>NC_132915.1:19071515-19380265 GCF_047675955.1 Chlorocebus sabaeus
TGTGTGAGAGACACAACAGAATAATTTCCAGAGAAAAAGAGAGAAACCATTTTGGAAAACTGAAATAAGATAAGATGTTTCCTTGGTAATTATGTTGTCTTGGAGCAGAGAGGACTTTAATGGGATTTATCTCATTCAAGTTTTCCTGGACCCACAGCCTCCTTCTTTCTAGCAAAAATTAAAAAACATTACCTAGTACTTACCTTCAGGTTTCTTTGAACTAATGCCTGAAGCCACACAAATAGGAAGTGATAAACTGAAATTCCAAGTAGTACTCTTGGACTACAAAACTTTTGTCCTTTAGTCATCACTACTCCATTTCACTAATTATTTTTTAAGCACATTAATTGACAAATATTTTTCATCAATGCATTAGTCAGGATAGACTTAGCTAGGTTGCAGTAACAAATAATACCTCAATCTTACTGGCTTGATATTTCACACAATCTACTTTAGGGCATGCAGTTCTTCCAGGAAGCTCCTCTCCAAGTAGGGACTCAACGCATACAGTTTTCATCTTGTAACTACATTATCTAGAAACATTGGCTTCCAAAATCTGAAAGGAGATCATCACATTGGTGATATGTCAGTCACATGACTCTTGCCCTGGTAACTAGAACGCAATGAAAAGCAGGAGTATGAGGCTTCAGCTTTCTTGATAGAAGGGGGCAGAGTTCTGTTTCTCAATGTAATGGTGTATTCTCCCCTCAGTACTAAGAGGGATTGGAAGCTGGACAGCCAAAAAATTGTAAAATGTCCATTTTATTCACAATGTATAGCTCATTGTGCTAGATGCTAAACAGGATATAAGTTAACACATGACTACAGCTTTGAAAGAAAATCATCTTCAAGAAGTCTGAGACACTGATCTACAGAATCAGCTGTAATTTCAAAGACAATACAAGTCGGTAAAACAATGGAGAGGAGGCATGACAAGTGCTGTTTATAGAACTTGCCAGTCTCAAAATTTGAACTGGTATATTTACAATTTCTCTTAAGTGATAAGGCCTCCTCATTTATTCAGAATGGGAAAAAATTCTAAAAAGAGAAAATGATCCACTTATTAGAAAATTTGACCCTGTCTCTACTAAAAAACACAAAAAACTAGCTGGGCGTGGTGGTGGGCGCCTGTAGTCCCAGCTACTCGGGAGGCTGAGGCAGGAGAATGGTGTAAACCCGGGAGGTGAAGCTTGCAGTGAGCTAAGATCCAGCCACTGCACTCCAGCCTGGGTGACAGAGCAAGACTCCATCTCAAAAAAAAAAAAAAAAAAAATTGAAAACAAAAGCTTTTTTTTCCTCTTGAACTTCCTGCGTTTTCATTCTCTTAATATCACTGAAACCCAGTTTTCTCACCTGAAAAATTATTATAATACATGCTGTACTTTTCTTTGGGTGATGCCTACTATGTAACTACTAGCATAGATAGTATTTCTCTCCATTTTCTTGGCCCTTGGTCATTTTTTACTGCATTAAATAAAGGAAATGGTGATTGTACCTGCCATAGTTGGGTCTCCTGAATTTATTCTTTCTTTGACTTTAGTCTCATTGTCAAATCCTACTCTGTTATAGGTCACATTCACTTCCCTAGGGTCTTACTAAGTGGATGGCAAGGTAATTTGATGAGATATTTTTGCTACTGTTTTAATGGATGATAATTCATTGGTATAGTATTCCTCCAAAGTAAAATATATATGAACACTGGTCCTCACTGTCTCAAGTCAATGTTATAAATAAATAGTAAGATTTTTTGACAATGTGTCAGCCCCAGAGGGCAATTATATCCATGTCAGGAATTCTCAACCTCAGCACTATTGACATCTGGGCCAAGAGAACTCTTTGTTGTGGTGGGGGGAGTCCTGTCCTGTGCGTCGCAGGATGCATTCCTGGTCTCTACTCACCCAAAACCAGTAGCAGCCTCTCCCACCCCCACAAATGTGACCAAAATGTCTCTAGATGTTGCAAATGCTCCCTGTTGGTAGGGAGGCCAAAATTGTCCCTTCCTCCCCATGCTGACAGTTGATAATCACCGATCTAGATAAAGGAATATTTGTATTCTCTTTTATGCCCAACACTAATGTTGCCTTCCAAAATTACATATTTTTTCCCATAATAACAGAATCCTGATTTCATTGTGGTATACACCTTCAAGAGATGAGGGTGATCCTATTCCAAAATCCAAGATAAGTCCTCAAAGCCTAATCCAACATGATAATCCCAATGCCTTCCTCAGAAGTGGTTTAGGGACAGACATGTGACTCAACCCTAGCTAGTAAGAAATAAAGAGCACACTGCTGTTGGGCTTCTGTGACAGGTTTTGTTGCTGCTGTCTAAAACACAGGAATACCTGTCCTCTTTTTCCATTCAATATCACTGTGCCTGCATATGATTACTAGAACCACTAAAAATCATGAAGATTTTAGCTAGCATGAGAGCAAAGGCAACAAGCTAAAAGCAAAGAACCTAGGTCTTTGATGTCATTGAAACAGGAATTTAATTGATCCTGGAGCTACGCCACCTCCAGACTTCTTGCAAAGTATATTAAAAATTTGCCCTTTTATTTAAGCCAGTCAGTCAGGGTTTCAGATTAATTAGAGCTAAGCATGCTGTCTAACACACTCCACATATCACATCAATATGGTCAGTAACAACTCCAGCTTTTAGGGCCTACTTGACCAAGGCTGTTTCTATATAATTAAAAGACACAGATCATACCAAAAAAAACTGGCAATTCAGTGTTTCTTCTTTGTCAATGAATCATACAAAAAACATTTTTACTGACTCTTCTCCTTCACTCACCAGATAAGCATGTCTTATTGTGCCTCCCCTGCCAAAAGAAACAAAACAAAAAAAACTGTACTAGATATCACAAATGTGTCTTCAGATCTGCATTAAAATTACCCACATATAAAAGGATTTAACAGGTACTCATTGAATACTTATTTCATAAAAGTTACTCTATGGATGTCAGGGAGGATAAACATATTAGGTCAAAATTCTTCCTCCCCTCAAGTTGCTCACAGTGCACTAAAGAGAAAGCATGTGCAAAAATTACCATAATCCCTGGGTTTTGATCACTAGGAATCATAAGAGTGGTGGAGCTAGAACATTATGGGAATTCAGATGAAGACAATGTTACTTATAGACTGTCAATTAAGGAATTCTAGGACTGTCTCATTATGAAGAAGTTTTTTTTTTTTTTTTTTTTTAAAGATGAAGTCTTGCTCTGTCACCAAGGCTGCAGTGCAGCGACACAATCTGGGCTCACTGCAACCTCCGCGATTGCAGGTTCAAGCGATTCTCCTGCCTCAATCTCCCAAGTAGCTGGGATTATAGGCATATGCCTCCATGCTCGACTAATTTTTTAGTAGAGAGGTGGGTTTCACCATGTTGGTCAGGTCTCGAACTCCTGACCTCAAGTGGTCTGCTCTCATCAGCCTCTCAAAGTGCCAGGATTACTGGCGTAACCCACCACACTTGGCCATGAAGGAGTAATATTTTAACCGGTTCTTGAAGTATGGCTAATACTTATTTGTTTAGACTGGGAGGTGTTGTGGGTTGTGAGGCAGGAAGCAACAGCCAGTCACAACCAACAGATACAATAGCGTATATGAGGAGCTCTGAGACATTCAGTTTAGCTGTATGTCTCAGAGACATTCAGGAGAATGGAGATGAAGATGTGGAGAGTAGTAATGGCCATGAAGGAGGTAATGATTGTGCCCAGATGATGAGCAGTCTTAAACATCATTGTAAGGAAAGCTAGAGGCAGGGAAAGCACAAAAAAGCAAATGAAAATTAAAGAGAATGAAGATCCCAAATGTTACAAGTTAGGGAATACATTTATTTTCTTATGATCAAAAGAAAGATGAAACCAGGAAAGAGCAATATCAGAATATTTTGATTTAGGAAAAATAAAGTTAATCCGATTATCTCTATCTTCTCAATACAAGAGACCAAGATGAGCAATTCATGGAATATCCAGTGGACTCTTCACCTTTTTCAACATCACAGAATTGACGCAGCAGCAAGCTATAAACCGGAATAGGTTATAAATAATCTAGGTACACTTCTAAAACTTTCACCCCCTCTCTCTACCCCAGAAAAATTCTTATACATAGTCTATTTTCTTTGAAGCTGTGCAAATTTTCAGCCCTCAAGTAAACATAGACAGTGTTAGGTCTTTAAATAAAGATGATTTGGTTTCTAGTCCTATTCCCAAGTTGATTCAGTAATTCAACATAGATTCTGCTCTCAAATTATAGCATAAATCATTTACTATATAGTAGGTGGTTTAATGATTTCACAGAAAATGTAAAATCAATTTCAATGCAAATGTAACTTCAATAGAAATCACCACTTCCCCCACTTATCAACCGTGTGACTTTGGAGATATTATCTAACCTTTCTGAGTCTATTTCCTCAAGAAAAAATGAAATAACCATATCTACCTTTGAACGTTGGTGAAAGTATTGAATGAAATGATATGCCTAAATCACCAAAACAAATTCTGTGACATGGTAAGAGCTCAGCCAAAGCTGGCAGGGGTGGAGCTGGGGAAAAGGGAAATAATTTCATCAAAGCCTCAAACAGAAAGCCACTCAAAACAGAATAAAGGAAATGGAGCATTTATAAAAGGATAAATATCTCATAGAAACCAAGAGAAGAAATTACAGGAGGGACTCACGAGTGACTGTAACTGGTAAATGGAAAGTCAGAATCTGAACCCACTGAATCTTCTTTCAGACTGTGATATCTCTCGTCCACGTGTCTGCGTATCTATTTGACTCCTTCTCACTTGCAGACTAGCCACTCCTGCTTCACTTAGCACAGGGCAGAACTTAGCAGCCCAAGCCCAGCTGTATATCACCTTATATGCAAATACCAAGCAAGGCTTCAAACTATGTGGGAGGCACATATGTCGACCGAACTATGTGTTGGTCCCACCTGGGTCTGGGGTACATCAACCATTCAATCCACTGGGCATGCCCATTCGTTTCTGAGAAAGGGTCCTCTAGGAAGAAAGATGCACTTGTCACATCTAGTATATCAACAAAAAGAAAATCCAATAATGCCCTGATGTTAATACCCTCTGCGTTCGCATTAAACAAAGAAAATAGTGGACTGTGGTATCCCTAGAAGAATCCTGTTTCAGAGTCCACAGGAGCTAAAGAGCTTACAACAATGGCCTCTGCCAACTGCTTAGTATCAGCTGAGGCTGCTCAAGAACAACCCCAGCCCCTCTCCTCCCCATAATATATTCAGGTCTCCCTCTTCCATTACGGCTGTGTGTGTATTTCAGTTTGGCATCTCCCTCCGTAGTGAAGCGGAGGTGATCGTATTTCAGGAGGTGCTAGTTCCTGCGTGTGGAGTTGCTTCTGTGTTATAATTGCTTTCCGCCATGCAGCTGCCGCACATGAGCTAATCTACATGCTGTATTGCTTCGTTTACAGCAAGCTGGCCTCACACTGAGTTTAAAAAGAGGCAGGCGCCACCAGCAAATCTTGCTTCCTGGAGCATGTCATTTCTTTGGACGATTTGCAGCCCGATAATGACCATGTCATGATTGTGCAGTGATAGTTCCAAATGCCCCAACACACTTGATGAATCTTAGCATAAATTGGCCATTTATCAACATGTAGGACCATCAGAATTTCCATATTTGAGCTGTTATGCCATAATGTTGATTAATTGTTTGAGGCCTCATTGTAACCTCTACATCCTGTGTTACTGGGAGGTTACAGCTACCCACGTGGCTTAAAGAGATTTGCCTGAGAGAAAAGCAGTGCTAGATACTCTTCAATAATAGGCAATAATCTCTGGTTTCTCAGTGAATTCACAGGTTTCTTAAAGGAAAGCATCTAAGTACTTCTGTGTATCATCTATGGTCCCTTTGGAAAGAATAAAGTCCCTTTGAAGATATTAACAAGGTACAGTTTGCAGACTTTTAAATCAGAAGGAGAAAAAGCACAAAGCTATCACTATATTCAAAGTATGCCTTGCTCCCAACTTAATGAATCAATTGGATTATGCAGGTTTTTTCATAATTTCTAATTTACTTATTGCTAGTATCTTTGTCATTAAAATATATTCATCTATGCAACAAATATTTACTAAGTACCTAAATATTACTAAGTACCAGAATCAGGAACAATGTTCAGGGATGGTGTAGAATGATTTCTGGCACTGGTTACAAGCAGATCAATCACAATGGCCCCTGCTAATTCTAAGATTCTGTGCCTTCTAAACCAGTATCTTAACATTCTCCATTCTGCCCGTCAAGGAAAAAAAAAAAAAAATGTATACAGCTGTTTCACATGCCTCAAGCATAAGCAAATGCTAAAGTATGCTTCTTCTTTCACAGTGTTTTTTCCATCCTTTTTTCCTTCATGGATTCTGGTGCCTTATTTTCCCTTCTTACCAGTTTCTACTTTTACAAACCTTATCTTCGGTGAGCCCTACATTTCACATTGAAATCATTGTTAGTAGTCATCTTTTTTTGCACATCACGATCTGATTTTAGAATTTTCTAGTGACCCTTCCTACACCGTATGTTTATAGCTTCAACAAGTTATTGCTAAAACTTCCCATTGCTGCTGTAACAAATTGCCAAAGTTTTAGTGGCTTAAAAACAGTACAAACATATTGTATTAGTCTGTTCTCATGCAGTTAATAAAGACATACCTTAGATTGGGTCATTTATGAAGAAAAGGAAGTTTAATGGACTCACAGTTCCACATGGCTGGGGAGGCCTCACAATCATGGCAGAAAGCAAAGGAGAAGCAAACTCACGTCTTACCTGGCAGCAGGCAGGAGAGCTTGTGCACGGGAACTCCCATTTATAAAACCATCAGTTCACGTGATACTTATTCACTACCACAAGAACAGTATGGAGGAAAGCCCCATGATTCAATTATCTCCACCTGGTCCCACCCTTGACACGTGGGGATTATTACAATTCAAGGTGAGATCTGGATGAGGACACAGCAAAATCATATCATGTATTATCTTACAGCTTTGGGGTTCAGAAGTTCAAACTGGGTCTCTCAGGGCTAAGATCAAGCAAGGCTGTGTTTCTTTTGAAGGCTCAGCAGGGCGAAGTCACTTTCTTGCCTTTTCCAGCTTCCAGAGGCTGCCCACATTCCTTGGCTGATGGCCTCCTTCCATCGTCAAA
Source organism: Chlorocebus sabaeus (assembly GCF_047675955.1). Lineage (NCBI taxonomy): Eukaryota > Metazoa > Chordata > Mammalia > Primates > Cercopithecidae > Chlorocebus > Chlorocebus sabaeus. The sequence goes on from NC_132915.1 coordinate 19,078,684, forward strand.
GCCACCAATGGCAGATTGGTGTTCTTCTCACATTGCTTCACTCCAACCCTGCTTCCACTGTCACATCTTCTCCTCTGACTCCACCCACCTCTCATCTTTTAAGAACCCTATGATTACATTTGGGCTCACACAAATAATCCAGGATAAAAGGATAATTTTTCTATCTTAACATCCTATCTTAATCACATCTGCAAAATCCCTCTTGCCATGGAACATAACACATTCACAGACTCCAGAGATTCGAGCGTGGACTCGTTGGGAGAGCTATCTTCTCCCTACCATAGGAGCTCAATATTGACTAGTGAAATCTTCCACTTCACAGGTGAAAAACAAGCAGCAAGGAGATGGAAGTTCTTGCTCATCAAGACGTCCTGGGGTAGAATCGGAACGATAATTCACATTGCCCACCTTCCATCCCAGCACTCTAGAATACCCAGTAAAACTATAATTTAAGATGAACCTAGAAACTAACAAGAATATTATTAAAGCAACTATCTTTCTAGGACTGAAAAAGTTTTCCCAAATTCTATAAATTATTCTATGATTTAACAGTTTTCTGATTATTAAGTATTTTAAGGTAATTCCTTGCCGGCCTAAAAGAGTTAATATTTCCTTTTAAATGTACTTGATTTGCAGAAACAATTCTCATTTCATGCCATATAGAATGCTGAGGAAGGTCAAATTCACTTACTTTATAAAAGAATCTTCTAAATCAAATAAATTGCTTCATTTTATTTCACTTATCACTGTGATTAATATTTGGATAGTGGTTATAATTCCCTCTTTAGTTTTTTTGTTTTGTTTTTTAAGGAACTTTTTTTTTTTAAGTAGTTTTAGGTTCACAGCAAAACTGAGGGGAAGGTACAGACAGTTCCCATGTACCCTCTGCCCCCACACACGTACAGCCTCCTTTATTAAAAATATTCCCCACCAGTAGGGTATGTTTGTTACAACTGACGAACCCACACTGACACATCGTTATCCCCCAAAGTTCATAGTTTACATTAGGGTTCACTCTTGATGTTGTACATTCCATGAGCCATATCATAAGGGGTCAACCCATCCTCATGGGATCGTAAGTAGGTAATGTGAAGCTTCCCATCTGACTGGGAGCCACCTGGGCTAAGGTCTCTTGACAGCAGGTGATGTTTCATGGATGCTTAGTGAATTGAAGATGAGCAAAAAATGCCCATTAGTTGCCCCTTTGAGCCCGAGCTCCTTTTTCCATGCAACAGAAAATGACAACAAACAATCCCCCTGAATCGCCCCCCATCCCCTGCCATGAAAGAGATGAGCACCATTAAGGACAGGCAGCACTCACTCACTCCAAGTACCCTCTTGTTTCCTAATGAGCTTCAGCATTTCAATTCTTGGTTTACACATCTTTAAAATGCCAGGTACCATGCACCAAGCAATCCTCAAAAAAACAGACTTTTCCACAGTCTCCACCAAGGACTGCATTCACCAGGGTGGTGAAATGGTCCAAGAACCTCTGACTGACAGCCCAGCCACAGAGCAGTGCTTTGGGATTATTCCCACAACATCTTGCCTCCCCATCCACTTGACAGTTAAACAATACTTAGCGGAACATGGTTTACAGTACAACTTAAAGTCAACAGTGGACTAGGAGCCAGAGCCTGATAAGAAAAGAAAAAAATTAAACAAATCAATCATGAAACTAATGTTAGAAAGGGACTGGAACTCGACAACAGAAACAAGACAATGGAGATACATCGCCAGTTGAAATTTGAGCAGAAATACAAAGTTGATGAAGCAGAAAGAGGCCAGAAACTCTTCCACATGAGGCTAAGCTGCTCTGTCTTTCTGCTGAGAACCAAGGCAAAGCTTTGCACATCTCCTGTAGTTCCTTTCTCTTGCACATCTGGGCTTCCCGCAGCCTAGGCAGCCACGGAGCACTTGGACGCTCTTAATAATAATGGTGGGTGCAGCCTTGTGTGCATCAGATATGGGGCTCCTCTCCAAGCAGAGCCCTCTGCCAAATGGGCCCCAGCACCTTGCCCCTTGCAGCCTGCTGATAATCTGCAGCTTGTCTGTAATTGTTGCGGGAACATGCACTTTCTTTCGCTGATGATTTTGGCAGCCTTGCAGGGCTCTACCCAAAAAGGCACCGAACAATGGGATGTGATTGTTTTGAAATGTACCCAACAGGAAGCCCTCCTCCTCCTACACGCACTCAGGCCCCAGGCTTTAGGGATTGAACGGATTAATGGAGTTCAGCCGCAGTTTACAGTTTATCATCAACCAAGCGCTGCTGTGGCTGCCTGTCTTCCCTTCTCCAGCACCTAAAGAAAAATAAAGGGAAAAAAGAAAGGAAGGAAAAGCAGCAGCCCCAGAACATTCACTATATAACAATCTGAACAAGGGAAAGGAAAAAAAATTGCCCTAGGTGACCATGAAACTGACAAGACTCCCCAAAATGGCTTCCAGCTTTCAGTTTGTCATGCAGAGCTGTCTCCCCTTCACTCTCCCAACCCTCTCCCCCGTTTATAATCATCGTTCAAAGTGGTGAAAGGCCTAATTGCCCCGAGCAGTGTGGTCAATCTTCCTGGAGATTTAGCTGCCTGCTTTCATCTGGCAGCCTGGGAGGGAACTCAGTATTTCCCTCCAGGCAATCTATATGGTCTAGCAGTTCACTGCGGAAAGTGGTGCCTTATCGATTTCTGCCATAGCTTCCATGGCTGACTCAAGGATCAGAGGCTCTGACAATGACTAACAAGTTTAAACCATTAGTCCCATTTGTAACTACTCAGCGAAAGGCTTGTCAGTCACCGCGTACCATATACTGCAGCTTTTAGCAGATTTCTAATCCCATTCATTTTGCCACAATGACCCCTGTAGTTAATGGGGGTTATCGGAAAACTATTTTTTCCCTTCAAAAGTGATGCCTTTTTTCTCCTTCTTCTTCTTCTTTTAGGAACATAAAAGCCATCTCGGTTCCGATGTTTCAAAATAGTGATGCAGGAAGTGATCAGTGTCCCTCTTAGGAGAAAACCTGTATCCTGGTGTAGGGTACGATATGTCTGATCCTGAAAACGCAAACAGAGTCAGGTGGCAGAGAGTGATTCATCAGAAACATCCTCCCTGCCTTACCCGTCTTACTGTTATAGAGGTTTGTCTTAACACCCGTTTTCTCCTCCCTCTGACCTAGAAGTGGATCATTTCCCTGTGAGAAACTTCTCTCTTTCTGGATAACTAACCACCCCACGGGCTAAAGCCTGTTACTTAAAGTGTGGTCCCCTGAATCAGCATCACCCAAGAGCTCGTTATAAATGCACAATTTCAAGTCTAGCCTTAGACATTCTGAATCGCAATCTGTGTTCTAACCAAATTCCCAGGTGATGCCTGTGCATTTGAAGGCTTGAGAATCACTGGTCTAAAGAAGCTATGTTTTTTCACTTCTACATTAAATACAGCAAAATTTAACATTTCCACTGTATATTAGGATATTTTTAAGAAAAAAAATGAGTTTTTCTGCATAATAGTTCCAGTGATATTCTCCTTGTAGCTCTGACAATCGAATGTTTTCATCTTCATATCCACAGTAGCTAATCCAGTACCTGGTGGGTAAGTACAAGATAAATAGTTGTTGGACTATTCATGAACATCTGTCAAATTCACAAGAACGAACAAATGAATGAGAATGAAGAAAGAAATGTGATGTGTCTCTCAGTGATATAAAGAGCCAGGACTGATGAAAAATGAGAAAGCTAGCTCAGAGGACAAGCCTCTCCATTCATTTTTTATGGATATTTAATAGTTACATATATTTGGGGCGTACATATGATATTTTGATACCCGTATACAATGTGCAATGATCAAATCAGGGTAATTGGAATATCCATCACCTCAAACATTATTCTTTCTGTTGAGGATATTATAACTTTTCTATTTTGAAATATACAATAAATTGTTAACAATAATTTCCCTGCCACACTTTTGAATACCAAAACTTATCTCTTCTAAATATGTTTATACCTACCCATCAACCAACTTCTCTTCATGCCCTTCTCCACACACCCTTCTTCCCAGCCTCTGATAACCATCATTCTATTCTCAATCGTCATGAGATCCACTTTTTAGCTCCCTCCTATGAGTGAGAACATGCAGTATTTGTTTTGCTGTGCCTGGTTTATTGTCCTTAACATAAGGACCTCTAGCTCCATCTGTGTTGCTGCAAATGACAGGATTTTGCTCTTGTTTACAGCTGAATAATATTCCATTATGTATATGTACCACATTATCTTTATCCATTTATCCACTGATGGACACGTAGGTTGCTTCTAAATTTTGGTTATTGTAAGTAGTGCTGTGATAAGCATGGGAGTGCAGGTATCTCTTAGATACCCAGATTTTCTTTCTTTTGGATATATGCCCAGCAGTGGGAATGCTGGATCATATGGTAATTCTATTTTCAGTTTTTTGAGAGTCCATTCATTTTTTATTGTCTTAACTAAATGCTCACACCACCAAGTTGATCCCGCCCTAAGAATGGATTGAGACAATGCAGTAGGTGGGGCTTTTCCTAGAGCATCTCTTTCTTTCCACGTCTTGGTCATTCTCCTCCCATTTCTGCTGCTTATTCTCTCTCCTCTCTCCTCTCACCATCATACTGAGTCTCTCTTATGTTTGTTTGTTCTGATCATCAGTCTCCATCTCTTAAAATCCTGTGCTCAGTCAGGTTAGACTAAAGCATCTGAAAACCAACACACTAAAATGGAAGTGACGATTAAGAAAAGACTACGTTGAGGGCTACTTCTTGACAACCTGGAAATCATACCACGTAAGCAGTCTATTTTATCTAGGGGGCAGATCAGCTCTATTGCTGCCAAATTAACACCAGAAAAAGGCAAAGTAACTTTCCTACATGACGTTTATGGAAGAGATTTCCTTATGTAGCTGCTTCTTGTCTAAGCCCGGCCCCTCCAATTTCCAAGGAATGTGTTTACATAATGTGACCACCTTGGTTCATGGACATAGGTCTTTGTTGTTTAGACACTGGTCATAAAAAAGCATTTGTGGGGAAGACTTGCTTCCATCTTATCTCAAAAAAATTAAAACATCTAAATTTAAATGCAGGGCAAATTTGATGGGAAAGTTAAAGACCACAGTCATCTTTATCAAAGAGAATCTTCATGCTGAATTTTTTTTTAAGCCTAAGACAAGGACTTGGGAAATAAAATTATCTTCTTCCAGTGATTACCTTTAGAAACAGTTATTTCTGGAGCTTTCATCTATGAACTGCCATGTTGTGACTACTTAATTGCTGCCTGAAAAACAGAAAGCTGATTATGTGTTTTTTGTTTTAAGTTAATCCTTTGACATTTTGAATAGTTACAAAGATAGGTTGTTTTGTGAGTTGCTAGCAGGAACCAGCAGGAAATTATTTCATTCAGGGGCAGATGGTGCTGGTGACTATACAAAAAGGGCTGGGTTGATGGCAGGGCAAGAGTAGACAAGTACACACACGCACAGAAGCTGAGGATGCCCCAATTCTGTGTTGTCTGAATTCTCCGCCGGAATCTGTATACCTTAAATAAATTATTCATAGATTTCCCACATCCAAGTTAAAAAGTGCCTTCGGAGTCAGGGTCTCCTCCCCACAACCCACCCACTATGAGTTTTAATATGTAATTGGAGAACATGTAAAATAAATGGAAATGTCATTTGGCTTATAACAAAAGACTTAAATCATAACGGATTATTGAGCGGCATCTTGTGGTCCAAAGTGAGTATGACACTTACGGAAAGCCAGTAGGTTTGCTGGCATGCCACTCCAAAATGTGTTAACGTCACCTCATATCTGGCTTTTGATAATGCTAATAAGGGGCTGTGCAAGGTTATCAATGCACCCTTATCATTATGCCACCTTAAAATATTTTTGTGAATGAGCATATTAACTTATAATTAATCATCATGCATTAATGTAAATGTATCCATGTAGGCACGTTTAATCAGCACTCTTTCTCTTTCATATTTTAATAACAGAGCACTAAAGGAGACTTACAAGATATAAAGTAACAAAAGCAGTGTTTATAATCTAAGCCACTTCAGCAGAATTTAAAAATTAGTGTTTTTCTATGAGATAAAGTATGAAACCATTCAGTCATTTACTAAGTAAAATCCACTTTCTCTATATTCTACAAAACCATAGGAAAAGAAGAAACGACCCTTTGTTGGTATCTTTCTTCTCTGTGTCCCATAGAATCATGTGGATTTTGACTATGAAATAAGTTAATGGACCTTCATAAACAGAGAGACAGAATCCAGAGACATAGCAACTATATATCCAATAGGCTTTTTCTTTTTCTTTTTCTTTTTTTTTTTTCCTGAGTCAGGCTCTTGCTCTGTCACACAGACTGGAGTGCAGTGGTGTGATCATGGCTCACATGTACCCTCTAACTCCTGGGCTCAAGTGATCCTTCCACCTCAGCCTCCTGGGTAGCTAGCTTCAGGCATGCACTGCTGTTCCTAGTTGATCTTTAAAGGTTTTTGAGACAAGGTCTCGCTATATTGCCCAGGCTGGTCTCAAACAACTGGCTTCCAGAGATCTTCCTACCTCGGCCTGCCAAGACACTGGAATTATAAGCATGAGCCACTGCACCTGCCATCTGCGGGTGTTATTTTTATAAGACAGTAAGACAGCCAGCTGACTGCCAGTTCAATTTTCAAAACTCTATTCAATATTTTAAAATTTCTCATTGTAGACATGATTTGGCCACCATGGCATCATAAACAAAAAAAAAATACCTAAACAAAGGCAGAATATGAGCTATCAGGTCAAAACTCGGATATCAAAAACTGCTGAAGGCATTCAGTAATTCTAATAAATTCTATATTATTTCTATCTCAAAATATTAATGTGTGGGTCAAAAATCCCAGTATATGCTGGGAAAGCATTACTGCTTTTCACCAACCTACTGTAACAAATTGCTTATGCTTTCTGGCACTTTAATTGTTGTTCTGAATAAAAAGAGGGCTTTATATCACTAATACATCATATTATTTTAAATTTTGTAAGCTCTGACATTAAAAGTGCTACTGAAAACAAAAGACATCTGTGTAAATAAATTTGCTATATGTATCAGATATCTAAATGGGGGGAAAAAACATTCAAATATGTAAAGCAGAAAGAATTTAGTACAGGGAATTGGTTACACTGGTGATAGAAGAACTGAGAAGCTCAGTGACAAATGTGGGACAGTGAAGCAACCCAGAGATTAGCAACAACAGGAAGCCAATACCACCCCTTCTTTTTTTATTTCTATTATTTATTTATTTATTTAAGGCAGAGTCTCACTCTGTCACCCAGGCTGGAGTACAGTGGTGTGATCTCGGCTTACTGCAACCTCTGCCTTCTGCGTTCAAGCAATTTTCCTGCCTCAGCCTCCTAAGTAGCTGGGATTACAGGCACACGCCACCATGCCTGGCTAATTTTTCTATTTTTAGTAGAGATGGGCTTTCACCATGTTGGCCAGGCTGGTCTCGAACTCCCGACCTCGTGATCCACCTGCCTCGGCCTCCTAAAAGTGCTGGGATTATAGGAGCGAGCTACCACACCTGGCCACCACCCCTTCAATGGAAGGACAACTTGAGGAGGCAAGGGAAGAGATATTCCCCAGGTCACAGAATAAAAGATGAAAAACCATGACTTCCTCCTTCCACCAATCCTCCGAGCTCTCTCCAGTGCTTCCCACTGGCTAAACACAGCTGGAAAAAAGCATGTTAACTAGTGACTCTCCAAAAAGAAAAAAAAAAAAAAAAAAAAAAAAAGGCCCTGATTCGTAGCATTTGCTGATTTCCATGGCATAAATACTCTCACTTGGCCAATTTCAAGCTACTGCTTGTATGGTCCCTGAATGTGAAGTTGAGGAGAGATACACAATGACAGCACACTGTTACGTAGTGTTTCCCACACATATGGATATACCATAACCTCTAGAGCAGAGACAGTCAAAAGAAGGGTAGCAAAATAATTAGGAAATGACAAATTTGGAATAGATATTACCACTGCTTTTTAATATACAACAGCTTATTTAATGTAAGTTTAGATAACTTAATTTTAATGGTGATATTAACCAGTGTGAACAGCCAGTTCACAGGATCTCAGAATATTTGTCAATTGGCTCTCACACACTGAAAAGAGCCAGCTAACAAGGAACCCTAGAAAAAGTCGTCTAAAAGTGGTCCATCCAATACAATGTAGAACAGAGCAGGGAAGAGCATGGAATAAAGCTGAGGGCAAAAAGATCCAGAAATGGTGCATTATAAATCAGCACACGCCAAAGACTACTTAAGTCCATCCAACAAGAAGGCACTGAGCATCTCTATAACTAACTTCCTGCTAAACCCTGGTTAGATGGATCATAATTGGATTCACAAAATACTTACCAGGAGAAATACATGCCTATGGGTTCATCCCACTGGTCATTTACAATTATTTTGCCAGTTTTGTTTTTTCTACTGTCTTTTGAAGATGATAATCTTCAGAGCATCACATATTAAGAAGTAGAAAGTGTCCCAGTAATTTCTGCACTAATGAAATTTTGATTGATTTCTCTATCACGTTTTTTGGCAAATTGATTCATCATGATGAGTTTGTGATGAGCTGCCCAGCGACAGAAAGAATTCAGAAATGTTTAGAGAAACAAAGAGTGTTGTTTGTGTACGGTTTTCTCTTTTGCGAACTTTGGGCACTTAGCCTCCCAGAGCCTCAGTTTCCTCATTTATAAAATGAGAAAAGAAGGGGTTTAATTAGATCATCTCTATGGTGGTGTCTGACAGTTATGCTCCGTGACTTCATTATGGTGTGTGTGAATTCAGGATGAATATTTTATTCTATTTCTTTTCCCTTTTTAAAAAATTCCTCTCACCTACCCACTGTATTTGGCACATATCAGTCCTTTTGATCAAAAGCATAAGCCGAGTGGACATAAAAAAATAGGAAAAGCAAGGAAAGATGAGTGAGCAGTTCCAATGACAATCAGGAATCTTTTGTAAGTGGCTGCATCTTGGGAAAGCCTGATCCAGCTTATTTTCTGGGAACTAATGATCAGCTGAGATGAGTTGCTGATAGGCCGCAAAGGCAAGGACCATTAACACTTGATTGTCACTAATTCTGAGTCAATGTCCCATTTCAAAGTCATTAGTGCTATTAAAAACTGCAACAGCGCATACAAAGAAAAAAGAAAGAGAGAAAGCATTAGGATATTCTTAAGATTAACATATTACTACTGAAATACAAAAGAAATTTTCAAGAAAGCCTTAATGTAATAAATGCCTATTCAGAGACTTCTTTGTGTAAACTTTATATTAAGCATTATATGAAATATAAAAATAGAAAAAAAATAGAAAAAAATAGAAAATACTTCCTCTACCTTTAAAAAGTTTAGATTCTATACAATATTATGTTCTTGTGGATTTGTACTTATCTGGCATTGATGATCTTATGAAAACTTCCCATTTCTTTTTTTGTAAATTGCATCACGTAAGCCACTGGCCTCAAAAGCCTTTCAGAGCATGTTTCATAATGGACTTAAATCTATATATTCTTCCTGTCCTACAGGAAATACATGTTTGGTTACCTGCCAAGTGCCAGTCATGAGCTAACAAAGCTAACCATCCAATGGGGACAAATAAGTAGGAACTGCATTGAGTGCTACAAAAAGGAAAAAAACAGGTGACAATTATAGGAGTGAATGGAAAGTCCACTAATTCAAATTTGAGGGGTCTGAAATCGCTTCCATGGTAGTCATCTGCTATTTTTGCCTGCCCAGCATCTTTTTCTCTCTGAGCCATAGCCCCTAATTTATCCTTGAAAACTCTCTTATTTCATGGCAGTTGGGGAACTCTTCCCATTAACTGCTGAGGGCAGCCCTCTGCTCAAGGGGTAGATCTGTGATCCAAGCTACACCAACTATGAGGCATTTTCTCCAAGAAAAGGGAATATTAATCCTGAGTAGTACAATCCAAGATCGAAAACAGCTAGAGTTCTTCCAATGGCAGAACCTTGAAGAGAAACATGTTGGGTCCTACTTCAATTGCTGAAGCAGCCCTCATTTCTATCTCTCCCAAGTCCCTGAGTTTTTAGCTTTTTGTTTCTTTGTGCTACTCTGTGTCCTTCCAAATAATTCTTTCTCAGTATGATAAGCCAGAGTCTGTTGCTCTTGCTTGCACCCTACTACTCTAATAGATACTTATTCCCAGTGGAAACTCTAAGATAAGCCCAAGAGATATTGCTGCCTTAGGAAAGCTGGGGGTGGTAGTGGTAGCGTAGGTAACTTTACAAAGCTGAAAGAAACTCTTTCTGGTTCAAATATAAAGCACGAGATGGAATTTCATGAGAAAAGACAAGAGTACGCAGAAAATGAATCACACAGGGCTTTTTAAACATGTTGAAGCCAAAGGGAAACCATTGAAAATATTTGTAAAGAAAAATGTTTTAGAAAGACTGCTATGATGTCAACATGGAAAATAGAAGGCATTAGACTAGTGATGGGAAACCAGCAAGACAGCTGTTTTAATAATCCATTCCAGAAATGATAACGGCTTGACTTAGAGTGGTGGGAATGGAAATAGAGAGGGTAGCTAGATGTCCAGGAAATTGAGGAGCTTGACTCAACAGGACGTGGAGATTGAGTGGATGCTGAGGTCAGGGATAGGAAGAAGTCAAAGATAACTTCCTGACTTGAGTTTTAGCTGACTCAATAAGTAATTGTCCCATTCACTGACACTGAAATAGAGAAAATAAAAAGATTCTGGTTTTCTAAAGAAAACAACCAATTTCTTATTTTAACAGCCAAACAGATATGTCAGGTAGGTAGATAGATATGTACATTTGATTCTCAAGAGCAGTCTGAGTAGAAGATATAGGTTTGAATTTAGGAATAATCAATATGTAGTTGAAAGCAGAGCTAAGGCTGTAAATGCAATCGCCTGAGGAGAGTACATAGAGTAAGCAAAGATGATAACCCAGAACAGATTCCCTGTGATATACAAACATTTTAGGGATAGAAGAAACAAGAACCTGGGATAGCCATAAAACTCAGAGAAAAACTAAAAGACTACAATGTTATGGAGGCTAATTTTTTTTTTAATTTCCAAAAGAAAGATACAGATAATGCTGCCAATAAAGTAAGAAACGTAAAGATTAAGAATCATCATTAGACTTAGCAAGGAGACTATTAGGGACATTAGTCAGAACACTGGGACAGAAACTGAACTGCAGTAGGTTGAGAAGTGAGTGAATGAAACAGAGACCGAAGTGTAGACAATATTTTTAGAAAGTGTAGCTACAAATGGGATGTAAAAAGAGAGAGCTGAACAAAAAGCGGGGCAGGGAAGAAAGATTTAAAGGAATGTGCTTTAAAGGAAAGATAAACATATCACGAGTAGGTTGAAATGTTGGAGAAAAAATAACAAATTGAGATGAAGTGGTGACAAATGAGAGAGGACGAGTAATCAATGGACCAAAATCTCTTTAAAAGTTGAATGGGGTGTGGTCCAGAACTCAGATGAAAGGATTACCCTCAAACAGAAGTAGCAGACATTTTTCATCAAGAAGGAAGGAAGAAAATTGTAGAGTTTAATTTGTAGGCTTCAATGTGGAATATTGAAGAAACTCCTGTCTAATGGCCTCTAATTTCTCTTCAAATTAGCAGGAAAGTCATCTTCTGAGAGTCAGTGTTTTAGTCCATTTTGTGCTGCTATAACAGAATAGCTGAGACTGGGTAATTTATAAAGAAATTTATTTCTCTCAGTTCTGGAGGCTGGAAAGTCCAAGATCAAGAAGCTGGCATCTTGTGAGGGCTCTCTCACTGCATCCTCACATAGCAGAAGATGAAAGGGCAAGAGAGAACCCACTCCTGCAAGCCCTATTTATAGCAGCAGGAATCGATTCATGAAAACAAAGCCCTTATGACCTCAACACTTCCCAAAAGGCCCCATTTCCCAACAATTAAGTTCCCAGCACATCGAATTTTGGGGACACATTTAGACCACAGCATTCTGCTCCTGGCCTCAAAAAGTCATGTCTTTCTCAAGTGTCATTTCTTCCCAATAGCCCCAAATGTCTTTACTCATTTCTGCATCAAATTTTCCTCCAGTTGGTAGCATGTGAAATCAAAAAGTTATGTGCTCTCAAATTACAACAGTGGGACAAGCATAGCATACACATTCCTGTTCCAAAGGGAGAAATTTTTTTAAAAGAGGAAGAAGAAAGGAGTAACTTCCTAAGCAAGCCCAAAACCCAACAGGGCAAGCAACATTAAATCTTAAGATCCTGAGAATAATGTTCTTTGAATCCATCTCACCTTCTGGACACAATGGGGCAGAGATTTGGTCCCCAAGGTCCCAACCCCACTTCCATGGCTTTGCTAGGTGCAGGCCAGATTTTAGCTCTAACACATTGAAATCACATGCCTGTGGCTCTCTCAGGCTGACACTCACTGCATGCCAATGGCACTACAGTTCCAGAGTAACAGGAGCAGCCAGCTTTCATGGCTCTACTAGGCATTGTCCTAGTGGGGACTGTGCAGCAGCTTCACCTATGCCTGCGCCATAAGGCTGTCTGAGATATCCTTTGAAAGCTAGGTAGAGGAAGCCATGCCTCCACAGCTTTTGCACTCTGCATGCCTACAGAATTAGCACCACACGGGTGCCTCCAAGGCTCACTGCTTGTGCCTTCTGGAGTGGCGATTCAAGCCACACCTGGACCCACTTGAGCCATAGCTGGGGCATCTGGGGAGCACTATGTTGAAAACTGGGGAGCAGAGACCCAATGCAGCCCTGAGTAGTGAGCCTTAAGTTTCTACAAGCACTCTGAGCCCTTTAAACCATCCTACCCTCAAGTCCCCAACTCTTTAGGCCTGAGATGGGCATGGAGACCCCAGATCTTTTCAAAATGCCTTTGGGGTCATTATTCCATTGTCTTGAAGAATAGTACCTGGCTTCCTTCTAATCATACTAATCAGACCACAGCACACAGTTTGTTTCTATAAAATTACTGATTATGTCCACATTCAAAGACTCTGTGAGAATATAATTTTTGATTCCAGTTCTTTTTCTTCTTGTTTCTGCAGTCTGAGCCTTTGGCATCCTTTTTGTCTGTGGGATCAATCAAGAAGCAACAAGAAATAAAATGGTGCAATATAAGCAATCAAGGGCAGCCCCTCAGTGTGAGCCTTCTCTTGCCTTTGAGTTTCTCTAGCTTTGTCCTGCAGTAATTTAGGAAGAAGATTTTCACCAGCAAAGGAATGTTACTGAAGATTGGTTTTTCTTCTATTTATTGTTTCCCTATGTAGGCTTCTGATAAAGAGGAATCAGGATAATAGCAAGGAATGGGCATTGATTCCATTGCAATATAAGAATTAAATAATTCACTCATTTAAGAAATATTTGTTGTGTACCTACTAGGTGCCAGGCACTTTTCTAGGCATAAGGGCTAATAAATAAGACAAAGTTCTTGCCCCCATGGAGCTTATATGGTTGGCAGCCAAACAACGATCATGTAAATAACTAAAACGGTTTCCAGTAGTGGTAAGAGCCATGAAAAAAAAAAAATGTTACCATAAAAAAGAACAAGTGAAGAGGAAAGAGGGATTATTTTGATAGAGTTGTCAGGACAGATTTCTCAGAAAAGGTGATTTTGGAGCTGACACCTGAACTGTAAGAAGAAGGGATCGTTGAAAGCTCTAGACCTTAAGAGTTTACAGAGAGATCTTTGCTGACAGCTGGTGCCAAGTCTTCAAGCAAGATGGACTCATCTTGTTCGAGGTAGAGGGGCAAAAATGAAGCTACAGAGGAAAGAAAGGGCAGATCATGTTAACTCTTGAAAGTTAGAATAAGGAGCGTATATTTCTTGCTTATTAAAATAAGCAGTCAATGGAGGATTTAAGCAGGGAAGCAATGTCATCTGATTCACTTATCACTACTATATAAAAAACTAAGTCTCCATCCTGAAATCTGAGCAGCTCCTATGCTTCAAAGGGTAAGACAAAACATATTAAAGAGTCTTAATCAGTCAACCTGCTTCTTGCACTTTATGTGCTAGGAATTTTCATTGTTTTGAAAAGTGAAAACTTTGAACAATTGCATTCTGTATTTCTCACCATTCATTTTATCCCAACTATTCAGTATAATTGTGATTAAGCCTTTTGCCAAGTCCTCTCCACCTAAATCACTGGATAAACTCAAGAAATTGTAAATTTTTTTTATCATGAGAGCCATCAAGGTTGTTTACAAACTCAGATTTTCACCACGAAAAAGATCAAGAGCCTGGTAAGGATACTGTAAATTTCACTCAGTATTCTTCTTTATTTGAAAAATTTGAATTCTGAACTATTATGCTTCTTGAAATCCTTGTTAATTAATATTAGACTTACTCATTTTCATTTAGTTTTTAGAGGTCCAATATTTAAACTATAACACCTAATGAGTAATTAGAATGTTGAGGTATTACATTGAATAGTTATTAAGAATCTAAAATTCATAAACCACTACATTAACACAATTCTAATATAATCTTATAAAAATAGAATGAAAACCAATGACTGCAAAATCCTTGTGATCATATTGTTAAACTTTAATATAAAATAAAAAATCAATGCCGTTGCAGCTTTTCAGGTCCAACATTTTGATTAATGACTTGCGGGAAGACATTCATGTCAGTCTGATCCAATCTGTACATGAAATGAAACTGAAAAAATAAATACTAACTTGACAATTCTCAAAGCCGAGCAATGGACATGAGTGATGGACCAAATATTTTGAGACAGAAATTAGTAAGACCATAAAAGGATAGGATGGGGAAGACGTGTCTCAATCAACAGCCACTACACAAAGCTAAATACTGTACAAAGCTAAAGCTCAGCTGTAAGCCCAGTGGGTTAATATAATTTTAACATGAAGTTAGCAGAAGTATTTCAGTGTCTCAAATAAGGAAGCAAGTGATCTTCTATAATTCACCAATTCAGTCATGAGGACTAAGGGGTGATGATCGCAAACTGAAATGCATGCAGATGAGATCTATAGTTTGGCAAGAAGTCATATGAGAAAATACAAAGACAATTGATGACATTGGGCTGAAAGGAAAAATAAGTGAGGAGAATTGAATAGTGGCCCTTTGAAATGCTACAGAATTCCCATGTAGGAGTCAACAAGAAGAGGAATAAAATTTCTTTTGATGCAGCCTTGGATGGAGTCCTATGACCAGTGAGTGGAAGTTATAAAGAGATGGATTATGAGCCAATGTAAGCAGAAACTTTCTAACAGTTAGATATGGTATAAAATAGATGGTTTCCTCAGTCCCTAGGTAGTTCTCTGTCACATGGATCATTCCAGGCATCCAGAGTTGAGGATATTGTTTGGGTTAGGATGAGATCAAATGTTAAGATCCTTTTCGATCTCAAGGTTTTACATATGCTATTAGAGCTTATTTGTTAACATAATAGCAATATGTGTTAAGAACAAGATCCTCCAGACACTACAGTATTTGCTGAATATTTATTGCAGAAGGTAGAAATTGAAAGGCAATTCCAGTTATGTTGCAAAAACAACCAGAGAACATAACTTTCATATTATTTCTCCATGCATCCTTTGAGAAATTGTTAAATGCCTCCACAACGATGAAAGTCACACAGGTGATGTTTCTGAAAACTAAGCAATGAGTGTGAGTATTGTTCCCTCATAGAGATGTTTCCTTCCCTCATCATAAGCCTAATAGCTCTTGGGAGATAACTTGTTTATACTAGGAAGATTCAGGGTCCAAAGAATTGAAACCACTAAACAAGTTACGTACAGGTGTTATCAACAGAATTCCCAAAGACAATCTGAGCCATTCCAATGAATTTAGTCACTGAATTGATTTATTTGTAACCCATCATTATATATTTGCTTTCAGGTAAGAAAATAAGATTTTGAGCACTTACTCAAAAAGATGCCTTTTAACCATGGACTGATTAATCATAAAATCAAGGTGAATAGTGGACTATATTTGAAGCTAAGGACCTTGTCATAAAAGATCTAGCATTCAGATGAACTTGGTTAATCAATCTCTAAAGCAGCATTTCCTAAACTGTGAAATCAATATTCACAGAGGAAGAGAAAAAGATTAATTGGTTAAAACTAAAGGTCTGGAAACACTGTGCTAATATGATGCTAAACTGGCTTCTCTACTGAAGGACTTCTCAGAGCTTTTCATGTTTCCTGTGAATTTCCAAGAAAGTCTATGCTATGCAGGAAATATATTCTATGTTTAGAACAAGGCACTTCAAGACACAACAGTTACGCTTGTAGGAAACAGTGTCAGAAAGTAGAGAATAGAATGCAGTTCTGCTTATGTTGCATAAATAATCAGAAATCATGTATGACAAGTGGTGGGCTGGTAAACTTTTAACAACCAGTTCTGTGGGTGGAAAATACATGCAAATATATACATATATACATACATACATAACTTTATCATAAATGTTTTTCATATAAATGGTATTAGCACACAATTAACAAATACTATAAAATATACAACACTGTTATAAATTTCATATGGCCAGTGAATTCTCTCAGAATACGTTCTTGGTTTTTTGTCTGACTCATAGCTGTAACCACTTTATGATCGCAAATTAATAAACAGGTGTATCTCTAACATAAATGTTGGCTGATATTTTTGCCTATTTTAATGAGTAAGACAAAAGTGAAACAACAAAGACATATGTCAGATCATTGTTGAGCAATTTCCTTGTTAAATCAGACAGTAGTTTTGAACATTGGAAAACTATATTTTTTCAATATTCTGTGTTTTGTACAATGTAATGGCTACATAAGCAAGAAATTATTAAGTTTGATTTGCATTAACATTTCCTTCAAGACATTCTTCAGTCTGTACAATTGGCAAAACAATAAATCCCATCACCAATTTATAATGTCTTCTAATTTCTATGATGTAAATATTCTCACCATGCTCAATTTCAGACTATCAACATGATATCACTGGAAGCAGGGCTGAAAAGATTTACAGCAGCACACTATTATATAGTGTTTCTACCACATAGATATAATATTGATATAGTATTAATAGATATAATATTAATAACGTCAGGGCATAGTTACAAGATGTAGTAAGAAAAAAAGGAAGAAATAAGTTTTGAAATTTTATCACTTTTGTTTTAAATATGATTTATTTAATTGTAAGTTTATAAAATTTATTATTTAACAATGGCTATGTAATAACTACCAGCTTATTGAATTCTTGAATATTTAACAATCAGCATTTGTTATCTAGTGTGAGCTGGTTCCAGCATATCACTCATGTGACCAGAAAATTCTTTTGTCTCTAAGGAAGCCTTCATGAGATATATAGACCAAGGTCCCTAACCCTCTATAGCTTTCACACTTCACACTTAGCCTCTCTCCCTTTCTCTCTGTCTCTCTTTCTCTACATATATAAGTATATATATGTACCTCCAAGATATATATAGAGTTATTTTTTAAAGTAATAATTTTCTTTCATATTCCTATTAGAACTTTGTCAAACATAGCTCTTGGCATGCAAAAATAGCCTTTACAGTTTAAAATACCTATGGAATTGTTCATTTTATGCTTCAGCTAATGTTTATGTTATAAAGAACTGAATATATGAAAAGAAAATGTTCATACAATAGAGAGTATACCAAAACACACTAATCAGATTCACATGTAAACCATATTTACAAAACATATTTATCTTGAAAATTCTAGGGTTTCTGGTTTAGACAAAAGTAAGAATCACTTGGGCGGCAGCAGTTGCTTAAACCAATAACGAAAGAGAGCCATTCAAAATTCCCTTTGAAAAAAAGGGGAAAAAATGTCTTGGGTTTCTTACTGGGGTTCTGGTGTTGAGTAATTGGTTTATTTGAAGATTAGATTAATGTTGCTGGTAATTCATTTCTAAACTGAGATTATGTTGGTAGAAAGAAATCTAGGCAATGGGGAAAAACATGGAGAAAAACTTCCTTCCGGATGGTCATGTCTCGTTGCTTTGGCTGAGGAAGTTGCACCAAGAAAGTTTTTGGGGAAAAGCAACCTTGGAGCATGGGAAAAGCAGGATCCACATGTATTCTGGGAGGAGGGGACTACAAACAATCCCCTCCCCATGAACAGTATCCTTGGATCCACTGTCCCTACTAGACCTCATGGTGGAGTGGGAGATAAGTAAACACATCCCGGAAGCAAAGATGAAAGCCTGAATGAAGGAGAGAGAAGTCTTTCTTTCAGGAGACCAGCTCATTTACTGATGAGGAACCAGAGGCAAAATGCTTGCTAGTGAATGTGCTATTTGGAAAAAGCACTCATGGACTTTTCTGTCTTCTTCATGCTTATAATGTCATCCATCAACTCATCTTTTTCTGAGCATTTGGATTTCTCTTTTTTTCCAGTTATTTTTCAAGAGAATTTATTTCACACTGAAGTACAAAGTTGATTATATCCAGGTTTCCATAAGCTTCCTCCAGACTTGGAGCTTTTGATGGCTCTCTCTCGAGGCTGGCATCAGTTAACGATGATTCTGGTCCTTTATACTCTTTTCTTTTTTAAATAAGGCTAAGCTTGTCAAGAATTTTACATCTTTCTTTGATGTGTTCAGCAAGTTTTATAGGCAAGCTGTTTTCCTCTTCTTAAATAACATCCTATGTTTAACGGATCTAAAAACTTCTGAACAAGAGAATTATAAATAGTGCAATGATTGCTGCACCTAACCACTACCTCCCAGAGCCCTCTGCCATATCTTTAGGCAACCCTACTGTTTTCATCTGTTTTGTGCTGCTATAACAGAATACTTGAGACTGGGTAATGTATAATGAACAGAAATGTATTGGCTCACAATTCTGGAGGCTGGGAAGTACAACATCTAGGCACCCAGCATCTGCTGAGGGCCTTCTTGCTGTGTCATCACATGGCAGAAGGCAAGAAGGCAAGAGAGAATTAAAAAGGGCTAAACTTGTCCTTTTATAATAGTAACAATCCCAGCTATGAGGGTGGCGCTCTCATGGCCTAAACACCTCTTAATGGCCTCACCTCAATATTGTTACAATGGCAGTTAAATTTCAACATGATGTTTAAAAGGGGACAAATATTCAAACTGCAGCACCTACCAGAACCCAGTGTAGCTTCTCAAAGATCAACCCCCAAGTAAGGCTTTACTCCTTTCTACAGGCACTCCTGGCCCCCAATCTCTCACCAGAACTCCCACCAGGAGCCATGGATCCATCAAGCCCAAGAAGATACCCCCGACCACCATCACTAATACATAGCATTTTCCCAAGAACTCAAATCCACGTCTGACAACTGGAACAAACTGAGCAAGGATTGTTTAGTGAGAAGAACAAGAACAAAAAAGAATTCACATGCCCACTCTACAGACTAGTGTTCTCTCTTTTCTCTCCTTTGATATTAACATTTTAAAGAATAAAATACATAAAAAATAATGCACAAATCATGAGTGTATAGTTTGATTATCAGAAATTGGACACAGCCATATAGTGACCACGCAGGTCAAGAAATAGAATAATACCTTCTGCCCCCCAGAAATCCTACTCTTGTCATACTGAAACCTCTGTATCTTCTTTTTCCAAGATAACAAATATTTTGACATCTAATATCAGAGATTCAGCTGTTTTTGAGCTTACAGTACCTATTCTTTAAGTCCAGTTTTTTTGCAAAACCTTAAGTTTGTGTGATGAATCCATGTTGCATGGACCAATATTTCATTCATTTTCATTATTGTATAGCATTTCATTAAATGAGCATATCACAATAGATTCATCCCACCATTGATGAACATTTGGGTCCTTTCCAGTTTCTACTACCAAAAAAAAAAAAAAAGCGTTGCTATGAATATTTATTTTACATGTCTTGTTAGGAACATATGTATGCATTTGTGTTGGATATATTCCTAGGAATGAAATTGCTTGGTCAGAGGGTAGGCATATATAGTAGATATTGTCAATTTCCAGAGTGGTTGACTAACTTCCACTCTTACCAGCAACTCTAAGAGTTCTAACTGCTCTATCTAAATCCTCACCAACTCTTGTTAGTATTAAACTCTACATTTAGCCTTCCTTATTGAATATTTAAAATATTCACAGTATTTTAAATATTGTGATTTTAAATTGCATTTTCTTAATTGCTAATGAGATTCAGCACCTTTCCACATCTTTATCTTTCATCATCTTTTGTGAAGAGTTACAGTTCTCCCACTTCCTTTTCCAGTGGGCTCTCTTTTCCTTATTGACATAGGAATTTATTACACAAGCCCTTTTTCAGTTCTCCATGTTCCAAATATCTCCTCTCAAATTGAAACTGGTGTTTTTCAGTCTCTAAATAGGGAATTTTTATACAATGAAATTCTTACTATTGATATGGACAAATTTAACAATATTTTCCTTCGGAGTCAGTGTTTTTCATGCCTTGTTTAAAAATCTTTGCCTACTCCCAGGTCATAAAGTTTTTCTCCTAAATTACCTTCTAGGAACTCTATCATTTTATCATGTATGTTTACTATCCACCTGGATTGATTTTTGTATTGGTATGAGGCAGAAGTTAGGCTTCTATTTTTCATACGGATATACAATCAACAAAGCATCATTTATTAAATATAAAACTGTTCTTTTTCCACAGACCTGAAGTGTAAACTTTGAATAAGTAAAGTCTACATTTATTCATGAGTCTGATCCTGGACTCTAATCCATTAGAATATTATATATCTGTATGCCAATATCATACTGTTTTGATTACTACAGGTTTATTATAAATCTTTATATAAGGTAAAATTATCCAAACTGTACTCAAGATTGTCTTTGCTTTTCTTGGTCCTGAGTATTGCCAAAAGAATTTTATTATATATAAGTGCACATTAAAAAGAAAAAAAATGCTGGGTTTTGATACATATAGTCTTTAATCTATAGATCAACTCTGAGAAACTGGTATCTTCATAATAATGAGTCTCCCAATCCATGAACACAGTATGTTCTTCCATTTATTTGGGTCTTCCATATTTTTTCAATGTTTTACAAAGGATTATGCAGAACTTTCTATTTCCTCTAGTGTCAGTTTTGATAGGTTGTGTTTTTCAACAGATTTGTCTGTTACATCACAATTTTCAAATGTAGTGCATTAAGTTGTATGATGATGCACCATTTTTAATTCCTGATATTGTCTTGCCTTTTGACGGTTGGAAAACTTGCCAGAACTTATAAACTTTATTAGTCTCCTAGAAAAAATTGGCTTTGTGATCTACTCCATTTATTAATTTCCTATTTCATTTATTTCTAAATTTGCCTTATTTTCTCCCCTCAGTAAATTTAACTTGCCATTCTTTTGCTGAGATCTGCACTCTTAGATAATTTATATTTAGCCATTTTTTAATTCTAATACAGGCATTTAAGACCATACATTCTCTCTACACATGGCTTTACCTTCCACAAGTTCTGATATGGCATTTTTATTATCATTCATTTTAAAATATTTTCTGGTTTACATTGTTATTTCCTTTTTGATCTGTGATAATTTAGAAGTGCTTAATATACGGTATTTTTCTAGTTATCTTTTTTATTAATTTCTAGTTTAATTCTACTGTGGAATTTAAACATTTTATATTGTTTGCAATTTGTTGAGACTTGATTTATAGCCCTGTAAGTGACCCAAGTGCACATGAATAAAATGCAGTTATTTGTAAGTATAGGATTCTATATGTGAGTATTGCATCACATTTGTCAGACATTGTATAAATCTTCTATATCCTTATTGATGTTTGCCTTTTGACTTTTTCAGTTACTGAAAGAAGTCTGTTAAAATTTCCTACTATGTTTGAGGATTTCTCTTTGGTAGATAGATGATAGAGAGAGAGAGATTGGGGAAGAGAGAGAGTCAGAATATTTTTTTCAAATGTTGATTATGTTGATAGACTCTTAGATCATTTTCAGCAACAAAATCACATAGCAATTATAACCTTCCCAAATGCCATTTTTCAAAATGTTCTTTCCATAACCTGAGTTTCTTTTGAAAAACAATTACTTTCTCATTCACAACTAAAATATCACCTTTATGTTGAAGGGACTAATTAAAAGTGTATGTTTTTTCAATATCTTCTAAGGAATGTACTAAAGAAAGCCAATTGTTACGAAAGGTCAGTAAATTTGGAGCATTTCTGTGTTTGTAAAAGAATAAAGTATAACCTATCTTTCGGGTTTACTTCTCTTTTAAATAATTTGCCACATGATCAAGAACAAACTTACATGTGGTTAAAATTATTTTCATGGTCACTCTTCATCTCATTACAAACACTGTAAAGATGCAATATTTCAAAGTCTTATTTTAAAAAGGAAAAATTAACCACATCAATGAATCATGTAGCACTTTGGTTATATTTGGCTTCAACTTCTTCCCTGCAATATTTCTGCTTATGAATGCTGCAGGAAATGAATTGCCCTCATGATTCTTACTCTGTGATTTTACTTCCAGAATCCTTTCTTTTTAAAATTCCAGTCAAAGCAGCTATACTCACCCAGCTTTTCCAGAAAATTGTTTTAAAGAAGTCAGTTAATCTATAAAAAGCATCTTATTTGATACTTTCTTCTTTTATGGGTCACACAGTAGATTTTTTATGTTCTTTAATGAAACAAAGCCTAATAAATACTATAAACTGAGACATGATCAAGCCAGCTGTACCTTGAGGCAGCTATATAGCAAACGTTCTATGTTTGCTCTAATACTTGTTTCTTCAAATGATCAACCGTGTTTTCTCTGAGCTTTCCGATAGTATTTGCTGGCAAAGGAATACATTTTGGTTTATTGCCATATTGTTTGCCAAACACAGTGTTAGCCATTTTTACCATAACTATAAGAATAAGGTATTTCCCATTGGCATGTAAAATTACTGTTTCTCACTGTTCATTACTATTATTCCTTTAATACATACATTGACTCTCTACTACATGCCACATAGTTTTCTAAGTTCTTAGGGTATTGCATTAAACCAAATTGAAAAATGCTGCCTGCACTCAGAAAGCTATTCTTTAAACCTCAAAAGTTGCTTGTAAACATTTAAGATGAAGTTCAGTAAATTTTAGTAAAACATTGAATATCTCATGATTTTAAATATCCTTGAACATGCTACAGGTTTTTCCTTATGTTTTGGTTGCTTTGTTTTTAATTGTCTTGGTAATTGCTTCATCTTCTTATTGCCACTAATTCATACTCAAAGCACAATATAAACCAGAGGTGAGATTCATTCTTAACAGTAGTGATTTTCCAAGCTTCCTTTTTCAACATACTACTTGTATGATTAGATCACTGTGGTTTTCATATTGTCAGCACCACCCTTTTCTTGTTACCTAGTATTTACATTACTAACCTGTATTTTATAGTGTCTGTATAAGGTGGGGCCCAAGCAACAAACAAACCACTCTAGTTATTTTGACAGATAATTTAATAAAGGAAATTGGCTCAAGAGGCATTTAGGACTTAAAAGGGGAAAGGGGACACTGTGGTCTCAGAGACGACATTAACTTAGGAAGCAGCTTCCACTCCCGGGGCCAGAAATCAAAGGGAAGAAGTTGGGGTTAACAGATCCCAAAGCCTGTGGGAAGCTGGGGGTCCTGGGACCCAGATCCCTGAAGAGATATTGGTGCTGTTTCCTTAGGTGCTCAAAGGAGGAGCCCACAGGGTAGGACTCAGACCTCCAAGGAGGGAGCATAGCCTGACTGGTGCTGCCACATTGGAGTTTCTGAGTGTGGAAAGAAGGTGAGAACTGGAACCAACTGCTTTTGGAACCAACTGGGGTGACAACAACAAAAGCAGCAGACAAGTAGGAAGGAGCAAACTCTTGCTCTCTTCTCCTACCTTCCAGGTTGACAGATTTCTGCATAGAGTGACAAGGCAGAATTGTGGTTTGTAGAGACCCAAGCCATGGGTCACAAGGCAGAGTGCACAGTGAGGCGAGAGACAATAGCATAATACACAGTCATGTCTCTGCAGAAAAAGTTTTAATCACATAGAGGGTTAGATTATTCAATAGTAACCTATTATTATAGGTAATTTAATTCATAAAATTGCTAAACTAGGCTATGTAGGCTATCTTGTGTCACAGTGCATTAGGAAAAGGTCATGCCTATGACCACCACAGTACACAACCCTGGGTTGTTGAACTCTCAACTGACGTATGTCACATGTGACCAGTCAACAAATGGACCAAGACAGAAGGAACCAATGCCAATTGGGATCATGGAGACAAGTAGAGATTACTGGATTCTTTTTCTTAATGTAAATATAAACTGAAGTTCTAATGTTTTCCTACCATATTCATTGAATGGCTTGTAAAAATGGCTGTCATCCCTCTGGACCATTGATCTAGACCAGGGCTTGGGAAACAAATGGCCCATGGGCCAAATCCCACCTGCTACCTGCATTTTTATATAGAGTTTTATTAGAACACAACTATGCTTATTTGCTTATATATTGCCCATGAATGCTTTCACACCACAACCAGAGTTCAGTAGCTATAACAGAGACTGTGTGTCCTGCAGAGTCTAAAATATTTGCCATTTGGCCTTTTACAGAAAAGTTTGCTGACCCCCGGTCTAGACATCACTGTCCAACAGAGCTTTTGGCAATGATAGAACTCTTTTACATCTGTACTTTCCATAATGGTAGCATCTAGCCATTTGTGGCTATGGAGGACTTGAAATACAGTGCAACTGAAGAACTAAATGTTTTTATTTTATTCTTATTTTAAAAAGCTACATGTGGTTAGTGACTACTGCATTAAATAGTGCAAAAAATAAATAGAAATAGGAGCAGTGATGGCTCTAGAGGCATCTAGCATTGATTTTTGATTATACCTTAAAGTCTTAGAGAAAATATATTGGAGCATACATTTCTAGACCTCTGTGGCAGACATCCCTCATGCATGCCAATCTTTTCCTTCCATGTACATTGAGGATTACAATCCCTCATTCCTTTGAAGTTGTGTGAGCGTATGACTGATTTTGTATGATAAAATGTGAGCAGAAGTGATGTGCATCACTTCCAGGCCAAAGCATTTACGTGCC
Organism: Chlorocebus sabaeus; assembly: GCF_047675955.1. NCBI lineage: Eukaryota > Metazoa > Chordata > Mammalia > Primates > Cercopithecidae > Chlorocebus > Chlorocebus sabaeus. The sequence continues at coordinate 19,103,778 of NC_132915.1, forward strand.
CACACTCACCTCCCAGCACGTCCTTGTCTTGCTGAAGCAAATCCCAACACGCTGTGTTGAAGAGTCAGTGTCCTAAGATGATGGTGTGATCTCTCTCCACCTGAGTCCTTGATTGACAACTGCATGGAGGAAGGCACTCCTCCAGCCCCTGGTGGACATGTGCATGAGTGAAAAGGAAATGTTTTTTGTGTTAACAAATTAATGTTTGGAAATTATTTTTCACCCCAGCATCAGCTACTCAGCCCTCACAGGATCCACTAACATAGCATTCAAATGGCCTCAGAAAATTCTGTCTTCCTTGTCTGGCACATGCCAAATAAAGCTAGAGGTATCTTATGCAAGCCAGGGAGATGAGGCTGCAAAGTTGGTGATCTATTAGCTCCGAGTTTCTTTGGAAATAGTGAGTTCCTAGAGCTCTGTGTCGTGGTGATTTGGAGTCAGTTTGCCACCTGGTGAAATAAATGATTTTTAAAGGTCTGTTCTTGCCCTTCTGGGTCCCTACTTCCTGTTGTACTGGTGTAGAAGGTGAGGATTGCTTAGGGAGTCAGGCACATGAAAAATTGAGTCCCGACTCTGCCATTTAATATCTCCATGACTTTGGGTGAATCACTTGGTTTCAAGTCCCAATTACCCCTTGACTGAAATGTTATTAAGTATAGCACCTTTTCCTGATTGTTACAAGCATCAGCAATGAATTAAAATAACTATTAGTGTACCCCTCAATCCAAAAAACATTCCTTTGCCCCGTTCCTCCTTTCACTGGAAATACCCTAAGCATTTCAAGTTGCCTCTTCTTAAATGTTAACGTCCCTCTCACTCGGCAACATTTTCTCTTGCTGTATCAGTTGACCGTGATGCCTTCCTCTCTTTAACTCTGTGTCTCAAGTTTTGCTGGCTCCTACTCTTCCATCAAAATCCATCTCGAGGCCGGGCGCAGTGGCTCACACCTGTAATTCCAGCACTTTGGGAGACTGAGGCGGGTGGATGACAAGGTCAGGAGATCGAGACCATCCGGGCTAACATGGTGAAACCCCGTCTCTACTAAAAAATACAAAAAATTAGCCAGGAGTGGTGGCAGGTGCCTGTAGTCCCAGCTACTCAGGAGGCTGAGGCACGAGAATGGCATGAACCTGGGAGGTGGGGCTTGCAGTGAGCCGAGATCATGCCACTGCACTCCAGCCTGGGCAATACAGCCAGACTCCATCTCAAAAAAAAAAAAAAATCCATCTCAAAAGTCACCTTCTCAGTAAAAACAGCCCCAGCGTGGGACAAAGTTTGCCTTCCTCTTCCCACCCAACCCTTGCTCTGAGCACCTGTGGTGCTCTCCATGACTTCTAGGGTTGCATTTGACACAACTGCATTGTTGTTTTTCACTCATTCTCTTGACAACTCATTAGTGGCAGCACTGTAGACTTCTCATCCTTGTATTCACACCCCCGTCCTCTTGTTGCACTAAGTAGAGTTTCTGGCACAGAACAGGACATCGGTAATCATGAAAATCAAGGAGGGAAAAGAAGAAGAAGATTAAAAAGGAGGAAAGGAAAAGAAGAAGGGAATGAAGGAAAAAAGAAAAACTTAGGAAACTCTGACGTCTATGAAATAGAAAACACATGGAATTATAGTCTCCCCTTCCAAGAAAAGTGTACCTTCCTTTTAAAGAATTAGTTCAAAATCTTTCTTACTGAGTCATGCAGAATTTTTTAATGATGTTTGAGTTGACACGTAATCTATAAAAGGAAAGAGTTCATTGCAGATTGATGAAATGGAGGCAGTTTTTATTCTTCCTCTTGGCTTCCATTCCCACATTTTGATAATTATTTATATTTCATTAATCTGTTAACTATAAAAAGAAACTCAAAAGGTGAGAGGGAATATATTTGGTTACCCATGTTACTAATGCCACAAAGAAAGAACTGACAGAGATCTAATAGCTGAGGCCCAGCCGTAGTGCAGAAGAGCCTTCAAAAAAGTTGTGTCAGACCTTCTTTATTACAATCATGCTTTTTCTTTGGAAGGGAAATGTTCCTAGTAACATACTGTAATAAAGCATTAACTTTTTTAAACAGAAAAAAATCAAACCCTGTGACACGTAACATAAAATGGAAGGAGAATTCTATAAGCATTTTGGGAGGCCACACAAGGTTGTAGCCAGTGAGGTTATCATCAATTTCTCTTTGCTGCTGCCCCAAATATTCTACCAGATCAAGTCGATGGCAGGTATAAGGGGAAGGTTATTCCTCCCAGTAAAGGACATGGGAACAGTGACAAGAAAGAGAAAGAAACTAATATTGGTTATGAAACTCCAGGAAAATCCGTGTTGAATTATTTATGTCTAAGTTTGAATGTTCCCTTGCTGTTTTTAGCTGTCAGAAAGTCTAAAAAGAAAGTCACAGAATTTTCTCTCTCCAGCCAAGAGGACAGCTTCTTTGAAAAGGTGGCCCTTGGAGATGAAGCCCTAGAAGTCTCAAGGTACAGCATGGGGCACGGGGTTAGTGAGGGCTGAAGTTTAGATGAGAAGTATTTCTAGGTGCGCCAAAAAGTCAGCACAATCAAATTGCTCTGGGACAAGAGCAGCCAATAGAAAATTATCTGTCATCCTGCGTAGTCCTTCCACGATGCTTCAGAGGCCATATGTCTCTCAATTTGTAAGATGGTCAGCAATTGTGTGCAGTCGACCACGCTGTCTCCCTTCGAAATAATGAACGAGACCAAAGTTCAATATAGAGAGGTTGAACTGAACCTATTCAGCATCGAGGGAAGTCTTCTACTTCTTCATTAAGTGGATTGCACAGATTGGGTCTCAGCCTAACCAAGTGATGTTTCCCTGAACTGTAGAAGGTCATCATGTGCTGATGGCTTGGATTCAGCATTCAGTGAGATGAAAGAGAAGCCAAAGCTTTGTGACCATATGCATTGCTCTCAGGGACCTAAAAAGGACATTCCCTGACCCCATTTATTGGTGAACAACTGGATGGATAGTTGAACAGAAAAGAGCACTGTAGGTTTTCACCTCCACAGAAATCAGCTGCTGTGATTTTTGGAAGGCACAGGATATTATTCTAGAAGTTCTGAGTGCAAGCCCATGCCTACTGCAGTGAAACACCCAGCCACCACTATCAGTCAGGGATGCTGGAGAGTTAGGAGGAAAATAACTCTTATATTCTTGTACCCTCTATTAACAGGAACAAATGTTGAAGGAAAATAAAATCAAGTGTGTAGACACCAGAGGATAAGGGGAAAAAGGGGATTTTTAAAATGTTTTGTCAATTTTAAAAATACATAATTTTTAAAACTATTTTTGTAAGGAACCAAGGAAAAGTTTGCAATGGAGAGAAATATATCATTAACTACTCATTCTTAAGTAAATATAATAAAATTGACTGTACTGTAAATGAAGTCATCTCTCCCAAAATACAGTAAGCCATGAAGTTGAAATCTGACAAGCTTTGTTATCTTCTGAAGATTGATGCAAATCTATCCTCTCTAGTCTGGCCTTATGATTCAAGGAATTATACATTCTGACTTTCCTGTGACCGTTTTCATTTCTGCCTATTGGTCTCAGCAAAATTATTAACATCTTCTTTCATTTTCAAAGGTGACCTGGTTTGAACAACTAGATGATCATACTACTTATAAATGGTTTCCATACAATATACATGCTTTGTTATTTCTTAATTGGAAGGTGAAGGGAGTTTCTCTGCAAATAGGAAAAGTCTCAATATAACACCATGTGTTATGCAAAAGCACAAATAGGTTTAACCTCACAACTGGACAGCAGAACAAAACACCACATGATGCTGAGATTAAGCTAACAAAATTATCCTCAATGCCTTTACCAGTGGAATTTCTCCCTCTAGCTCTCTTAGGTCACATGGCATTTTTAAATTTGACATAATTGATGTGATCTTGTAATATCAACACCAGATTTACCGTAAAAAGAGAGAGAAGCTGCTGACAAAGCTCACATCTGTAGTGTACATGTGAACAGCACGTGCTGTTTTTTTCTGCACTTAAGTCGTCCTTTGAACATCTTCCATGTTTTAAGTTATGCCTTCAAAATTGCTCAAGACAGCTGGGCCTCTTGCCTGTTTCTTGTTAATTAATTCTTGTAGTTAGGCCTCTGCTGTTATTACCATTTGTTTATTGGCTGTTATCATCATCATAATATTTGTTTATCTCTCTAAATAAGCTAAATACTAAGATCCTGAAGTGAATACAAGACAGTAATATAAAGCTTGTGAAGGAAATGAAAGAGAATATTGGATAATCATTGTAGGAAATTTTGTTCCTGACAAACTACTTACAGGCATAGATTCTCATGACAGAGCAAAGGGAAAGAGGACATTTCAAAAGGCGTAATTCCTTGCCTGGAAATTGGCAGGCCCTTGTTAGGGAGGACACTGAAGGTACAGTGACACATTGCAGAACACTATTTCCTTTCACTAATGTTCAGCAGGGCACTCCCTCCTCTATCCCAATGAGGTCTGCAGGGGTGCCCCACCTCCAGGGATCCCATGAGAAAGGAGTAGGTGGGGACATCCTTTAATCCTCCACCCAAGACAAACGAGGTTCCACAGTGCCACTCTCGAGTGACAGCGTGCTGTGGAGACAGCCCAACCCATAGCGGAGCATTGGCTCCAAGAGTCTGCAGAGAGACTCATGCCAGGTTCGCTCTTCCAATTCTTTCTCCCCAGTGACCACTTCCACCAAACTGTGATCACAGCATCTTGCTCTACTTTATCCACATGTGGTTTTCTCCCAAAGATTTGTCTTTCAAGTTTCCATTGTAGGACAGGAAGTAGTAATGGCCCCAAACAATTACCCACTCAGTAAAAACTGGATTATGTTAGCAATGAAAAGCTTGGTTTTCATTCTTTTGATGCCAAAATGCCACACTGATTCAAAGTCTAGTGTTTGCCTTGGTTAAGATACTATTTAATTAGGAGAAGGGAAAAATGAGAGAATCCACTAGAATAATGTGAGCCAAACCAGAAGTCAATCCAAGAATTAGATAAAAGCGAAATGCTACTATTGGCCCTAAAAAGGAACTAGTCGTAAAAACTTCCTCATGATTTATCATTATTACCCTTCATTTAGAAGCAGAAAGTCGCTTTCTTTGTATGTGTGTTGCTGAGGGAGCAGTCACCATGCATAGGTGATGTGCTAGACCCAGCAGATGTACTTTTTGGATGTAAACTTTAAATGTTAAGTACTAATTACTCTTCAGTATGGTTTTAGTGTATTTTCTGAGATTGCTTTTATTCCTGAAAAGAGGACATAAGAGGACATGGAGGGTACAGAAAAGAGTTGTCATTCATGCCAAGTTCTTCATTTTTCCAATTTCCATAGGCACTTGTAACTTTTACCCTTTAAGGAATTTACAGAGTTTGATTCTTTTACAGTATTGAAAATGCTCATCTGCACATGCCATTTCTCTCAGAACAGCCATCTTCTCTTCTTTCTAAGAACTTTTATACATGTGAACTCAATTCATCTTCGTAACAACCTTATTAAGGTAGGCACTGTTATAACCTCACTTTACAAATGGAGAAAATAGAGTCAGAAAGGTTGAGTAGCTTACCTGAGATCACAGTAGTCTGATTCCAGAGTCAAGCTCTTAACTGCCATACGAAGTTTAGTAGCCAGGGATGGTAAAAAGAGATCTCTTGGATGTGTAACATACCAAAGGCAGCTCCAAATACAATATGACTCAATTAAACAAACATTTATTGAGCACCTACTGTTACTGATAGAGGGTGTGGACTGCAAGTTGTCCAGGTTCTTGACATTTTGAACAAAGAATTGGACAAAATGCACAGCAAAGCAAAGAAAGAATTAAGCAACAAAAGCAGAGATTTATCGAAAATGAAAGTACACTCCACACTGCCAGAGCCCGCAAGCAGCAGCTCAAGGGTCCATTCAGAGAAGTTTCCGGTGTTTAAATACCCTCTAGAGGTTTCCCATTGGCTACCTGGTGTATACCCTATGTAAATGAAGTAGTGGCCCACCATCAGTCTGATTGGTTGTGGGAGGGGACCAATCATAGGCTAAAGCAAAGTTTAAAAGTTACACAGTATGAAAACATCTGATTGGTTGTGGAAAGTGACCAATCAGAGGCTGAAGTGAAGAAGTTACATTCCTATGCAAACAAAGAGTTGGCCTGCAATCAGTCTGATTGGTTGTGGGAGGAGACCAATCAGAGGTACTTTCAATTTTTCATCTACCAGGCAGAAAAGCCGGGAGGTTGCAAAAGGAGTAGCCTCTGGTTACTTGGGCCTAGAAAGTTGAGGTTTTCCTTTTGATTTAGTGCTAGGAAGTCAGTGTGAATCAACCATAGGTTCCCTGCCTCTAGACCCTATTCTTGCCTCACTACTACATGCCAGACATTGTGCTATGCGGCAAGATCAACCAGATTAACTAGACAAGGGGCACTTTGGAGAGGAGAAAATGCGTACATTTGAGAAAGGGAGGAGATGGTGAGGACCACCGAGCATCCTGAGGTCAGAAAGGAAAAAGTACAAATGAGAACAAAATGACTGGCAAAACAACACTGCTAAAGGCATCTTACTAACTCTTTTGTTAAAACCTGTTTTCCCATGATTAATGTCTTTGCTTTTTTGCTACAATATACGTACCACCTCAAATTTATCGGCATTGATATATGAGAGAGACACACTTCAGAATTTTTCTCTGACTCACAATTAATTAAATGCATTATTAAAATAAAACGTGCTCCTTGTGTTTCAATCAGATTCTCCTACTTCCCCAAACCCCCACCCAAATCACCTCTTTGTTTCTAGTGCATCCTGGAGAGAGATTTTTCCCTCTCAGCCTTTACAGTCAAGTTTTGCAGACATTTATCAACTCTGTAGTTTCCAAGTCGGGATGTCTGTCACTTAACCTTCATCCTCCTTGAATTCTCATCCTGATAGGTTTGGATTAAACCACAGACTGATAAATGAGCATGGCTTTGGCGACACAAAAGAGCAGTCATTAAGGAAACCTCTCTGAAGGTATGAATCAAAGCCAGAAATCTTTTGTTACCCGCACCCCCGCCCCAGTTCACAGATCGCCTGCAGTAATACATTTTTATTATTTTTATTTATTTCTTTTTTCCCTTCAGTTTCCAAATGGTTTTCATCATTTCCTGCTTGTTTTTCTAAAAGAATATAACTATCTCCTGATGGCAGACAGTTCTGTGTTTATTGCACTAATGTGACTAGCAAAAGCATTTTATCAATTTGAAATTTAATCCAGGATCAGGAGGCCGGGTGAATAAAGGGGGATGGAGGTTAAGTAACAGGCCCCCTGATGTGAATAGTATGTTTCACTCATAAAGACTTAGGATAATTAGGAAGGTGATTGGATTTTTTATCCTAAGGCAACAGTTTTTGTTAAACTGGAGCTTGTAATAGGCACATTCTTCTATTTATTTAGCTTCCAGTTTTCCAGTTCTTCAAACCATCATTTACTTATACATGGTGTTTGGTTTCCTTTTGGCTCTGGAAGTTGCACACCATCCCTCTCTGAATTTTTTTCCTCTCCATCAAACCAAAAGAAACTAAATAGCAAAAAAGAAACTAGGGCTTGCCAAAGATAACAGCTGTTTTGGACGTGACAAGAGAATATTGGAAAAGATTTTCATGAGCCGTATAAGAAAATAGTGCAGTGTGTGTCACAGTCACACCTGTGCATGTCTGCTTGCTCAGTTGCTTTGTCCACGCCTGAAAGAAAATGCCTTTGGAGTTACAGTAATGCCTTATTCTCTGATTGACGTTAGTTGTAACCCAAATGTCAGCTGCCTGAATTTGCTTGAGCTTTTAGCAGTCATCTTATGTTTTAATATTTTAGCAAGATGGTTATCAGAGGCTGGGAAGGGTAGTGGGGACCTTGCAAAGAGGTAGGGATGGTTAATAGGTACAAAAAAAATAGAAAGCGTAAACAAGATCTGCTATTTGATAGCACAACAGCGTGACTATAGTCATGATAGTCAATAATAACTTAACTTTACACTTTTAAATAAAGAATATAATCGGATTATTTGCAGCTCAATGGATAAATGCTTAAAGGGATGGATAACCCATTCTTCATTATGTGATTATTATGCATCGTATGCCTGTATCAAAAGATCTCATGTACCCCATAAATATATATACCTGCTATGTACCCAAAAAATTAAAAGTAAAAAAAAAAATTTTTTTATTTTAGAGTCATCTGCAGAATCACATAGATTATTGTACACAAGAAATCAAACAGGCACAGTTAGCCCTCAAAGGTGTTGGTGCTCCCGAGTCACTACTCTGGCCAATGGGATAGGCCTTATTCAGGTGGATGGGCTTTCAAGCAGTGAGAGGGTAGGGAGCCAGTTCTTCGTTTCTAAAGGCACATGGGGCGGTGGAAGGCACTGACAGTTTATCTGCCTGGTTAGTTGCCCCTCTCCTTCCAGAACTGCCCCTCCTCCATTCCAATACAGGTCCCCCTTGGGAGCTGTCCTGTTCTTTATTTTTCAGTAAAAAAGTTTTAAAGAAAAGTTCGAAAAGAAAAAAAAAGATTTTAGCAAATCACCATTTATATATGAGAAACTCACTATCTCTTGACAGTCACTGGGAGCTTGGGGATGGAGTGGAGGGCAGGCTTACATTTATCCCACTCACCTCCGTTCCCCATTCCATTGAATTCCTGGCTGCACTTCACATACATGCTAACTAATCCTGTTGGGCCTTTGTTGGCCCAGCTGGCACTTGTCCCCAAAGTCTTGCTGACACAAAGCTACGCGTGGCAAAGCTTTTTCCAAATTTGGGAAGCAACAAAAGAGGATAATAAAAACCTACCACATGGGACTATTGACAAGGTTTAATGCCATAACTAGAAGTCAGCTACATGAGAGCTTGGAAATAGTAAGCCACTGTGCTATATGTGTCTTCCACATGTTTCATGCCTAACCTGGTGGTGGGGATGACATACAAGATCTCCTCTACTACATTTAGCAAATAAGGAGACAAAGGAAGGAAAAAAAGAATGACTTGTACAAGGGGGACATTTATTTGGCACACATTTATCAATATCTTACCATATTCTAGCTACCACCACACTACATTGCACAAGCAATGTTAAAGTAATACAATTATCCCCATAACCAAAGAAAGTACCAAGTACTGTGGAATAAATCCCCCTACAAAAGTGATACTGCAACAACTATACACCCAGCCTTCAGAAGAAATTCCCCTAAGCCTTTGGTTAAGGATTTGTGACAACCTGAATTCCACCTTAGCACTCAGGTTTCAGGTTGAAGACAATGGCAAAGGTGCATTGGGGACATAGGAGTCTGTGCCAAAAGATAGGCAAAGGGGGTGCTATGTAAGATGTTACCTCCAACAATAGGCTGGAAACTGTCTATAGACCACAGCACAAAGGGAAGGAGTTTTCCAAGGTAAAGCATAGAAGTCCATTGCTTCACTAGGGCCAGAGGCTCCTGTTCTCCCAAGAAGCTTTGGATCATACCATGAAGAGCCCAGCAATGTAGGCTGTAAAGAGGCTGGCTGCCTGAGATGGTACACTCCACATTTATTATCATCAGCAAGAAATCCTGCATTTTGGCACCCAAAAGAAATAAGAAACTCCTGTCTGATTGCTGATGAGCACATGTACACTTCTCTGGGCTCCGAGTCCACTCCTGATAAACATCAAAGAACCAGCTGCTCTTACCAGGAACTAGTGGAGTTTTTACTTACCCTTCAATTCTAGCACATCCCAAGATGAGTCATGTGCTTTTGATGAAGAGCAAAAAGAGGTGAATGAAACCACAGGCCAGGTAACAAGGGTCACTCTTATTCCTGAAACAAATACTTCCAAGGACGAATACACAATAAATCATCTAAACTACATCACAAGCCTCAAAGAAAGAAAAATCATGTGTCATTTCAAAGAATAATTCACAAGTCTTAATTATCTCATTTTTTCTTCTTTAAGGAAGGTTTAAAACTCAAGAAGCAAAGTCACAACCAAAGCTCTCATTGAGAATAAAACCTGACCCCTCAAAGAATGAAACATCTGGAATCACATGAGTAACAGAATATGGGTAAATGGAGGGAAATAGAGAAAATACAAATACCATGAAAGTTGCATGGAAGGCATCTAAGTATCAGGCCAAGTTCACAGTCACTGAAATCAGACAAAAAGTGAGACCAGCTCCCAGCTCCATCACTTTCTGTGTGACCTAGGGCAGGTTCCTTAATCTTTGTAAGCCACAGTTTCCTCCTCTATAAGATGAATATAATAATATCTGCCTCTGTGTTTTGTAGGACTTAGATGAGATAATATGTCAAGTGCCTGGCTTATAGTAGATACTTAAAATTACTGAAAAACTCTCTTTTGAACCCCCAATACCCTCACAACTTTACGGGTATTAAAGACATGATTTAAAGACAGTTTTAACTGTTCTTTGATCCTTTTTCTGGTAGATGTTCAAGTTAGTTAAGTTTTTACTGGCATGCTAAGTTTTATGATCTGTGGATGCATTTTTCATCATTACCGAAAACTATTCTGAAGTTACTCTCCAAAATTTGTTTCATTCTTCCCCCTACTTAACTTGTTCCTAGGGCCACATTTGATCAGAGTTTCTTTTTCAACATTATCAAGGTAATGAGTTAGAGGAGGGCCTTTCATCCCCTACCAGATCACTGAAGGAAAATGGATACTTGTTGCTATCCAACAGCAACTCCTACAGATGACTGGAAGGCATGGCTCAAGACAAGGTGCAGCCTTTCCTGTCGTTCCTTTCTGTTCTGTTACCTTTCCTTTCCTGTGGCTTCAGAAAGGACTTCTTCCAGGCAGCAATCCCTAGCCCATGCAGGAATAACCCAGCCTGTGTGCAAGCAATTAAGGCACCCATTGTTTTTACCTGGACTATTTTGGCCCTTCAGTTTCACTGAACCAAAATAAAATTTGACTTCTGTTTCTTTTAGTTTGGGACTTTTTGGAATCATGTGTAGGAAAGGTCTACACAGGAACCTATTCAGCTCCCTGTCACTGCCTTTCTCTCTCATCCACACCATTTGGGAAACCAGATATTCCCTCCCTCCCTCCGTCTCTCCCTCCCTCCCTCTCTTCCTTTCTTCCTTCCCTCCTCCCTCTCTCCCTTCCTCCCTTTCTTCCCTCCCTTCTTCATTCCCTTCCTCCTTTTTTTCTTTCTTTCAATCAGAAAGATAACTGCTATAGTGAGAATCAAGCTGTGCTATAGTCGCCACAGGTAATCACTTTGCATGTAAAATGGGTCTTCTTTACCAGTAGATGACAATTCTAATCCCTACATTCAATCCAATAAACTGTTATTGAATGTTTAATGTGTGCCAGGCCCCATGCAATGTGCTGAGAATACAAAGATTATTGGAGCTATGGTCCCTGTCCCCATGGAGTTTTAATAGAGAAGTAGAAAAGTCAATAATGTAGTGAGTTATTGTACTCCATTGTGTTATAATAATATAGTATAACAATACTACAATACTCTGTAATGCAGAATATAATAGGGTATATGGTGACTGTTTTGGGGGAAAAGGTCATTTTGCTGGAGATCATCATGGAAAGATGTTTTCAGTCAAGGATTTTGTCTGATGGAGAAAAATTGTCCAAACTTCCTAAAGTTTCTCCCAGATGGTTTCTCAAGCTACTCCAATAATCCTCCATGGTGTTGCCAGAATCATCTTTGTAAAACACAATTTAAGGCTGGGTGTGGTGGCTCACGTCTGTCATCCCAGCACTTTGGAAGGCCAAGGTGGGCGGATCACTTGAGGTCAGGAATTTGAGACGAGTCTGGCCAACATAGTGAAACCCTGTCTCTACTAAAAATACAAAAATTAGCTGGGTATGGTGGCGGGTGCCTGTAATCCCAGCTACTCAGGACGCTGAGGCACGAGAATAGCTTGAACCCGGGAGGGAGAGGTTGCAGTGAGCCAAGATCATGCCACTGCACTCCAGCCTGGGTGACAGAACGAGACTGTGTCTCCAAAACACACACACACACACACACAGACAATTTAAGCCATACCTTTCTTAAATCATTTAAGGAAACCCTACATCTCCCTTATGATAAAACTCCAAGGGCTAACTCTCATGATGCATGCTCCATGCACACTTCATGGGTCTCTCTCCACTCTCCCACACTCTCTCACATTTCCAAGGTCTTCCTCTTTCTAGAAGGTTCTTCCACCTCTGACCCCTTTTCTACCTGGTGAAATCCTACATCTTCTTTGAGATCTACCTCAAATATCAGCTCCTCTGTGAACCCTTCTCTGACACCCTCCACCTGTCTTGCCCACCCAGGGAATTTGGCACCTCTAACAGACAATGTTGGTTGGCTAAGAGAATCCTGTTCCCAAACCCCACTATTTTATCAGTTAGAGTCTCCACCAGAAATAGATGGTACATTCAGATTGGGTTATTTGAGACGAGCTTCATAAAGCTCTTGACAAAGAAGTGGCAGTAGAGAAAGCCAGCACGGTGGTTCACACCTGTAATCCCAGTACTTTGGGAGGCTGAGGCAGATGGATCACGAGGTCAGGAGACTGAGACCATCCTGTCTAACACGGTGAAACCCCGTCTCTACTAAAAAATACAAAAAAAAAAAAAAAAAATAGCCAGGCATGGTGGCAGGCGCCTGTAGTCCCAGCTACTCGGGAGGCTGAGGCAGGAGAATGGTGTGAACCCGGGAGGCAGAGCTTGCAGTGAGCCGAGATCGTGCCACTGCAGTCCAGCCTGGGCGACAGAGCGAGACTGCGTCTCGGGTTGGGGGGGGGACAAAGCCTAATGGATATTGCAGCACCCAGGGGTCCAGAGACAGCAGGGTGTCTCTAGGCCCATAAGGGAAAGGAGAGCTGGCCACTGCTGGCTCAGAAGGAGAGGACCACATGACAGAAGCTTCCAAATGCAGCCTGCTGCTGCCACAAGGGAGAGAGCAAGGGAAGTAAACAACCAACCAAAAACCCCACCCTTGTTCTCCTCTTTCTCTGCATCTGTCCACTGCTCCCCATTGCCCAAATCCAAAAGCAAGGGGACCCATTGATGTCTTTTCTCTGTCGGCCTCCTGGTGTAGAAAGCAAGGTTTAGAAAGGAGGAGAAGCGGGGGTCTGGACACGCTACACTCTCATTTTGTCGTTCCCCTTGCAGCTGATGGGGAGGAGGGAGTGGCATTTGACATGGCTTGGGCTTATGTCACTGAAAGTCTGCCTTGGAGGTCACAGAATGGCTCTTACTTCCTTGATGAACAAGCCAAGCTGGTCATCCCTGGCATTTCCCCTCCTCTACCCTGAAAGCAGATGTGACTCTAAAGCTGTGGCTGCCATCTTGAAACACTGGGGGAGAGTCCAAGAAAATCACAGAGACACCAGACCTCATGTCATTGAGGCCTTAAACTCATACTAGCAGCTGCCTGCTTCCAGACTTCCTATTGTGTGAGAAATACAAAACTCTATTGATTTATTGTTATTTAGTGTTTTTTGTTACTTATAAAGGAAACTATTACTAACTGAGGTGGCTTCCATATATTATAGCAAGTCCTGTTGAAACTATCTGAATAGTGTCTGTCTTCTTCCCTGGAATGTGAGTTCTGCAGAGTCAGGGCTGGCCAGGGCAGGCCCTAACTGTTGCTCATGGAGTGAGTAAATGAAGCAAAGCATAAAGCACTGCAGCTATATAAGTAGGATTCAATATCATCTTGATGCTTCTTCCAAACGCCATTTCTTCCCTTAGCATTATTTTACCCCAAGGAACTCCCTCTTCAATCCCTTGCTCCCTGTGTTTCCTCATCCTCCCTCTGCCCTCATACGTCCGTCGTGTATCAAGCAGACTTGCCTCGCACAAATTGTTTGCATTCTGTTTAATACCTACTTTAAAAAATGATTCTTGCTCTAAAAGAGATGGGCTGATTAATGTACTCAAAATATCCTGCACTACACAGCCAATTCCTTTATCCCTGTTCTATTCATAATGTATAACCCTTCTCTCTTCAAATGTGCACAAAAGGACCCGTTCCCCATCAGTTTATTTGTAACTGCAGAGCTTGAGGTGGTGCTAGATGTCAAAAATGAAAAATTGCTAAATTCAAAATTGCTTCTTTCTTTGTTTTAAAGGTGACCCGCAAGTAGTTTTTTTTTTTTTAATGAGCTAATTGTAGGATTATATGCTGAATGCCCCAAATGCAGAGAGTGAGAGAAGAACACTCAGCACATACCTGCTACAAAATACCTGGTATTGTTTCCTGGCCTCTGCAACCCCAGAGTGCTGACACCCACATTCCCCACAGCCCTAGTGAGGAGACTGATTCAGAGGCACCTCTGCTTTTGAATTGGGATAATGGGTATCTAGAACAATGGTAAGCTAGGCTAGGAACTGGACGGCACAATTTGGCTATTTGCTGAGTGACCTTGGGCAAGTTTTCTTAGCCAGAGCTCAGCCCCTCCACTCCTGCCACAAGGGAACTGGCCTCTTCATTCCCCTCCTCGGAAGAACTGATGGTTATGACTTTGTGTTCAACACGTGCCTTCCATAAACGGAGGCTGTCAGAGCTGTAAATTATTTCCAACACTCATCAGGCCCATATACATTTTATTTGATTGAAAACATTCTGGAATATATGCAGTGATCCTATCTGTTCCTCAGTTCCAGACCCCGCTCTTTCTGGTTCCAAACACAGCCCGAGGCCAGGCTGGGATTTGGAAGATCTCGACTCTTGTCCTGCACTGAGATGTAAAGACACTCCCTCAGAGTGACTCAGTCACTTCACGAGTCCACAGCCTTTTCCAGGTCATCTATGAGTCTATTCAGGAAGAAAATTATGCCAAACAAGAAGCGGAAGTTCTCTAGGTGATACTGTTTAAGGAAAATCACAGAATTCCATTAGCGATTTTTCATTTTTGACATCTTGCATTTTTGACCCCCTTCTGATGAAAATGGCACCCTGGGATCGACATGAAGTTCTGCCTTATTTACTCTGTCTCCAGTTACCTGTCACCTATTAAAATGTGGACAACCATTTGAGGGTAGCACATTAAATTATTCATTATCTACTATTACAGCTCAGAAAGCATGAGTTGTTCAGATTCTGTTCCAATGAGCTGGTTACTACAGCATCAATAGAACAGCAAGCAGGGCAATTTTGCTATGGAGTCCAAAGAAGGGAGAAAACCAGAGTGAGCAGAATCACAAAAGGAGGGCACTACCACGAGGGGTGCTTAGCACTTGTCATCCATCCATTCCTTCCCCCAGCAAATATTAAGTGTCTACTGTGTGCCACGGAGTGTGTTAAGACTGGATGATCCATTATAACGTAACTTCCTAACCACAAAGAAGACTAAGAACACTCAAGATCAATGTGGTCCACTTCCTGGAGTCCCCTCCAATCCAGCACTTCGTAATTATGCCTCTCTGGGAGTTGGAAAACTTTGGCTTCCATGCCCAGGGGACACAAGACTTCCACACTGGCCTCCTGAGAACCAAGCAACACTGATCATCTGAACGCAGCTCCTCTTCCCCATCCCACACTGACCCCACTCTAGTTGTTTCCAAAAGACTGTGGCATTCCTGTTCCTTCACCCACTGATGTGGCAGCTGTGTGGGCCTGGCAAAGACACTAATGATGGAACGCTGCTAATCTGGGAAAATAGGAGGGTTGAATCACTATTCGTGCCATGAATTTATCAACCCTCCTTACATACCAAAAACGAAAACAAATACACAATCAGGAGAGCCATGCTATGTGGATCCTGCAGAGACTCCATCTTGGTCCTCAGAGTTCTCTGTGAGCTCCTAAGATTTAGACAAGACCCCTGAGGGACCGAGTCCACCCTTAGCCCTCACTGCCTCTCCACGGAGGCTTGCTAGACCCAGGGCTCTTTCAGACTCTATTTTATTCAAGTGTTAAATCTCCCAATGGGAAAAGGTGGTGTGTTTGTTTGTTTTGTTTTGTTTTTGCCTTCCTATTAACGTATCAGAAAGATGTTGGAAACAAAAGCCCAGGTTCGGCCTTCTAGTGAAGTTACTTGGGTGTTGCCAAGGACACACAGGGAAGCCACCCACTTCAGGAGGTTAAAGCATCAGCAAGTCGTGCCTCTGGATTTGAAAATGCCAAGCTGGTACTTGCGGGTCAAGTGGAAATACCATGCTGAACTCTATGTCTTGGGAGCTTAAGACAGATTAAGTTACTGCTGAGACCTTACCTAGTCAGAATTCATCTGCAAAATGAACTACAAGAGCAAGCCATCTACAATCAGGTAATTCCTATCATAAACCTAATGAGAAAATAACTCAGAAGGTACCAATGGCTTTTGCCTAAAGAGATGAATGATGTGGAGGAGAATCCTTGGCTGTGAGAAGAACAGAAGAAATTAATTGCTGAAACCTTCACAGCATGTTGAAAGCCAAGAATTATCCCCTGGATCTGCACTTGTAATTTACAACAGCTGCCTCCTTCAGACAGGCCGAAGTGACTCTTGGGCAGAGCACAAAGCCCAGCTGATTGCAGCAATGAATCTGCAGCCAGGTCAACACTCAGCACTGCACGGATGATGCCCGTCCTTGGGCACATGCACAGAACATAGGTGGGGCCGAAGACTGGAGCCCTTGCTCCCCTCACTCTCTGTAGTTAGCACTTCCCTTGTGACAAAGCATCATCCCACTCATGATCTTATTGTCGATCTTATTGTCGTAACATTTTTTAAAATTCCACTGAGAGATGGCTGAAGCACAGTCTATTCATTGATACTTTTTAGCTACTAGAAACTAGGACTGTCAGGAATGCATCATGAAAGAACATTTTATACCCTCTGGTGAACTCCTTGAGGATGGTAATAGAAGGACCAGAGAACAACAGCAGGAGATTCCTTTGGGGTCAATGCCTAAAGTCAAGGCATTTAAAATATATGTATAGGGGGAAAAAAAGGATATAAGCAATTAGGAGAAAATGAAGCCAGAGAAGATGGAAAGTTGATATGCAAAAGATTTATTTAAAATAAATAACTGTTGTAAGGGGTAAAACTTGCAGAGGCAGAGTCTCAGAGTAGTGTGATTTCTACTAAAGATAAGTGCAGGGCTTGTGTAAAGCAGATCATAACCTCTGTAACACATATTTAACAACTTATTGTCTGATTCATACCAGAAACTAACGTTTCTATTTGAACGACGAAGTTTTAAGACTCTACCCAAAGTGAACTTGCTCAACAAGTCATTTCTGTTCATCTAATTTGTAGCCTCCGACGCTGAGAATACTATTTGGGAAAGAATGGAAATGTAGTGAAACCAAGATTCAAACAATATGAATACAAGTACAGAGTGGCAGATTTTGAAACATTGCTTTAAAGACTTGCAGCCACTCTTCACATGATCAGTTCTGAAAAATTGGGCTGCAGATTTCATTGTGGGTTCTCAGTAGAGAGAAATTGAAGGGCATCATTACAGAAAGGCCCAATTCTCCAGTCAAGCTCCCTTGAGAAGAACTTAACACAGCACAATGATCTATGATTATCTAAAATTCCAAAATTAATAAGATGATTTATTTTGCTTACAGGACCAGCTGCTGTTAAGTTGATGTTCCTAAATTAGGGAAGACACTGAGTTTCTTCAGCTGTTTACACTTTGCTGTGAATTTGTTTATTAGATCCTTTTCTAAGAACAAGCAATGCTGGGAAGAAAAAATATGTGTGTGGTCCGTGGGTTCTTGGGGATGAGGACCAGGGCATGTATTTTATAGTGAGACTAGTTGCTCCCTCTAAGCGTATCATATTTTTCCTTGGGTTACTGTACTAACGTAGAGATTGAGATAATTTTCAAAGTGCTTAGGTCATATTTTTCTGGCCATTTAATGCATCAAAATCAAGGTGGCGGACAATAGGATACTATACAGGATGGCCAACTTTCCTGGTTCTGCTGGCCTCATATCCCACCCAGATAAACTCCTTCCTTTCTCCTGTATCCATCACATCTTCCTCACCCTTATAGGATTGCAGTTGCACAGGACAACAGGAGTTTGGATCCATATACACATGTATAAATACAGATATAGCTTGCTGGGCGCGGTGGCTCACACCTGTAATCCTAGCACTTTGGGAGGCCAAGGGGGGTGGATCACCTGAGGTCAGGAGTTCAAGACCAGTCTGGACAACATAGTGAAACTCCGTCTCTACACAAATACAAAAACTAGCCGGGCATGATGGTGGGTGCCTGTAATCCCAGCTATTCGGGAGACTGAGGTGGGAGAATTGCTTGAACCTGGGAGGTAGAGGTTGCAGTGAGCCAAGATTGCGCCATTGCACTCTAGCCTGGGTGACAGAGACTCGATCTCGAAAATATATATAAAGATATAGATATACATATATAAAATACAGGAGCATATATATATATAAAAGCTCCTCCCAGTGAATAATTCAGAGACACATTCCCACCTGACCCTATAGATAATTTAATTTACGGCCATTTTCAGCTGTTGTTAGTACTTGTTCCTCCTGCAGCCTTCTCTTTATCAAATGTACTAGCTATGAAACCATACATTCTTGCCTAACCCCCTCAGCTTTTTTTTCCTTTTACCCAATAAAAAGGGTAATGCCATAACCCAACCGCCAACGACCTCCATCATGATCATTGCTAGACACAGGAATGAGACACAGCCTTGGAGATGGAGCCGTCTCCAGGACATGATGGGCTGGCAAACCACATTGTGCAGGACTCAACCCCAGCAGTGACATCATGTGGCAGCAAGAAGCAATGGTCATAGTAGGCTTGCCACATAGACTCCATCCAGCTCCTTCTACATCAGGAGTGAGCTGGGGGGTCAAATGATCACCCACCACCCCTACTTGTTGAACTGAGCCAGCTGCTGCAGCTCTTGTACAAACTTACAGGAGAGTAAGATGCTGGACTTTCTGGTAATAAAGCGAGCAGGTGCTCTGGCAATAATTGGGAGGATTACATTCTCATCACCCTCAAATTTATATCAAGTCCTTCTGTTCTACTTCCCTAAAAGGAGACATAAGATCAAGTTTTAGCAACCCCACAACATGACAAACATTTTGAACAGCAGAATTAAAAACACAACAGCATCTCCTAGCAAGATCCCCTTCTCCTTAGCCTCTCCACTCCTCTCCTTCAAGGCGCCTTTCCTGGCACGTGCTCTCCTCATTCCTTTCTCTCAGTTTGTTTCTGCTAAAATATTAACTGCTAATTAAACTGTCAGCTGATGCTAATGACTTCAGATGAACATATCTGGGAGCATTGGCATTTGTGAAAAAAGACTTACAAAGAGCACTGCCTTCCTCTCCCTCATGTTGCTACTGTCTCTCAGGAGCTGTCCTATGAGCAGTTCCCACCCTTTCTTTCCTTTGCCCAAATAAGGAGTAGGATGAATTGAATTAAGCCTAGATATTCTACTTTTTTTTTTTTTTTTTTTTTTTGAGACAGAGTTTCACTCTGCCACCCAGGCTGGAGTGTAGTGACGTGATGGCTCACTGCAACCTCAGTTTTCTGAGTTCAAGCGATTCTCCTGCCTCAGACTTCCAAGTAGCTGGGACTATAGGCGTGCACCACCACGTCTGGCTAATTTTTTGTATTTCTAGTAGAGAGGGAGTTTCCCCATGTTGGCCAGGCTGGTCTCGATCTCCTGACCTCAGGTGATCCGTCTGCCTCGGCCTCCCAAAGTGCTGGGATTACAGGCATGAGCCAGCGCGCCCAGATGATATTTTCCTCTTGAACGGTGCCATCCTTCGCACTAAATGAATCTGGCTCATGATGCTTCATGGTACACTGACCTCTATCTGTTGAATGTAGACAGTTTAGAATCATCATTTTCACTTATCTGTCATGGTATCTTCTATTGAGGAATTTTTCACACGTACAAAGGGAGGTCTCTAGCCCATTGGATCAGGATTTCCCAGGAGAGCTCAAAGGCTTATGTGGAAAGCTCTAAGTTAGTGTCTAAAACCAAGAGTCCTAACCTTCACTCCGTGGTTTGCTGGAATTCTAGAGAGGAGAAGATCGCAGACAACAGCAGAATCTATACCTTCCAATGAAAACTTTTGAGTCCCTAGTTGAGAGTAGAGTGAGATTTCAGAACAATCAGGAAGAGTTCTTCCTCTTGAAAACTGCCCAGACTTTTTTCTTAGTGCCTTACACTTTACTGAAATGCTAACATGCGTGTCTGGCTCCACACACCTGGTGGTCCGAGGGAACAGGGTCTGATTTGTCTTTTCTTTGAAGCAGGGACTCAGTAAATGTTTGTTGAGTGAGTATATAAACGATAAGTAAATAAATGAAAAACAATGAACAACCATTGCTTCTGATACTATCTGATACTAATAGAGGGGGAAAAAAAGATGTTCATCAATTTAAAGTTATTCTCCAAAATAAGCCAATTACAACATGGAAAGTTTGCAGGACTCCCTATAATAAGGACATGTGGGCTTGATTGAGACGTATCAGCCAGGCAGCACTGTGAGAAGAAAGACAATTGCCTATTTTGAGAATGAATTATTACACAAGTGTTTTCAAAGGGATAAATAATAACAAATTTCTACATACCGTATTTTAGCATGTTGTGAACTACATAATTCAGCATTGCACAAATTGGTGTATCAAGTGTGCTTTGCCTGAGAACTTGAAGAAACTGAGAATCTCTTCACCTACACTTAAAACACCCCCAGTGTCACCAACTGCCTGAATTGTATGTTATGGCTAGAAGTGTGTCCCCAAAAATCCATATGTTGAAGTCCTAACCCCCAGTACCTCAAAAATGTGGCCTTCCTTGGAAATCGGGTAGTTGCAGGTGTCAGTAGTTATGAGGTCATACTGGAGTAGGGTGGTCCCATGATACAATACATCTGGTGTGCTTATTAAAGGGAAGATTTGGACACAGAGGAGCACATAGGGAAAACATCATGTCAAGGTAAAGAAAGAGATTGGATGATACAGCAGAAGCCAGAGACACCAAAGATTCCAGCAAGCAACCAGAGGCTGGGAGAGAGGGAGAGTGATAGTGTTTGGATGTTTATCTCCTCTGAATCTGTTTGAAATGTGGTCCCCTATGTTGGAGGTGGGACATGATGAGAGGTGTATGAGTCATGGGAGCTGATCCCTCATGAATGACTTGAGGCCCTGCCTACAGCAATGAATTCAGGCAAGAGCTGCTTGTTAGAGAGTCTGGCACCTCCTCTCTCTCTCTCATTCCTCTCTTGCCATCTGACGTGCCTGCTCCCACTATGCCTTCTGCCATAAGTAAAAGCTCTCTGAGACTTCACCAGAAGCTAGGCAGATGCCATGCTTATACAGCCTGCAGAACCACGAGGCAAACAAAACTCTTTCCTTTATAAATTACTCAGCCTTAGATAACACAGAGAAGCCTGGAGCAGATCCTTCTTCACAGCCCTCAGGAGGAACTAACTATGTGATACCTTGATCTCAGACTTTCAGTCTCCAGAACTGTGAGACAATAAATCTCTGCTATTTTAAGCCATCCCGTTTGTGGCAGTTTGTTACTGCAGCCCCAGGAAACTAATGCATGGTGCTACCTCTTGCTCTTTGCCTAACTCTTTTCTCGCATCTCCCCACCCCCCAATTAAATGAGCCCAGTGACACAAGAGTAGTTGCTCAGAGTGTCAGCCTGAATATCTTGGTCAATAATGGCCATCACGAAGTCAACTTCTATTCTTCTGAGTGGGGCAAAGTATCCACCATGTTGAATTTCTCATCAGGTTTTCTGAGGACTCCAGAATCTTCAGCATGCCCACTCTTGCTTCCAACTCTGCCCTGTGTGCACTGTGTTTAATCAGTTGGGCACCCCTGAGATAAGCACAGACACCTCTTTGTCTATATAGGTAGTGTTATCTTATTTTCAACTTGGATAACTAAGAATCCTTCGGAAAGTATAATTTATAAAATGCTCATGCCTAGACACCCCCTGAAGTATGAGAGTATGAGAGTACTTCATGTGTCTCCTGTGACATTTCCATCTTCCCCTACTCTCATTCTCCAGGAGGGTGACAGGTAGTGGATATCCAGAGAGTGGAGACACAAGGAGGCTGAGTGGTTGGGATGGCTCAGTGCCCATATCTGAACCTATATAAATATTCCAGCCACAGCAACAGATAAAGAGATGAGCTAAGTCTTCTTATATAGGACCAAGCATGCCAATGAAATGAGCCTAGCCCTCCATTGGACCTCTCCCTTCAGAAGGCCACAATAAACAAGAACCCACCAGAAAAGGGCCTCTGCTTCCAACTGCCATCTTACTTGACCACAAAAACATCAGCTAAACAATCACATACATTCATTCAACCTTTGTGGAGAACTTACATGTGCCAGGCACAGTTCCAGGAACTGAGAATACAACAGTGACTAAGAAACAAAACCCGCCCCTCGTGGAACTTAATCTAAATGGAAAGAGACAGAGAACAAACATGGTGTAGAAATAAACACATTGAGTATGTTAGTGATAAATGTATCACACAACGAATAGGAGTGTTTAGCAGAAGTTATTTTGAAGAGTGTTGCTTGTGTGTTTTGCCATGTCAGATAGAGTGCTGGAAGAAGACTTGACAGAGAAGATGAGATTTAAGGAATGAACCTGAAGTCATCATGAGGGAGGGAGCCATGCAGCTATGTAAGGAAAGGATCTTCCAGGCAGAGGAAACAGCAAAGGCAAAAGCTCCAGTAGATGTGAAAAGTGCAACACGCTATGCAAATGCAAACTAACAGTGTTATTAGAGAGGAAGGTAAAAATCAGTATTCAGCAAAACCTTCCATTTCCGAGGAAATAGAAGAAGAAAATAATTTAACACCAACTGAACACATGACCTCATTCTTTTGCTCCATAGAGACTTTTGCCTCACCTTGCATATCTTAGCCCTCAAAAACACGGGAAAACTACCCAAATTGTATGAAGGAAATAAAATTTTGAGTAACATTGATAATAGGGTTGTTACCCCAGCAAAGCCCATTCAATCCTGACTTATACAAGGGTGCAGAGAGTGACAAGAATTGAGCAAATTGTTGAAGAAAATAGGGTTTCTTTTACAAAAAAAATAATAATAATATGAAGTTATCTTCAACTACCTGTAAATATATGAAAGATATATGAAGTAGATGTAGTCTGGAATATTCTGGAAGTTAGATACAGAGTTGATAAGTAGATCTCAAATCATTCCAAACTAAATGCATAAATAAATAAGTTTGTAATAATTAGACCAGTCCAATACCCACTGAGGAAACGAGCTTCAGCCAGAGATGATGTTGTAGAAGGAATGCCAGCACCAGCACCAGGAATGTAGGCTGAACTAGGAGGGTTTATGGAAAATCCTTTCCTACTAGAAGTTTCAGGACTCCAGAAGTAGACCTTTTGTTATTTTGGTTTTTTGATTTTTTTGAGATGGAGTTTCACTCTTTTTGCCCAGGTTGGAGTGCAATGGCGCAATGTCTGCTCACTGCAACCTCCTCCTCCTGAGTTCCAGTGATTCCCCTGCCTCAGCCTCCTGAGTAGCTGGGATTATAGGAGTGGGCCACCACACCTGGCTAATTTTGTAGTTTTAGTAGAGATGGGTTTTCACCATGTTGGCCAGGCTAGTCTCAAACTCCTGACCTTGTGGTCCACCTGCCTCAGCCTCCCAAAGTGCTGGGATTACAGGTGTGAGCCCCCACGCCTGGCCGCTCTTTTGTTTTTTAGCAGTCTCTCATTCCCTAATATATCTCAGCTTTGACAGTGGTGTAACTAATATTCACCAAATTCAGACCACAGTGGCAAGGTTAGTGAGTTTCTTTTCATTTCAGCAGCCTCTTTCACTCATGGCTGTCATCATTAGGTGTCATCTGATACTGGGGGAAAATGCACTTGTGATTTCTGACCTTAGGCAGTTATCAGAGCTTAGCCTTAATAATTATGTCAGAGATAAGATCATTAACAGAGTTCAGATGGTGGCAAAGGAACCCTAAATAAATTCACTCCTTAAGAATGAATTGTTATCGTTATCGGGGCTCTTCTTGAGACATTTCTGATAAACAAGAGAGGAGGATATTTTCCGTGTATGTTCATGCTACAAATTAATCTAAACTCCCATCATGAGAAATGCAAATTTCTTTCCTGAGAGCTCTGCTCTCTTGTTTGCTTTACAGGAGTCGTGATTATGATGGTGTAAATACTAAGCTTAAGACCTTACCACTCAAATAATCATTCATTTACTCACTTCTTACACCTGTCCACCTGCCACAGCAAAATTCACTTTTGCCTCCACACATGTTAGATTTATCTTTTCCCTTGAACATATTTTCATACATTAGATTTTCACGCAGATACCAGCCCTGTACATGGTGGGGCCTCAATCAACGTAAAACAACAATATCTGCACACCTCTTAGGGAGCTACATGATATTAAAAGTTTTTCATTACTTTTTTCACATTATCTTTTTTATTCAGCAAAGTCTACCCTACGGGTGTACTTTCTTTTTCCCCTCAAAACGTCTTTATGCCGGATCCTTCTCTTCTCTGACTGAAATTCATCTGTGTTTATTCCTCAAGCTCTTGCACTTATATATTTTATTACAGCTTCTTCATACCCTTTCCCACTTCCAAACCTAATCCTTTCCTTCTTTACCCTGAGGGCCCCTGCCAATATAACTTCAGGTGAAGCAAATGAAAATACTAGCTTTTGCTCCAGGTTTCAGCCTTCCTCCACCAAAATTAAAACATAAAATCATCGCATGGATATTAATATTATATTCCCTGCCCTGTAAACCTTCTATAACGTTCTGTGGTCTGTCAGTCAACAGCATTTATTGAGTGTCCACTCTGAAAAGGAAGTCAGTACCCTATGGAGGAGTAAAGGAAGAAAAAGTATTCTTTGCTTTCCTTCAGCAAAAGTTCCATCTTGTTCTGTTTCCCTTCACTTGGAATTCCTCTGTCCCCGGTACCTGCCTGCAAATGCTGGACCAACACTCGCCCTAAGTGTTTTGTTCCTCTCAGGTACCCATTCTCCTAGTTTCCCAAAGAAATCTTCACAGTACCTATAAATTATCCAATTTATAGTAAGCTACACCCCATCAGCTCCAAAAGGCCATAATAGAGGCAGTGAACTACAATCTGTGAACCCCGCTGATGCGCCTGGAACTGTGGTAGATACTTTACATTCCTAATAACATCCATTCCTAGAGCTAGTTTGCAAGACGGAAATTACTCCCATCTCTCCGATCTTACCAGTCAGAATCAGAAAGGCTCAGTAACTAGCTTGAAGGTTTTTAAAGTGTCAGAGTGGAAAGCAAATTCAGATCTATATGACTCTAAAAAGCTTCCACAGGAAATAAGTTTATTTTGCAATTTGGCCAAAGAAAATTGCCTATCTCTTTATCAAATTAGGAGTGGGGGATCAAGAAATTCAGATTTTGCTGGGCATAGTGGTGTGCGTAGTCCCAGCCATTTAGCAGGCTGAGGCAGGAGGATTGCTTGAGTCCAGAAGTTTAACTTCAGCCTAAGCAGAAAGAAAATAAATTCAGATTTTCTTCAATGGTGGTGACAGAGGCCATTAAGCTACAAATGAAAAGGTTTGAGTTTGGAAATGGACAAGAGCATGGGAAAGACAAAATGGAATGCACATTTGCAAGAGCTTTAGGAATAACAGAGATTTCAGCCAAAGAGTCTAAGGATTTCCTGGGAATTATCCAATCATGGTTGGATGATCTTGGGAAGAGTATTGGCAAGAGTGACAGAGGCTGTGACCACACTGTTCTTGAGGACAGCCTTATTTCCCTCTGGAGATTCTCCTGCATTAATGCCCATCCTGGTGGTTCAAGGTTCAAAGCCTCAGCCGCAGCAACAAAATGGCTTCATGAAAGATAAAGAGGATCAAAAAACTCTCACACCTGTTGCTTTTGCTATTTGCAATCGCAGAGGGTCAGTGTAACATCAGAAAGTCACATCACCCGAAGCCCAGATGGTCCAAGTCATAGCCACATGTAGCTCCTTTATGGCATAAGGAATTATGTATCCCAAGGGTGAAAATGACTGGGGAGATGTTCACACAGCAACTCCGAAGTGAAAGCTGGGTTAGCTCTCACTGCTCACCACACAAGTCCTCTATTTATGCATTTATAAGGTGAGGTAAGGGTTGCCTACTCAAGTGGTGGCAGGGACAGGCAGGTCATGTGAATAAGTGGTGATAGGAAATGGTAGGGTGATGGAGAATTTGAACACAGAACAAGGCTCTTAATTGTCCAACCCAATCCTACTATCACTTTAGTCCTTCATCTAAAGAGAGGAGCTGCAACCCAGTGAAGATTGCTGGCTAGTGAGAATGGATGCCCACCATTGCCAGATCTTTCCATCTTTCAAGACAATCTGGAAATACGTAGTTTGTGTGTATTCTCTGGATTTTTAAATTGGTAACTAATAAAGCATTTTCTAATACACAAAAGTGAGCTGTGAACTGCTCCAGGCAGCCCCCATGCCACAGTCTGGATTATCTCCAAAGTCCTCCTTCATCCTGAGCCTTCTGGGTTCTGTCATTGGGTTGGATCCCTTTGTTCTCAAGGCAAGGTATTCCATCTACTAAACTAAAGGCAGGTATGTGTACCTCTGTAAAACCTAAGCAGCTACTGAGTCCTGCCATGCTCCCTCCTCTCTCCTTCTTCTATCTCTTTTATCAGTGTACACTTAGTTCCACCTCAAGTATATCCATGTGCTCAAGTACATCTGTGAGCTCCCTTACCTGCTATGAACTGAGAGCTGCTCAATTCCCAACAGATTTGCTATACTTCTTCTGGATTGTCACATAAGCTCTCTTAGCCACCAAATACAAACACATAATTGCCACTATCAAAAGTAAGCATTTGCAAGCTGGGTACAGTGGCTCACACCTGTAATCCCAGCACTTTGGGAGGCCAAGGTGGGCAGATTGCCTGAGGTCAGGAGTTTGAGACCAGCCTGGCCAACATGGTGAAACTCCATCTCTACTAAAAATACAAAAATTAGCCAGGCGTGATAGCGCATGCTTGTAGTCCCAGCTACTTGGGAGGCTGAGGGAGGAAAATCACCTGAACTGGGGAGGTGGAGGTCGCAGTGAGCTGAGATCATGCCACTGCACTCCAGCCTGGGTGACAGAATGAGACTCTGTCTCCAAAAAAAAAACAAAAAAAGTAAGCATTTGTGAGGTACCCTCTACCAAGCTAGCTGGCTACAATCCAGCTTACTTCCCAATATAGGTGGTGTTATACAGTGATTACCAGTGTGTTATCTGAGTCAGACTGCCTGGGTTTAAACCCCAACTCCTCTACCTACTAGGATGTCATTTGAAAAATAAATGATACAACCCCTCTGTGCTTCAATGTTCTCAGCTATAAGATGGAAATTATAACAATACCTACATCAAAGGTTGGTTGTAAGGATTAAATGAATTCTTATAGGTAGACCTCTCAAAATGGTGCCTGCCACACAAGTGTTCTATGGTTTTGCTAACATTATCATTCAAAAGGACCAAGCAGCACATTTGATGTAGGTAATACCAAAATGGGATGCTAACTGATAGCAGTGGAGAATCTGAACACAGAACAAGGCTCTTAACTGCCTGATCCAATCTTACTATCACTCTTCCTCCATCAGTCACTCCTCTCCACAAGGTCACAGAAGCAAAAAGCTGCACAAAGACAAAGCAAGTTAGCATCTTATTACCAGCCAGGACTAGGGCTAGCATGGAGACTGAGGCTGAGATTGGTCTGGCTTGGAGCTGGGTCACAGGCTGGGCTCTCAGATCTTGATGTGGAACTCTAGAGAACTAGATTCAAATATACAAAGGGCCTTTTCGACTTAGCCTCTATAGCTCTAAACTAATAGAAAACACTAGAAAAGTTTGTTGCACCTCCTTTCCTCCAAAATCGAAACTTAAATTTCAGACATAGTCCTAGCTAGAGAGAGGCAGGGCTTAATGCCAATTCCCCTCAACACATATATACACAAGCATCTCACAAACAAACATACACACACATACACACACACATTCACACATATACACCCTTCTGGGGCAACAAATAAACAAGAATTCTCTGGCTTTTATTGCACAGAAGGAAATTGGTATAAGCAACTGTGTCTGGTCTCTCCCAGTTGGACAGCAATTTCTGGAAGACTTTTGGAAGAACAGGCCCTCTCATTTCCCCAGGCTTCTGGAATGGAGAAAACAGCTTCTAAGAGTGGGAAATGCAAAGGCAGTCCCTCCTCTAGTGCTGTGAACACTTCAGTGTCCTAGAACTTGGCGGTCACCATCTCTTCCTCCCTGGAGTTGGAGTGACTGAAGCTAGGTCCTGACTCATCTTCAGAAGTAGAGCAGGGCAGAAGGAGAAGAGAGGACCCCTGAGCTCCTGCCAGAGGCCAGCTCTAAACAATAAATGTGAACAACAAACACAGCGGGAGTGACCTTGGGTCTACTTATGTGTAAATGACGGTTGGACTCATGGTCTATGAGTTCCTTCTCGCTCTAACGCTTTATGAGCTGTAAGGCCATGAGCTCAGGCACCACATCATATGACTGCCTAAGTACAAACACTATATTTCTATGGCCTGGGCCTGTAGAGAAGCCACCACAAGTTCAGTGATTGAACTTCATCAACCTAATTTTATAGCTTGCTCCCATTCAAGAAGTGCCTTCTTTGTACTCCACCCATGTTCACTGAAAACCTTCCACCCACCCGGGGAGCTTTCAGATGTGGAACTCTGAGTCAAGTGGAAAGCCACTGTGAAAAATCCGGCTCTCTGGCCCTTGAGGAGTAGAGCATTGTGTTGCTCAAGGGTACACTGATTCCTGGCACTTCTGATTTGCTGAAAACAATGACCATTTGTTCTGTAATTCTTCATGCTTGTTCTCAGCTCAAATTTCATCTAGACGTTTCAAAGTTAGTAAAGCATGTGAAAGGGTGTGTTTTTCACCTGCACACACATTTTTCATGTGCTTTTTGTGATTGGATAACTCAAATATAGCTTTGTTTTAAACCTTCAGACATGCTGTGATATTAATGGGAGAAGGAAGTTTACAGGAAAGGGAGATATTACCCTCATTTTCGCCTCCATGTGAAAGGGTGGACTTGAAGGTGGGCTTTATTTTATTAACCCAAATGTGACCCCTGAATGAAAGAGGTTACTCGGAGCATTACAAAGAAAACAGAACTTCAGAAGGAACATCACATAGATACAATCAACAATGAAATTTCTAACAATCCTAGTCTCCAATGCAAGTGCAGTTTTAGGTTATGCAAAATTTTTCTTTGCAATGAAAAGAAATCAAGAGCTGGCTGTAATTTCCAACACACCATATTGCAGTGCCGTTATTTAGAAAACTCAACATATGTATATATAATTTTTAAACAAAGATGTTGTTGTTGTTGTTTTAAGTGTAAAGCCTACAGCAGTTATATTTGTTACAAACATTGGGTCTAATCCAGGGAGTGGGGAAAATTACTTTTTCTGCCACAGGAAGTCTTACCTCCATTAGCTCTGGGACATGGTTTTTCAAAATTACAGTTTCTCTCCCTTTGGGCCCCAAGAAAATATGAGGATAGAGAATCGGCTTTGGATCTTTGCTCACATAAGTCACAACATTTTAGAGCAGAGGATTTTGGAATAATCCTTAGAACCAACTACTTTACCCTTCCATGTAGTATTATTATAAGGTCTAAAAAAGAGAGCAAATCAAATAAAATGGGATGACTGTCAGAGGAAGGTGACATTCTTCTATAATGTGTTATTTATTATTGGTAATAAATAACAATCAGTGAATACTTACTATATGTAAGTCCCAGATGTAGGCACCCTTATGCATGTTAATTCATTTTTTTAAGAGTTGGGGTCTTGCTCTGTCACCCAGGCTGATGTGCAGTTTCACAGTCATAGCTCACTGTAGCCTCAAGCTCCCAGGCTCAAGAGATCCTCCCATCTCAGCCACTGGAGTAGCCAGGACTGCAGTCATGAGCCACTGTGCCTGGTAACTCATTTAATCCATCCAACAACCTTCTGAGGCTAAGTGCTATTATTACACTCATTTTACATATGAGGAAACTGAAGTCTAGTGAGATTCAGTGACTTTCATGGCAAGTGAGAACACTAGAATTCAAACCTGCACAATGTGGTTCCACATTTTTAACCACCGTGTTTTTAAATTGTGTACTCACTGTGTGCAATGCTAAGGCTTTGCTAGATGTTTCAAATTTATTGTCTCATTTAATCACCATAGCACTGTAGATTTCCACACCCCAATTTACAGATGACCAAATACAGATCAAAGAGACCAAGTAACTAGACAAGGGGCACACAGTAGGCAAGTAGCACAACCAGGATTTGAACTGAGGCCTACCAGGTCTCAAAGTTTATATGAAGTTACATGTCAAGTACCCTGTGCCAGGAGCTAGGAATTCACAGAAAACATGTGACATGGTTCCTGCATAACGATTATGTCTCCACCTCTCTGGGAAGGAAGATAGAGAAAGAAAAAGATGTTACAGTATAATGTGATTAGTGTAAAAGGCCCTAATTTTGTAAGCAAAATTACACCCTGACATCTTGGAGTTCAATAGTAAAGTCTTACTCCCTTTAAATGGTCCAATTTTTTTTTTTTTTTTTTTTTTTTTTTTTTTTTTTTTTTTTTTGAGACGGAGTCTCGCTCTGTCGCCCAGGCTGGAGTACAGTGGCGCGATCTCAGCTCACTGCAAGCTCTGCCTCCCAGGTTCACGCCATTCTCCTGCCTCAGCCTCCTGAGTAGCTGGGACTACAGGCGCCTACCACCACACCTGGCTAATTTTTTTGTATTTTTAGTAGAGACAGGGTTTCACCATGTTAGCTGGGATGGTCTCGATCTCCTGACCTTGTGAACTGCCGCCTCCTCCCAAAGTGCTGGGATTACAGGCAGGAGCCACAGTGCCCGGCCTATAATGACCCAATTTAATGTAACTCCTGAATGAAAGTAGGCCCACCCTATTTGCTTAGGTCATCTGGAGAAGCCATTCCAGAGAATCTGTGAGCCTCTCTTATGCATCCAGGGGTGAAAATGGAAACAGAGTACAAAATCTGACTAACACTTTATCAACCAAACAAGCTTAGCTGAGCTTTTCAAAATAAACTTAGTAGTTTTGAGAAATAAGAAGAGTTACTTACATATGAAGAGCTCTAAGGCAAATGGAAACTGGAAGAAATAATGGGAAGGAAGGAACCAGGGGGTCCTACCAATTTGATTACAGAGACCCTATTCTTCATTAATTTCTACATGTGGTCCCACAAGTGTGAGCAGAATGAGGAAACTCTGCCTGTGTGGATGAGCGCTGGTCTTTCTGGCTTCCAGGTGCGAGTCGAAGGGTGAAAAGGGAGTAAAAAACTTACATATCTGTCCAGATGACTGATGGTGGGGGAAAATCCCATTTTTCACAAATTATGGGCCGTTTTTTTTTTACTGCTAGTAATGCACAGAAGATTAAAGTGAAGTCTATATTTCACAAATGGGAGGACCAAATGATTTAAAACCTTTGTTATAATGACCTACTTCGAAGTGAAGAATCAATTTCTTTTACAGCAAGAACCTGTTAATTTAGGAAAAGGGAAAGAGGGAGGAAGCACCTGAATGGAGCATAAGAGAAAAAGAGGAAAAGGTGGGGAGAGAAAATAGCTAAGGAGGTCAGGTAGAGTTTTTCTGATTCTATTTTTATATGTCAAGCAATGTAGAGGTCATTTTGCATAGTGAAGAGAGGATGAACTTTGGATTCTGTTTTTAACTCCATCTGCCCCTTAGAACCCCCAATGGCTGCTGTAACAATTTAGTGACTTAAGACAACCAAATATATTATGCTACAGTCAGAAGGCTGATGCAGGTCTCCCAGAGCTGAAATCAAGGTGTCAGCATGGCCGTGCTCCTTGTTAAGGCTCTGGGGAAGAAACTGTTTCCTTGCTTTTCCAGCTTCTTGAGGTTGCCCATATTCCTCGACTCATGGCCTGTTTTTTTCATCCACAAAGCCAAGCCAGCAACGGCCAGTGGAGTTTCTTCACATCACATTCCTTTGACATTGACTCTCTTCCTCCCTCCTGCTTCCACTTTTTAAGGACCCTTGTGATTACATTAGGCTCACCTAGATGAGCCAGGATCATCTCCCACTTTTTGAGGTCAGCTGATTCCTCCTTAATTCCATCTGCAAACTGCCCAACATATTCACAGGTTCTACAGCTTAGGACACAGACATCTTTGGGGGAGCAGGAGGCATTTTTCTGCCTATCACAGGGGCTGAGGGACCCTGGCAACTTACTTAGCTACTGACTCTCAGTTTCCTCATCTATCAAATGAGAATAAACACTTGCCTCAGGATTTCTGCAAAAATTAAATGATATTACATCAGTAACTCATCTGTAAGAGTGGGCCTTTGGTAAACAGTGCCTATCATTATCTTTGTTAACTCTCATTAGTCAGTTTTCACACTGCTATAAAGATACTACTCGAGTCTGGGTAATTTATAAAGCAAAGAGGCTTAATGGACTCACAGTTCTGCATGGCTAGTGAGTCTTCAGGAAACTTACAATCATGTTGGAAGACAAAGGAGTAGCAAGGCGTGTCCTACATGGCACAGGTGAGACAAAGAGTGCAGGGGAAATGCCAGGCACAATTAGAGAATTGCCAAGCAAGGGTACCTTGCTCCTTTCAGTATTACAGGATTACAGCGATCAAATATTGCCTAATTATTATCCAAATATTCTGAGCAAGCTCTTCTTCAGTGAAGCTAAGCATTGCTGGAAGTGCTGCCAGGTACCCACCAATTAACTACATCTTTTACTTCACAGCTGCTGAGATAGTAGGAAATTCAAGGCAGTTGTTCCCAGTAGCTAGCCAGGTATAAGATTCCACTGAAGATGAAGAGAGAGCATTTGGAGGCACAGCTAAGCTACAATTCATCTAAGATGAGAAGTGAGATGTTTCTTCATGGTTACCGTAAAGTTGGTCACCTCTAACAAGCATTGCCAGATCAAATTATTCTGTTCTCTACAAGCATAAAATATTAGGTTGATGCAAAAGTAATTGTGGATTTTGCCATTATTTTAGCACCAACCTAATACTAGGACCAGTCACTGCAGACACAAGCCACAGAGCTCTAGGGATCTTAACTCTCTACAGCTTCTCCATGGTCTGGGGAGACCTTGTCCTGCTATCTCTAACCACAGAGACTTTATATTGGGGCAGCAGCCTTCCTGTCACACTTCACTTTTTGTTGGGGTAGAATAAATTTTCAGCCATAGTTATAAATGATGAAACAGAGCAGAACTTGGACTTAAATTGCATCTTCTGATTCTGTGGCTTTTCCCTACCACAGCAGGATGCCCCTTTAAATTAAGAAACCACAGAGAGAGAGAGAGGAAGAAAGCAAGCAGTGGCTGCCAGAATACGCTCAGGCTAGTATGCTACAGTATTTGAAACAATATGGATGCTGCTTTTAAGTATGTGATGCTGCTTAACTTTTACAAGAAAAACATCTTTGTTAAGTGTTCATAATTCATGGACAGTTTGTTCTCTCAGACAAAACAAACTCTCCAAAAGTATCTGTGCCCTGACCTTGCCCTTTTGCTCATTCTGGAAGGTTCAGGGAATAGCATTACTCCATAGAGGTTGCATTCAGTATCTTGGGAATCAGAAAACTTCCAAGAGTGGCACCGGCAGTAATGGGTGGAGACAGAGACCTCCAGCCAAACACTCTAACACATACTCCCTCAGGCAGCTGAGGCTGCAGCCAGAAGAAGGAGAGGCAAGATTCAAGGGTGAAAAGAGGCGTTCTTGGCCAACCATTCGTGCATCAAAGGACAAGTAACTATCTCCCTCGACACATGCATGGAAAAAATGGAGCAGGCAGAAAACAATAAATTATCAAAATGGCAGCTCTATGTAATCACCAAGAGAACTAATTGGGTTACAGAAAGAAAACACACACACACACACACGCACACACACATTCATAGAGACAGAGTCCTGTGAAATACAACCTAATGCTTCCTTATGAATTTTCATACTCCTCTGTGATCCATCACAGCAGATATTACATCCCAAACTATCATCCATCATGAACACCACAAGCCAGCAGGGAAGCACAGCACCAAGGGGACTCGTGACCTCTGCTCCCTGAAGTGCCTCCCCCACCTCCTGCAACCTATAACTTGGGAACTCACTAAGGAACAAAGTGCTAAGGCAGCAGGCATTTAGTGGCACCTAGGCTTGCATGACAGTGGCAGTGCCAGGGCATTCTCCTGTTTGCTGGGGAATTCATTTGCACCACACATGCGAAGCCAGGGTGTAGAGCATCTCCTCAGCAGGAGACTTCTACTAAACAAAGGTTTGCCTCCTGTGCAAGATGCTTTCACACCTCAGAGGCCCTGATAATCTTCAAGCTCCAGATTTTTCCACTGAGGCTTCACTCAATGAAGTAGGCAATGTCTTTTTGTTTTAAGAAATTCTAATGTAAGACTCCAATGCTTTCATGGGATCCTTCCCTAGCATATCAACCTAGGGACCCAGGAAAAGCAGTGGGGAAAAGTAAACAAAGAAGAAGAATGGGAGGAAACATTGAAAGAGAGACTGAATATGACAGGTACCTACATATACATCATCTCATCTTTGCAACTACCGTAACAAGAGAACTTCATTTATTCTCATTCCAATTTTAGTATATGTGCTGCCAAAGCAAGCATAGAACTTTATTCTCATTTTGCAAAGGAAAGACCTGAGACTCAGAGAAGTTACTGAGTTTTCCTATGTAGAAAGATTATTTTGTGTTTTATTTTCTCAGAAGGCTGGTAAAGCTAAGGACAATAGGCTGTGGGTACACCACCTTGTTCTCAAGAAGAGTTGCTAGACCTATTCCTGAAGGTTTTGCTAAGAGGTGGCCACACCTGTGCTGGGATCCCACTATCCCATTCAGCCTGCATAAGCAGAGTCTGAGGCTTATTTAGAAGGAGAACAGGTGCAAGAGTCATCCACCCAACTGGGATTTCTACAGGATGAGGGAACTGAGTTTCTAGTCCTTGGTTGGAGGCTTGTCAAGTCAAAGAAACTCATCAGTCTGCCCTGGTGCAGTCACGCACATGAATAGGATGCATTTCGAGAATGTTAGGAAAGGCTAGATATTTCTTCCTTAGAGTATGTGGGCTTACCAAACCTCAGTGTTGTTGCTGCCTCGAGCCCAGAAATTCATACACTTCTGAATTAAGTAGTAGTAGAGGACAAGTTCCAGCTTGTCCTCCTAGCACGTGGCATGGCCAGGATATGTGGCCTCTCTTGGGCCCAGTACAGACTGAGAAGGGTACTTGGTCTTATTTGTCCTTGTGGAACTCAAAAGAGCTTCCTGCCAGGGCAAGATGACCTTAGCACTAAGAGGCTGTGGGGTAGCCCACCACAGGCAAGACTTGAGGAGGGATTTAAGAGAACAGCAGAACAGCATGAGGATTTTGTATACCACAGGAGTCCCTGTGGGGTACCTCTGAAGGACCAACGGATGGCGTGGAGGGCCTGAGAGTTGCCCATGGTGGCAAAGGAAAACTGCAAATAGCACCAGCTAGCTAGAGACTTTTGCCTCTTTTTGTCTGCACTTTGCTCCCCCTGCCCCAACTCTAGAGGGCCCAGAATATAGGGAGGTATAAAGAACAAAGAATGTAGAGAATATAGGAAACCATGCTGATATGGTTTGTCTCTGTTTCCCCACCTAAATCTCATCTCAAATTGTAATCCCCTCATGTCGAGGGAGGGACCTGGTGAGAAGTGACTGGATCACGGGAGCAGTTTTCCCCATGCTGTTCTAGTGATAGTGAGTGAGTTTTCATAAGACCTGATGGTTTTATAAGGGGCTCTTCCCACTACGCATGCTCTCTCACCTGCCACCATGTAAGATGTGCCTGCTTCCCCTACTGTCATGATTGTAAGTTTCCTGAGGCCTCCCCCCAGCCAAGTGGAACTGTGAGTCAATTAAACCTCTTTGCTTTATAAATTACCCAGTCTCAGGTATTTCTTTATAGAGTGTGAGAACAGACTAATACAAATGCCTTCCTCCTCACTACAGGGCTATGCTGAGCCAGGGCTGTTAGGGATGGGGAGAAAGGATGGGGAGGAAGAAGAAAGCTTCCAGTTATAAGTGAGCTTCAAGTGTTAGAATGGACTGAACTAAAAAATTTTAATGGCTAAAAATGAGCTTTAATTATCAACATAAATTGATTACTGAATAGTTGTCAACAACTGAAAAGTTTTGGGATCCTAGGGTAGGAAAGTGGGGTTCATCGTAGCTTGAATGAAGGTGGTATTGTAAGAAAAAAAAAATTTTTTTTGAGACAGAGTCTCACTCTGTTGCCCAGCCTGGAGTGCAGTGGCACAATCTCTGCTCAATGAAACCTCTACCTCCTGGGCTCAAGTGATTCTCCTGTATCAGCCTCCCAAGTAGCTGGGATTACAGGCGCTTGCCACCATGCCTGGCTAATTTTTGTATTTTTAGTAGAGACGGGGTTTCACCATGTTGGCCAGGCTCGTCTTGAACTCCTGACCTCAAGGGATCTGTCCACCTCAGCCTCCCAAAGTGCTGGGATTACACTCATGAGCCACCACACTCAGCTGGGAGAAAAATTTTAGAACAGTATTTTCCAACTTGGACCCTCTCAAAGTCTGCTAAGCTAATAGGTTAATCACACTGAATATCACAGATGTTTGCAAAGTCAGCATTTGAACTTTATTCTCCAACTGCAAAGGCAGAGGATCATTCTTGTGCTATGGGGATAGAAATCGAAGTCAGTTGAGGTTGTAAAACTTAGAGTTAAACAGATGTCTTGGAATCACTTTTCTTTGTGGTTATCAGCAGCAGCATAAATCTGCTTCTTACAGGAATTAGATTTGTTTAGGAATCTCAATAGGAGTCTACAGTGCAAATAAGTCCAGTTCCATATAATTTTGTCCACTATTGTGTCAAAGTTGGTAGCAGGAGAACACACTGACTGACCAACTTAGTGGAAGAGACCAAGAAGTACGTACTGACAAAGACTCCCTCTTTTACCAAACTTGCTAGGTTCCTCTGAGCCCTCCGGACTAAGCCTCCACCTCTGCCTGTGTTTAGCAATTCTTCTAAGTCAGTTTGGCAAAAATCCCCCTACCCGTGGCAGCTCCTCTTAGTAATTTTCCATAGACTGAGCCCTTCACTCTGCTTCTAAGGCCCCAGCTATCTTTGCTGTGTTCAGAGTTGAGCTCAGTCACTCTCGTTTGCAGTAGTCTTCCCTGCACTGTCACAGGCTTGAAGAAAATGCATCTCACCATCTTTAACAAGTGTCCAGTGAATAAGTTTTCTTTAACTGTTCCAACTCCAGTTACCTTACTGACTGGAACAGTGTCGAAAGGTAACAAGAACAGCTGCCTCTATTTCTTGTGTCCGTGGTTTTGTCAAGGCTGTTTTATTCTACTTTTGTCAAGTACATTTTTAATTTTCTCATTCTTTTTGGTTGTTTGAATTAAAGGAAAAAAGGGAAAAGATTTGAAAAAAAAAATTCTTTTAAAACATTACAAAGGGACTGAGGGAAAGGACAAATTAGTATGCATGACAAAGAAAGGCTCTGCATTAAAGGCTGAGGAGGAAGGGAAAGGGAAGGGCTGGGAGGGGGAGAAGAGAAATGAAGCAGGTTTAGCCAAGTCAGGCTTATGTACTAAATGTTATAGCTTTATAAATTCCCAGAAGTGCAAAAAAGATCTTAGTGTATATAATGCTTTAAAAAGTCACAGAAGGAAAAAGGAAATGAATTCAACTCACTTGCTTTTGGGGCTGCCTTTTAAAAAAAAAAAAAAAAAAAAAAAGAGGCAGATAAATGCTGCTAACAGAGCTCTTTGCAATGTTTCAAAATGAATAAATAAAACCTTCCCTGCCAACTTTTTTTTATTATTATGTCTGTCTCTGACTTTTTAAATGCTTTCCTTAAAAATGTTTTCATGCTTCCTTTTCCCTGAACGTTTTACAGTTCGCGTTCTTAAATTTCACTGGAGACCTGCAAATCAAGTTGCATCTTGCTGATTTGATAGCTGCTTTTACGCAGCCCAGCGGAAGGCTATGCCTTAGCATCACTCTTGCTGGGAAGAGAGTTTATTAGCAGGGCCTCCCCTGCTTGGCTGGCAGAAGAATGTGCTAGGAAGGCCAGACTAGGCTTGGTCTGGCCCAGGGGCCAGCCAGCAGGTGACTGGATCAGGCAGAGTGGGCCACTCAGCAGTGACCTTCAGTCTCATAGCAACAACAAAGGAAATCACCTCTTTCCCCAAACATCATTAGAGACCCTTGCTTTTCCACCCTGGTTGGGAGAGAGGAAGGGAAAGTGGACAGAGGCAGGAGAATAAAACTCCTTGTTTTGCAATCCTAGTAATTAGTCCTAGAGGATTTCTCCAACTGCTACTGCTGGCAGGAAGGCCTAGAAAGTGGCGTCGTCAGGCTCACTGCACTGGCCACCGCGGTGCCGGCTCCCTACTTGAAATTCAAATGAGAGCTGCTCTGACCTTTCCTGTCACATATTTTATTTCAGAGACAGTTTACAAGGCCTCTCCACCATGCAGGTCATGTTTTAGTTTAAACAGAAATACTCTCGTAAGTGTTAGATGCGAGTTAATGATTACACTGAAATCATTCTAATTAGGCTCTGTTGTTACACACTGCCCTTTGGGGGCTGCCGCTGTTGTCACATAAAGTATTTTGTAGAAAAATAATTGGTCTGAGCTCTCTTTCTCCCTCTTTTCACATACCCATCCCCTCTCTTCCTCTTTTTTTCAAAAAAAATAATAATTATTATTATTGATCTTTCAGCACTTGGTCGGGAAGATCATTCACCTTTTGGTCCCTGTGATCCTTCAGGAAGGCCTCAGGCTGTCAGTGGCCGCGGAGGGAGGTCACCTCTGCTGGTCCTTTGGCAGTGCAGGCCTACATCACTCTATCAGAGGGGAAATGAGAATGAGATCCCTATTAGAGTTCCTCCAAAGCATCCTTACATTTTGTTTTGGTCTGCTCTGTTTTGGGGGGAGCCTCCAGGAGGAACGGCTGACTTATTCCAAGAGGCTTGTCACCTTCCTGCGCTGTGCACTGGTGTGAGGAATGATTCAGTGGGGTGGGTGGTGCTCATGTCTCTGTATAATTTCTTTGTCATTTACCTACATCTATATACATACACTATGCACAGTTCACTCTCCAGCAATTTTCTATCTTGTTACCGCCAGGATGATCCAATATTGATTTTTTTCCCCTCCTAACTTTTCTTTGTTTCTTCTCATTTACCCTCAATAATTGACCTAGATGCCTTACAGAAAAAAAGCACTTAGCTATTTAAAGGGATATACTTAACACCAGAGGAAGAGGAAACAAATTTGGGGAAAATGAACAGGGTCTATTCTGAAAAATGGACAATGCTGATGAAGATAAAATGGACCATCGCTTGGAGAAAAAAAAATGTTTTTGTCCTGCACTTCTGACAGTTAAAATGTTGGCTGAAGAGTTGAAAGGAGAAAGGAAGAGGCTTCAAATGAAGAGGCAAAGATTCAAGCTGGGAGGGGTGTGCTAACCTAATACCAGGAGTAGGCTGAGTACTTAACATCCTCACCTACAATTGAGAGTCCTGACTATACTTTTTAAGGCTGTTTCCAATCTTAAAAGTATTGGAAAAAATTATCCCGAGCCCAACTGTCTCAGCCACTTTAAATCTAGATCCAGTGTCATCAGAGAATTTGGGAAACAAAAATTTTTAATGAAGTTTATGCAGCAAAAAGCCAAGTTGGCAAAAATTTTTCTCATCCTGATTTAAAAAAAAGTGTAAAGAATTAACAAAATTATAAAAACATCACTACTGTTTACTACCTTAAAAATTCAGTATCTCTGGGATTTGCTGTCTGGACCAATGATCCTTTCCACTCAAAGTATGGTTCACGGACCAGCAGTGCCACCCTCACCTGGGGGTTTGTCAGAAATGTAGACTCTCAGGCCCCACCCGAGATGTGCAGAATCAGAACTTTTACTCTAACAAAATCCCCAAGCGATTCACGCATGCATTCCGTCTCAGACGCCTATTGTACGACATTCTTACCTTCAGAGGCCCAGGACTTTTTCTTCCTCTTAAAGATTCCCTGACTCAACTTGAGTCCTGTGAAATCCACCTTACATTTCATGCCACCATGGGGAAAGACAGGCGCTCCGACTCCTCACTCAGTTTCCCCAAGAAGCTGAAACGTGTAAGACACAGACATTAATTGGGTTTTCAAGAAAAAAAAAAGTAGTACTGAAAACTTCCTTGAGAAATATGTTGTTGTAATGTTTTGCTTTTATTTTCTTTTGACATTGGGAAGGTGGGGGTGGGTTACAGGGACTCTGAAGGAAGTCATAAAAATTAAAATGCTAAGTTAGAGACCTTTTGTTCTCTTTGTCTTTACTTAAGAGCTAAAGTAGTTGTCAGTCCAAAACAACCCTTGCTATATGAATAAACATTCCACCAGCAATGCTAATAATTCAATTAATGTCCTATGCAAGTATGAAAGAACTAGTTTCTCACTGGTTTGATTAGCTTGCATCTTGTTAGGATTTAGTTTTAGAGGTTTTATACACACACACACACACACACTCACACACCCACACGTCTATGTATGTACATGTATATATACTGTGCCTATATATATGCTAAAGACACTTGCTGTCTCTTCTAAACAATTAAAAACAAGTTTATTTCAAGACCCCCACCAACCTTAGACTGCAGCCTGGCAGCCTCATGCCTGCCAAGGCCTCCAATGGCAGTGTTTGTTGGCAACACCTTTGTCACTGCCTAAACAAGGCATCAATAATTAAATTCCCATTTATAAAAAGAGGAAATTATTCATGCCATCAGCACTCCCCATCAATAACGGGAGGAAACCTAACTATCTCATTACCCCATCACACTGTGTGCAAACAGAACTGCCCGTTGTTGACAATAAATATTTGATAAGTGAGGAAACAGGAAGGATAAACCAAGGGTGCAGAGTGGAGCTGCACAGTTGCCAGGGCACTTGGCCTCAGTCGCTGTGGTTTACCTCCCAGGTCATCCTGGAGATGCCTTCGGGATTAGCTGCAAACTGACCACGGCTGAATGAAAAGCAGGCCATGTGCCTGCTTCTGAATCACACAGCCTTTCTATCTTTATTCATGTCTAAAAATATAACTAATCTTGGTTCTCGCTTTTCTTCCTTTGCTTTCTCAATACATTCCTAGAGAACTTTCTCAAGCAAAGTTTTAAAATACGCCATTGTATTTGAAACATTCTACTATGCCTCAACATCCCGTCCGGAATGCTGGACTGGAAGTTTAGTGAAAAATGGACTGACCAAGTGGATGGGTGCTCGAGATTCAAGCTCAGTTTTCCCGTGGACCTGCTGGGAAGCCACGGGGAAGCTGCTTTACCTCTCTGTGCCTCAGTTTCCTCAAGTTGAAATTGAGATATTTGGAAGAGCTGATTTCTCTTTCCGCTTCTAAAAATAAAATGTTTCTTTTCATGGAAAGCCTTCCCTCATAATAA
Organism: Chlorocebus sabaeus; assembly: GCF_047675955.1. Classification (NCBI taxonomy): domain Eukaryota; kingdom Metazoa; phylum Chordata; class Mammalia; order Primates; family Cercopithecidae; genus Chlorocebus; species Chlorocebus sabaeus. The sequence continues at coordinate 19,145,329 of NC_132915.1, forward strand.
TTTTTTAAAATACAGGAAAATCACAAGTCACCCCAAAGGAGAGATGCAGTGTAATTTTCAGTTTGGTACTAGCTTTGCTGCTGACCTTGGATAAATTATTAACTCTAGCCCCCATGTTTCTCCACTCTGTTGAACAGAGATAATGCTGATTATTTTCTTTTGCAAGGTTATTCTCTATTTCTACCCCTATCCATTTTCCACCCTACTCAGTCCTTCTCAGTATCTTTGGAAACAGACGCCATCACACATGCTCCCCTCCTTTCTGGCTTCCTGTTGGACTGGGCCAATGGAAGTCTCCACCAAGAGATTGGACGGCAAGAATTGAGAGATGCTAGGACATTTCTTCACCACCCCCTCCCTGCTTCTGCAACCCTTCTGGAACAGCAGCCCTCTCTTTCCCTAACTACAGCTCCCACCAGATGGTCCCTTGCCACAGCTCCTGTTCTCAGTGGGCTCTGGAAACCTATTTTGTCCCCTTTCCCCTTCACTCCCAGGCATAGGAACAGCTTCCACAGTGGCCAGCCTCTGGTTTCTTTGTCTCTGCCCACATCTCTGTAAGTAGGTGTTTTAGTAAAGCCCCCTATTCAAGCTACCTAAGCTCAGTTCCATTTAATGACAAAACTCGGAGTGATACCCATGGTAAATATTAAGAATAATCCATCTAAAATACTTCTGATACTGTATTAGTGTCTCAAGGCTGCCATAATAAAGTACATGGTGAAAGCAACAGAAATGTATTTTCTCATAGTTCTGGAGGCCGGAAGTCCAAGGTCAAGGTGTTGACAGGGTTGTTTCTTCTGAGGCCTCTATATTAGCCTGTCCTCACCCTGCTATAAGGACATACAAGCGACTGAGTAATTTATAAAGGAAAGAGATTTAATGGACTCACAGTTCCACATGGCTGGGGAGGCCCCACAATCATGGCAGAAGGTGAAGAAGGAGCAAAGGCACATCTTACATGGTGGCAGACAAGAGTGTGTGTGCAGGGGAACTGCCCTTTATCAAACCATCAGGTCTCATGAGACTTACTCACTATCATGAACACAGCACAGAAAAACCTGCCCTCGTGATTCAATTACCTCCCACCAGGTCCCTCCTACAACACTTATGGACTGTGGGAGCTACAGTTCAAGATGAGATTTGGGTGGGGACACAGCCAAACCATATCAGCCTCTTTCCTTGGCTTGTAGATGGTCACCCTCTCCCTGTGTCTTCACATCATTTTTCTTCTGATGTGTCTGTGTCCTAACCTCCTCTTCTTATAAGGACATCAGTCAGATTGGATTATGATCCCCCCAGTGACCTAATTTTAACCTAATTACCCTTTAAAGACCCTTAACATTCTGGGGAACTGGGACTTAGGACTTCAAAGTATTGATTTGGCAGGGATAACATTCAGCACAAAGGGTACTTTCAATATAATTTCAGCAGGGACTTTCAACATAATTAGGCCACAGGTTTTTAATAATGAAACTTGGCTGCATTTCTCATATACCCTTCAAGAGAGGTCTCTCAGATCATAAACCCACACCACAACCAACAGCCATGCTATTCACGGAGTATGTGGTACCAGACATAAGCTCCAACCAAACATTGGTGACAATGTAGTACTGGCTTCACCCACCTCAACCAGAGGAATCTGTGACCAGAATGGGAGCATGCCAGGGTAGGAAATGTTAATTGGGAGGCAGAAGATAGGAGCTTCTGGCTGAGTGGCCTTAACTATCACTCAGCATTTCAGATGCTCCATTTCTGCCTTCATAAAATAATAATATCAACCACCTCATGCGGTTATTAAAAGAATCAAAGGAGATAGTAGATGTAAAAGTCCTTTGCACAACTTAAAATACTGTCCTGGTCCTGTACAAATAATATACTTGCCTAAGTTCAATTGTACTGTTTTCTGTTCTTCAGAGAATGAAGAGTTGAAAGACAATAAGCCCTTTGAAATCAGGAAACTTTCGTCATATGCTATTTTTATTCCTTCCACAGCTCCTAGCTGAGCACACAGTGGGTTTTCAATATATATTTATTGAAGTAAGTTTCCATCAGTGCAGTGCTTATTCATCTTCTTTTAATTAAAAACAAAAACATTGAATGAAGGCACCCAGTTCTAGAAGATGAAACTAGATATATCTATTAGTTTGCCCATTAAGTCAAGTTTATGAGAACTTCTCAACATTTTTGCCTATGTCTTTCAGTAATTAAAGCACACCAAGACATTCAGGATGCATTCTGAAAAACATTTATCAATATTATTTCTGGGGGCCATTATACATGGTCCATGATCCTTGTCCAGTTTCCTGATACAGTAGTCTCCCTTTATCCATGGGGCATATGTTCCAAGATCCCAAAGAGATGTCTGAAACCTCAAATAATACTGAACCCTATATATTCTATGTTATGTTTTTACTTACACATACATGTGATATGCTTATGTGATATGATGAAGCTTAATTTATAAATTAGGCACAGTAAGAAGTTAACAACTAGTAATAAAATAGAATAATTATAACAATGTACTGTAATAAAAGTTACGTGAATGTGGTCTCTTTCTCTCTCTCTAAATATCTTATAGTACTGTACTCACACCTTTTCCTATGATGATGTGAGGTGATAAAATGCCTACATCATGACATGAAGTGAGGTGAATGACATAGGTATTGTGATGTGGCGTTTAAAACTTACGAATTGTTTATTTCTGAAATTTTCCATTTAATACCTTCAGATCAAGGTTGACCTCAGGTAACTGAAAGCAACAAAAACAAAACTGCGGAGAACGGGGACTAATATAACTAAATGGAACTCTCAATGTAATTGGAGTTTGACCCAATAACAGCTCCATCCTCTAATCAACATATGGGTTCATGCCTATTCTGAAATTTTACTTTAAGGAAGACTGAGTTTTGCATCATTTTTAGGTTACACTAAGTGACTAATGGATGCTGGAATCCTAATCTTCTTCGAATGTTTGAATAATAAAAAATATTATAAGAAATATCGAGGAAGTCTAACTAAATAGAAATTATTGGAAGATGAATAATGGGAATTATAAATTGGGATTTGTTTTTTTACTTGAGAAATACTTTGAGTCTTTTGACCTTTGCTTGATCTCTTTCTACAAATCCTTTAATTTCAATTCATTGTCACTCACCCAGAGCATTATAGTAGATAGTCTTCCCTTGATTTAGGGCTGCTAGGTTTTCTCTGTTTTGGTTTATAATGTGATGGAAAGTATTATTTTAGTTGAACTGTGAAATACATTGCATAATTTGCATAGTTGCTTTCCTATTCAAAACCACGTCTTATCGTGTAACATCCTTGTGACATTATTATGATTCCAGAGAGAGAATTTGAGAAAGAGAGAAAGGGGATTATTGGGTATTAACCTCCAAGGTTCCCATTCCACATGCTATATATTAGCAGGAATAAAGAGAAACTGGGAAAAGCTAAGAAACAGTGAAAGAAGAAATAAAAACAACAGATGTTTTAATGGGAATGAGAAAATTATTTTGCCTATGATTGGATAGGAGAATATAGAGATGCATGTGAGGGTGGAACCTAACAGGATGTGGGCTCTGAGGTCAGGCTATCTGGTTCGAATGCTGGATGTGCCAGTTACTCACTGAGTAAACATGGACACATTTTAACCTCTCTATGCCTTAGTTGTCTTTTTTGAAAAAGGACAATGTGAACATCTACTTTATAGGGTCATTCTGGAGATCAATAGAGCCAATTAGTGTAGGCTGAGCCTAGCAAATAATATCTGAATAAATATTAGCTGCTGTTGTTACTGTTATTGTTATTGTTGTTGTTATAAAAATATTCAGACCTTCTTAAGTCAGAATTTTGCCATTGGTTAAAATCTTTCCAAGTGTGTCAATATTGCACTTAAATGTAGGTGATGTGGTTTGATGTTTGTTTCCTCCTAATCTCATGTGGAAATGTGATTCCCAGTGTCGGAGTCAGGGCCTGGTGGGAGGTGATTGGCTCATGGGGGCAGATCCCTCATGAATGGCTTAGCACCATCCCCTTGGTGATAAGTGAGTAGTCACTCGGTTAGTCCTCAGAAGATCTGGATGTTTAAAAGAGTCTGATTCAATATAATCTACAGATTCCAAGAAAAAAAGAGTCTGGGTTCTCCCCCTTCTCTCTCTTGCTCCCTCTTGCCATGTGAGATGCTGGCTTCTCACTGTCCTCCACCATGATTGGAAGCTTCCTCAGGACCTCTCCAGAAGTGGAGCAGATGTTGGCACCATGCTTGTACAGCCTGCAGAACTGTGAGCCAATTAAACCTCTTTTCTTTATAAATTACCCAGCCTCAGGTATTCCTTTATGGCAAGCTTGTCCAACCCATAGCCCACGGGCCTCATGTGGCCCAAGACAGCTTTGAATGAGTCCCAACACAAATTTGTAAACTTTCTTAAAACATTGTGAGTTTTTTTGTGAAATTTTTATGGCTCATCAGCTATCATTAGTATTAGTATATTTTATGTGTGGCCCGAGACAATTCTTCTTCTTCCAGTGAGGCCCAAGGAAGTCAAAAGATTGAACACCCCTGCTTTATGGGGACATAAAAAGGCCTAATACAATAAGATACATATTCTGTAAAAGGGATAGATTGGTCTGGCTCTTTCCAGCTCTCACATTCAATGCTCCTGTGAGGACCCTCCAAGCCCTTAGGCTACATATATTCTAGAACAGGAAGGAACTTGAAAGACCATATTGTCTATTCCACATATTTTGTGATGAAGAGACAAACTCAGAGAGATTAACTCTGGCTGGATTTCTCATAAGGGACTATGTGTCAGGCATGGACCTGGAATGAGAACAACACCCCTGAGAATGGTCAGGCCTCTCCTCACTATATGCCCAGCCCACGTTGTCACCCATCTCATTATTTTACCCATGAGTTCCTTAACCCAGGATTCTAAAAATTAACTCATGCATGTCTAGATTTAAAAAAGTGATTTGAAAGACCAAAATGCAAGTTTTTTGAGGGCTCAAACCTCATCTTTTTTTTTTCTCTTGTTAGTTGGATATATTTCTCAACTTCAACTTAACCTTTCTCTGTTTCTCCTAGAAAACCTAGCACTTTGCCTCACACAAAGCAGGTCTTAAAAAAAAAAAATGTTGTTTAAAAATGTTGGCTTCACTCAATTGGCAATGATACATTTATCATCATTCTTTCCTCACCCTTAGCATGATTTGACATACAGGCATAGGGAAAGATCATGAAAGAGACAGCTCATCATAAGAATTTTGAATTCCTGGATATTTCAGAACTCCTATCATATTTTTAGACCCACATGTCTAAAAATAGAAATTAGCTTCCTGAGGGGCCACATCACTGCACCATGATATTCCTCAATGTTCCACCAACGTGCACCACCAGCTGCCCACTTTGGAAACTATGTCCACTAGCTCATGTCTTAGTCCATTTGGGTTACTTTGACAAATACCATAAACTGGGTGGCTTATAAAAGCAGAAATGTATTTCTCAGTTCTAGGGGCTGGAAAGTCCAAGGTCAAAGTGCCAGCAGATACTTGAGAGCCCACTACCAGTTAATAGATAGCACCTTCTAGCTGTGTCTTCACATGGTAGAAGGGGAGAACTGTTGATCTCCCCAGGACCTTACAAGGTTACTAATCCTGTTCATGGCAGCTCCACCTGCCCTCATGACCTAATTGCCTCCCAAAGGCCCCACCCCCTAATACCATAACATTGAGAATTAGGTTTCAATATATGAATTCTAGGGAGACACAAACATTCAATCCACAGCAGCATACATAAAATTACTTTGTCAAATCAAAAGGCGGTTTTGGCCACAAATTAAACGCAAACTTGGAATGGCTGCCAAATCCTATTTATCAATGTAACAAATAATATTTACCAATTTCTTCATTTCCCTAAATTGTTTTCCAACCTCAGGCTATGTAGCTTGCATCTTAATTTAGCACTAATTTCTCCACACTGGAAACTTCTCCTGTGTGTTTTACCTTATTCCTGCTTCGACAAAAGTAAACACTGATTTGGACTCCTCTGGCAACTTGCTAATACAACAGATTAGTGTATTCTGCCTTAGGCAAAGTCTTTCTTTCTGCCCTTTAGGGATTGTGCAGCCATCAGATGTAATTTTGATTCTTGATATTTTAGCAGTCATGCATGGGACTTCTTTAGGCAAGTGAGACTGAAATATCTCTCTGACAACATGTTGGAGCATGTCCCAGTCAAGGACACAAACACAGTTGCCTCTAAGACGAAGAATGCTGAAAGGGGTAGTATAGTGGAAGAAGAATGAGAGAGAATCAACTCAGAATTTAGTTCTAAATCTGGGATATGGTTAATCATCTACCAATTATGGCTTGATTTTTTTTTTGTCTCCATATTTACCACAACCGAGACACTGAAGACCAGAAACCAAGAAAACATGTGAGATAAGTAAAGATGACAATAAGACCTTAAAGCCAAATTAACACCTCCTTCGTACAGACAATAAATATGTGATATGCCTCATGAATAGGCAAAAATGCCCTCTTGGGGTGTCCCCAAATTAAGATCTTCAGGTGAGCCACGTTAAGGAGACAACAAATAGGTTACTCCAGTGACAAGGATTCTCTCCTTGACCAAAACTTCAGTCAGCTTCCTCTGAATCCTTTGCTTGACGAGGTCTGACACTGGGCTTCCCTTCCCATCCTTGCAGGATCCAGTTTGAGCAAGAATTCTGATCAGTCAGTTTAGGGAAAATCCCCCCGGGGCTTTGGTGTCTGACCACCCTGGATATGCTATTACCCTGCCTTCGGTAATAAACCTAGCAAGTCACTTGAACCAGAAACACTTTATCTTTGATGTTTTTCCTCTTAGTAATTTTCCATCCACTGCCACCCACTCTGCCCCTTGGTTATAAATCCCCACTTTTCTTTGTTAGAGTTGGAGTTCAGTCCCATCTCTCTCCCCAGCTGCAAGACGCCATTGCAGTGGTCCCTGTACCTATCGCCAGGCTCCCCTCCCCTGGGAATAAAGCCATTCTTATCATCTTTAACAAGTGTCGTGAATAATTTTTTCTTTAACACTGGCTTGGATTGGGGAGGGGGCATGTCAGCAATCAGATTGGTTGTTTCTTCCTCTAATCCAACCTGCCTGTTAATATGGGACAAATCCCCCCCGGCCCTCATTTATCTTACTCATCAGCTTGATGAGCTCTGGGACTCCCTATCTCACCAATCCATAATCTCTCAGCTCAGTGTTTCCAACATAAGCATGCATCAGAATCCCCTGTAGACTGAAAAATTGACTACTGGGTACAACATTTACTATTTGGATGACGGGTTTAGTAGAAACCCAAACCTCAGCATCACACAACATATCCAAGTAACAAACTTGTGCATGTAACCCCTGAATCTAAAATTAAATTTTAAAAAAATCCCCTGTAGAGCTCACTCAGAATCCCCATTCTCAGGAAGTTGGGGTGCTGAGTGCCCCAGGAGGTACATTTTTTTTTTTTTTTTTTTTTTTTTTTTTTGAGACAGAGTGTCTCGCTCTGTCACCCAGGCTGGAGTGCAGTGGCCCAATCTTGGCTCACTGCAAGCTTCACCTCCCGAGTTCATGCCATTCTCCTGCCTCAGCCTCCCAAGTAGCTGGGACTACAGGCGCCCCCACCATGCCTGGCAATTTTTGGTATTTTTAGTAGAGACAGGGTTTCACCTGTTAGCCAGGATGGTCTCAATCTCCTGACCTCGTGATTCACCCGCCTCAGCCTCCCAAAGTTCTGGGATTACAGGCGTGAGCCACAGCGCCTGCCCCACATCTGCATTTTTAGTAAGCCTTATAAGTAAATCCAACACCGATGCAGTTCATCTTACATATATAAAAATTGGTGAAAATAGATGTTAATGAACTTTTCCCAGGCCACATGGCTAGTGCTAATTAGGTACACAGCTGGGCTCTGCTCTGGTCTCTAGTCTCCTCTTAATCTCCTGGTTGCAGTAATGAGCCTCTGCTTCTAACTGGCATTGACAGTCAGTACCCCACCTGACTTTTGTTTCTTTTTTATTTATATTCTTTCTTTTAATTTTTATATTTTATTTCATATAGTATTTTTGTTTCTTTTCATTTGTTTCTTATATTGTTATTGCTTCTTTTCATTTGTTTCTTATGTTGTTATTGTTTCTTTTGATTATTTTGCCCAACTAGATCATGAGTTCACAAAGTCAGGGCCCATTCTCTGTATTTTTTCAGTACTCCTATGGCAGCTATCAAGGTGTTGAACAGGTAGTGGGTAATCAACAGATATTTGCTGGTAGCTTGTGATTATTCTGTTATTATTACGTTGCCAACTGACATATGTTTGTCCTACTTGTAAGATGTAACCTCTTGGCCACACAGTGACTCACACCTGTAATCCCAGCACTTTGGGAGGCCGAGGCAGGTGGATCATGAGGTCAAGAGATCGAGACCATCCTGGCCAACATGGTGAAACCCTGTCTCTACTACAAATACAAAAATTAGCTGGGCGTGGCAGTGTGTGCCTGTAGTCCCAGCTGCTTGGGAGGCTGAATTAGGAGAATTGCTTGAACCCGGGAAATGGAGGTTGCAGTGAGCTGAGATCGTGCCACTGCACTCCAGCCTGGTGACAGAGTAAGACTCTATCCCAAAAAAAAAAAAAAGTAATCTCTTTACTTGACGTTTTATTGTTATTATTATTAGCATGGATATCACTGGCTATGGGGCACTTGGATATTAACTTGGGTCTCACAGGGTGCAGGGCACTTGGCCAAAGTCTATAAACTGCCAGTTTTATGACATATTTTATTTGTCCTCAGAATGATTTTAAAAATTGACCATTATTTCAATATTAGAACATTTCACATAAAATCTTAACCATAAACTTCTCCTAGAAAATCATAAAACCTAGGAATCCTCTGCTCACATTCTTGTAGGTCAGAAATGACCCTGGGCTAAGTAAAACCAGCTGCCTCCTTTAGGCAGGACTTGTGTAGTCCAATTTGCCGTAGTCATCACCCTTCCTATGGTGTCCCCAACACTAAAAGTGAGTGTCAATAGTCATTCATCATCATGCTTGACTGCTGTTTTATATCTGGTAGGAAAACAGCTGCTGGGACTATTGTTCTATCAAAGGAGAGAAATCAAAAGATACACCAAAAAGGCTGCTAATTTAAAAAAATATTAGAATATATGCCTTTGTAAAGGCAAGGAATATGCTTGTATGTTTGACATGCAAAGCAAGTCAGTCTTTTTTTTCTTATGTCCTGCCTGCCTCAGTCATTCATCTTGGGTGTCATGTGCACTGACATCTGTAAGCACTGATGTAGGCCCTAAGGGACTGACTCATCTAGCTATAGTGTATTGATCAGATAGGCTAAGTTATGTTGTCATAAGAAGCCCAATAATAACAAATGTTATCTCTTATTTATCCAACATATCCTAAATGTCAGCTGGGGGCTCTGATCGAGGTCTCTTCTCTCTTGCTGATAGAACAATAATCATCCTGAATATTGCCAGTCATATAAGCAGAGCAAAGCTCTAAAGAGGTCTCACATTGGCAACTAAATGCTCCAATATGAAAATGGTACATAATATTTCTACTTATAACTCCTTGGCCAAAATTAGTCACGTGGCCCTAACTCAACCACAAGGAAACACAGCCCACTTTCTGCCTGAAGACAAAGGGCTGGAAATAAGTGATGAGCAGCATTGATGGACAATCCATAAAGCCAGCAATAACCTGACCTTAAGAAGGCTAAACCTGCCCTTGGAGCATGAGGACCAACTATTGGTCGTCACTTTCTGATGTGTTGCTTTGCCGGATGGCCAGAGTTCGGCAGAGCTGTCATTCAAAGTATTTGCACAAAAGAGAGCCCAACTTTGTTGCTATTTTTGAGGATTCCTAGAGAAGTATCAAGAACTGAATAATTCTTCAAATTTAGTCCTATATATCTTAGCCATCAATATCACATCAATAAGAATGATACTCTCCCCATGAATTTAAGATACTCTGTTATACCTGGGGCAATGGCGACATGAATTGATAAGAAAGGCAAGATTTCTAAGCCACAGGGGTAAGAATTTTATGAAGAAGAGTATAATTTGTTCAGGAGGGAAGCAAAATGAGAGGAAATACATGAGCTCACAGTGCAAAAACCATGTCTAATTCAACATTTTATGTGGCATCTTGCATATTACTGCTTTAAACTTTTAACAACTTTAATAATATCCTTAAACCTTATTATTTTCTGACAGGCACACCATAAAAGCCACCTTCAAAAGTGATGCTAGACAAACTACACTTGCTGCTTAGTGTTCTGACAACTCTCTGTATACTACTTGTAATATGTAAAAAGTACTCATTTAATTTGCCTTTTCCATATCACAATAAAAAAAAACATAATCAAGGAATGAGAACACATCTTTGAAGGCTCTAAAAGGGCCTGGCCATTAAAACTATCTATGTGAACACCTCTGCATCCATCTTTGGAAATCAGCAGTCTTGCTGGAATATACTTAGAAAGACTACCCAGCTCCTTTTTCACAGTGTTGAAAACATACACATATTTTTTTCTACATGCACTGACATTTCTCCCATAGTCTCCTTGTGTGTGAAGAAACATTTTAATCAGAACTCAATTTATCATAGAGAATAATGAATGCTTTAAAAAAAAAAAAAGCACAGATGAAGATAGCTTTACAAATAAACTAGGACTTTCCTAAATTGCTACCTGCTGAAAGCACACAATGAGGGCCCTGTCATGAAATCACAGTGAGATAATAACAGTTTAATAAAATTTGGTGACCGATTGAATACATGTATTAAGAATTATGTCATAAGAATGCCTTTTTGTATATTTCCTGCAAGCCACAATGTCAGAAATCGAGTCTGTCTTCCCAGCAAGCCAAGCTGGAGGATTCACAGCCCAACACATCTTGATGTCTGTACTAAAAGTTCAGTCTGGCTGTTTGGTCCCTCTCAGTGCATGGCTCACATAGGTAAGGCATCTGAAGGTTCTGAAGTATGGTTTATGATTACCATTAGTGTCATAAAAGCAAAAAAGAAATTCTTTTTAGAATTATTATTAATTTTTTTTTTTTTTTTTTTTTTTTGAGACAGAGTCTTGCTCTGTCACCCAGGCTAGAGTGCAATGGCTCCATCTGGGCTCACTGCAACCTCTGTCTCCCGGGTTCAGGCGATTCTCCTGCCTCAGCCTCCTGAGTAGCTGGGACTACAGGCATCCGCCACCACGCCCCGCTAGTTTTTGTATTTTTAGTAGAGACAGAGTTTCACCATATTGGCCAGGCTGATCTCAAACTCCTGACTTTGTGATATGCCTGCCTTGGCCTCCAAAAGTGCTGGGATTACAGGCGTAAGCCACTGTGCCTGGCCTAGAATTCTTTTCAAATTGGAAGCCAGATGTATATTCTAATATGACTTAAGAAATAAAAACAATGAAACAAACCACAGATGGCTACTTTAGGACCATGAAAACCTCAACCTTTAATATCAGGAACAGATACTTTTCAAAATCATACACACACAACAACAACAGCACAAAGATGCAAATCCCAGAATGTGCAGAATATTCTGGGATCACTCTAAGATCTTAAAGGACTTGATATTCCATTCCGATGGCCCCATTCTGCCATCACTTAGCCACATCAGGTTTCCAGAGAGTTTCAGCTTGTGATATCCCAAACCAGTGTAACAGTCCCAGAAGATTCCAAAGGATGGTACAGACAGAGAAGTTTTTAAGCTCAATGATTTGGAACCGTCATGACATGTGGGGCCCCAGGAGTAAGTCTAGCAGGGAGAAGGTGGGGAATAAAGGGAGCCTGTGAGGCATTGGAGTGTCCCCTGGTACAAAAAGTTGATGCCCAATTAGATTTAGAAAAAGTGACAAAGAGTTGATGCCCAATTAGGTTTAGAAAAAGCTCTTCTCTGTAAACCTCAATTACCTGTGATGCCTTATGACATTCAGCATTTACAAAGTATAATTACACAATAGTGTCTGACATTTAACGTCTATGGATAATTTAAAAGACTTCTACTTCAAAAAGGCTGCTCATGAGCAACAGTAATCACTTCAATTAGCTTGGCACCATTACAATGTAACAAGACCATTTGACTGCCTATTAGAACCAGCCAAGCTCTTCAAGTGTGTTAATTTAGCAGTCATTGCTAATTTCTGGGCTTTGCTACATTTGCATAGGAAAACACAGCCCTCTAAGCAAGACAGGAAGTTTCATTCCTGAACTGGCTTCCTATTCTTAGAGGGGCTTTTTATATTTTTCACGTAAAAATCAGAAACACATTCAAAATGTAAGCATTTTTTAAGTAGTATTGGGTAAGATAAGACCCTGAACCAAATTGAAGCAAGATGCTTGTTATCTTACTTTTATGTCATATATACAAATGTGTGTGTGTGTATGCATGGACACACATTTATAAATACATATAAGTATATGATATATAAACATATATATAGGAAATTACATAATAGCCAACATGTAACATACATTGGATAATAACCAATATATTTATAATATCCAATCTATGTTTTAAAATATATATTATCTAACATATCATATATACATTACAATATATTTAAAGTCAACTCGGCAAAATTGTGATTGGTAAAAACCATAGGCTTTGTCCTGCAAAAAAAAATTTCAATTATAAGCCAATCCACTTGTGCTGGAGCTATGGATACATAGTCTCCTTTATTACTTTTATTTTTGTGACTGTTATGCTTACTACTGGCACTACCTTGCATAAATCAGGCTTTATAAAAATCATATTCTTATATATGATGTAATTTGCTTCTCACCATAAAGAATCTATTTTATAGAAGAGGAAATTTATGCTCTGAGTTGCAGTATACAAAGTGACCCACACACCCAAACCTAGAGATTACAGCATGCGCCTTTTAGCTTCAACTTCAATAAAAATGTATTTGACATATTCCATAGATGAGTACTGTTAAGTACTAAATGCTTATGAACAGAAATTCTCATAAAATAACTTGAAATGCTGTGGACTCCTGACACAGTGCTCTTTTGCCAAGATGCAATAACCTTTTCCTAATTGAGGTCCTCCTGACTTGCAATGGTGTGACTATGGTTTGTGTGTCCCCACCAAAACTTGAAACTTGATCTCCAAAACTCCATACCATTTAATAGTCACTCCCATTACCCTCTCCTCCAGGCCCGGACAACCACTAATCTTCATTCTGTCTCTATTATTTGCCCCTTTTGGACATTTCAAATGAATGGAATCCTATGGTATGTGGTCTTTTCTGCCTTGCTTCTATCATGTAGCATAATATTTTCAGGGTTCATCTGTGCTATACCATGAATAAGCACTTTCTTCATTTTTATAACTGAATATTATTTTACAGTATAGTGTATCACATCTTGTTTACCCATTTGTCAGTTGATGGACATTTGAGATTTGGGTTGTATTTACTTTTTGGCTATTATGAATAATTCTGCTACTGTGTGAACAGATATTTTCAGTTTTGATGAGTATTTGATGAGGAGTGGATTTGCTGGGTAACATGGTAACTCCATTTTTAACTATTTGAGGAACTGTCAAACTGTTTTTCAAATTACACGATTTTACTTTCTTAACAGCAATGTATGAGCGTTCCAACTTCTTCACATGCTTGCCCATGCTTGTCATTGTCCATCTTTTGTATTATGGCATCCTACCAGGTATAAAGTAGTGTCTCACTGTGATTTTGACTTGTACTTCCTTATTGCCTAATGATGTTGAACATTATTGATGATTATTGATCATTTGTATATCTTCTTTGAAGTGTGAACTCCAAAAATCTGAGATAGATCTCAGTTAATTTAGAAAGTTTATTTTGCCAAGGTTGAGGACGTGTACCCATGACACAGCCTCAGGAGGTCCTGACATGTGCCCAAGGTGCTCAGAGCACAGATTGGTTTTACACATTCTAGGGAGTCATGAGACATCAATCAAATATGCAAGATGAACATTGATTTGGTCTGGAAAGGTGAGACACTTTGAAGCAAAGATGAGAAGACTCAAAGTGGGGAGGGGGCTTCCAAGTCATAGGTAGATAAGAGACAAATGGTTGCATTCTTTTGAGTTTCTGATTAGCATCTCCAAATGAGGCCATCAGATATGCATTTATCTCAGTGAGCAGAGGGATGACTGAATAGAATGGGAGTCAGGTTGGTCCTAAGCAGTTCCCAGCTTGACTTTTCCCTTTAGCTTAATGATTTGGGAGACTCAAGATCTATTTTCCTTTCGCAGAAGAAATATTAAATTAAAATTTTTGAACCCTTTTTTCCTTTTCTTTTCTTAGAGATGGGGTCTTGCTCTGTTGCCCAGGCTGGAAGTGTGATGGTGAGATCACAGCTCTCTGCATTGTCAGCTTCCCAGGCTCAAGCAATCCTCTCACCTCAGCCTCCCAAGTAACTGGGACTATAGTGCACACTACCATGCCTGGCTAAATTTTTAAAACATTTTTTTGTAGAGGTGGGTTCTCACTACGTTTTCTATCTTGGTCTTGAACTCCTGGCCTCAAGCAATCCTCCCACCTTGACCTCCCAAAGTGCTGGGATTACAGGCATAAGCCACCATGCCCAATTCTTTTGCCCATTTTTTATTAGGTTGTCTTTCTATTATTTAGTTGTAAGAATTCTCTAAATATTCTTGATACCACATCTTTACAAGATATATAATTTGCAAGTATTTTCTCCCATTATGTGGACTGTCATTTCACTCTCTTAATAATGCTCTTTAAAGCAAATACGTTTTAAATTTTTATGAAATCTTATGTATTATTCTTCATTGGTTGCTTCGATTTAGGTATCATACCTAGGAAACCATTGCTTGATCCAAGGTAATTGTATGATCAAAGGTCATGAGTTACAGTTATGTATTATCCTAAGAGTTTTATAGTTTTAGCTCTTACATTTAAATTTTTATCTATTTTGAGTTAATTTTTATACATGGTATGAGTTAGGGGTCCAGCTTCATTTTTTTAACATGTGGACCTCTACTGTCCCAGCATCATGCTGAAAAGACTATTCTTTCCCCCAACTAAATTGTCTTGGTATTCTTGTAGAAAATCAATTGTCCATAAATATATGGGTTTATTTCTGGATGCTGAATTTTATTAATCTACATGCCTATCATTATGCTAGTATGATACAGTCTTAAATACAAGGCTTTGTAGTAACTTTTGAAAATTGGTAGTATGAGTCCTCCAATCATTTTGAAGATTGTTTTAGTTCTTCAGGCCCCTTGAATTTCCAAATGGATGTCAAAATCAACTTGTCAATTCAAAAAAATTATGCTGCAATTTTAAAAGAGATTCTCTTTGTCCATTTTGGATTAGTGTCAATGACCATATTAAGTGTTCCAATCTATGAACACAGGATGCCTTTCCATTAATTTGAAGATTTCAAAAACTTTCAGTAATGTTTTTAGTTTTCAGTATACAAGTCTCACACTTCTTTTGTCAAACTTATTTCTAAATACTTTATTCCTTTGTGCTTTTTAAATAAAACTTTTATTTGCTTTTTGGATGATTCATTATGAATATACAAAAATACAATTAATTTTTGTATGTTGATCCTTCATTCTGCAATTTTATAACTCATTTTTATAGCTTTAAAATTTTGGGGAATTTCTTAGAATTCTCTACCAAAAAAAAAATCACATCATCTGTAAACAGAGTTTTACTTCTTTCTTTCCAATCTGGATGTCTTTTATTTTTTATTTCCTTACCCAACTGTCCTGGCTAACACCCCCAGTCAAATTTTGAGTAGAAGTGACAAGAGACACATTTTTTTGCAATTACTTTCCTAGTAGTTCCACTGGAGATTACAATTAACATCTGAATTTATAGTAATCTAGTTTAAATTAATATCAACTTAGTTTTAATAGTATACAAAAAACTTGATTCTGTATAGCTCTATCATCTTTTGTGGTGTTACTGTCATACAAATGGCATCTTTATACATTGCACATATTTTTAAAGTGCAGATTTATAATTATTACTCTATGTAGTTTTCCATAAATCACATAGGAGAAAAAGGTTACAAATAAAAGTATATATGTATCTGTCTTTTATATTCCAATATACCAATGCTTTCCATTTATTCATGCAGATCCAAGTTACTGTCTAATATCCTTTAATTTTAGCCTGAAGGACTTCCTTTAATATATTTTACACAAGAGACTTACTAATGGCACATTCTTTCAGTTTTTGTTTATCTGACAGCCTTAATTTTTCCTTCATCTTTAAAGTTAGTTTTGCTGGACATACATTCTTGGTTGACAGTTGTTTTCATTCAATACTTTGAATATGTCATCCCACTGCCTCTGGCTTCCATGGATCCTGATGAGAAATTGGCTGTTAATCTATTAGGCATCATTTGCAATGCAGCTTCTACTTTGCTGCTTTCAAGATTTTCTGTTTGTTTTGTCTATCAGTAGTTTATTTTATTTCTAGAAGTGGATCTTTTTTACTTTATCCTATATGATGTCGTTGATATTCTTGGATCTATAGATTAGTGGTTTTTAACAAATTTGGAAAGTTTTGACCATTATTTCTTCAAGTATTCTTTCTGCTCCTTTATCTTTTTCTCTTTCATGTTTGTGTGTTTGATCTACCAGTGGTTCTCATATTTTGATGTGTTTTCATGATAGTAGTTTTTGTTCTTTCACTTCTGGGTGTAGGACTCCCTTATGCATTTCTTGTAGGATTGTTCAAGTGGTGATGAATTCCCTCAGCTTTTGCTTGTCTTGAAAAGACTTTATTTCTTCTTCGTTTAAGAAGTATAACTTTTCTGGGCATAGTATCCTTGGCTGACACTCTTTTTCTTTCACACTTTGAACCTATCATCCCATCCTCTTCTGGTCTGTAAGGTTTCTACTGAGAAATCTGTTGTTAGTCTGGTGGGAGGTTTTTATAGGTGACTAGATGACTTTGTCTTGCTAGTTTTACAGTTTTTCCATTGTCTTTGACTTTTGACAGTTTGACTGTCATGTGCTGTGGAGAAGACATTGAATTGTATCTATGTGGTTTTCTTTGAGCCTCCTGAATCTAGATATCTAAATCTCTTGGTGAACTTGAGAAGTCTTCATCTACTATTCTGTTAAATAGGTTTTCTATCTCTTTCATTTTATCTTTACCTTCTAAGACATTAAAAATTTGAATATTTGATTGCTTTATGGTGCCCCATATTATAAGGCTTTTTCGTTCCTTTTTATTCCTTTTTATTTTTGTCTGACTGGGTTATTTCAAAAGACTTGTCTTCAAGTTTTGAGAGTCTTTCTTCTGCCTGATATATTCTATTGTTAAAGCTTTTGAAGGTATTTTGTATTTCATTCAATAAATTCTTCAGATTTTCCATTTGGTTCCTTTTTGTGATACCTATTTCTTTGAAAAATTTTTCATTCATATCCTGATTTGTTTTTCTAATTTATTTGTATTGCTTTTTGATATCCTCTTATCTCATTGAGCTTCTTTAGTATCAAACTAAATTCTTTTTCTGTAATTTTTAAAAATTCTTTTCGATGTGGATCTCATATTGGAGAACCATTGTGTTCCTTGTGAACTAAGTGTGTCCGTCCCTGGGCCCTCCAGCAGTGTATACTGGCAACAGTGTTAGCAGGTCCAGGTAGGCTGATTCTTGGGCCTCCAGGAGGCTTGCTTGGGTGCTGGGAATGGCAGCAATGGCCCAGGGAGGTAGTTGAGCTCTCGATCTCCTGGGCAGTAAGTGTGGCATAAGCAATGGCAGTAACAATGGTGGGAGTAGGACAACCCTCTGGGACCAAAACTGTTTGCACTGGTGCTGGCGATGGCTGCAACAGGCTGGGTGGGCCAGTCCCCAGACTCACATGTGTTGCATTCACATGAATGCCAGCTGTGGTGGCATCAGTAGTGTGAAGGGCCAATCTCAGACCCTGGGAGGAGTGCTCAAGTGCCAACATTGGTGGACTCAGCTGGGCAATCCCCAGGCACCCAGACAATGTAGTCAGATACTGGGAATGTGGAGCAGGTCAGGTGACTCTACCCTCAGACCCCCCAGAGTTGTATGGCAGGAGTGGTGGGGTGATCCCCAGGCCACTGGCAGAATGTTCAGGTAGGGGCAGCAGTAGCTGCACTGCAGGCCTGACACTGAGGAAGACTAGCTTGCTTTTAGTGGGAGCAGCTGTAAGCAGGTAACTGAATGGCTCAAGTTTCTCTTACACCTCAGCCCACAGCAGCTAAGAGCAACAGAAGTTGTGGACAGTGGAATTTGTCCTCTGGGCATGTGGAAATGCACAGCTGCCTCTCCACTGGGAGGAGGGCAGGGTGTGCTATTGCCCACAGCTCCCATTCACTCCCCTCAACAGTGGCTGTGGGCAATGGGGATCCAGGAATGTGGAGATATAGAAGCTGTTGAGCCCAAGGGCAGGACAGTCAGGTGGGGCTGGGCTCTCAAAATGGCACCATGCTGCATCTTCTTAGGACTAGGGATTTGTGAAACCCAGTGTGAGCTCTCTCTGTCTAGACCAATGCCTTCATGTGGTCTTCAGGCAGCTCCCTATGCTAGTCTTCAGGTCCTGTAGGGCCCAGGAGCTCTCCTGTGACTAGGATTATAGGAGTTTGTGGCAGGAATGTTGACCTCTGGGGGTCAATAATTTACCCTTTCCCCACATTAGGAAGCTTCTACAGACTTGCAGCCAATCCTAGCCAAACATGCTACCTCACTTCCCTCTCCTTTGTTTTCAGGGTTTCCCATCACTTCTCTGTTGAATTCCAGTGTCCTTTCTTAGATAATCTATTCAAAGTGTGATTATCTACTTACTATTTTCGTTCCTCTCTGTGGAAGAGGTGAGTACCAAGTCTAGTTAGTAATTGTGAAGCCATTTTCTCTCAAATTTGCTTTTAAACCCTGTGAATTATTTCGTACAGTTATTTTGACTTTTCAACTCCAGAATTTCTATTTAGTTTTTCTATACATAATTTATATTTCTTTATTGTTATTCTCTATTTATTAAGACATTATTCTTACGCTTTTTTAGTTTTTTAGACAGTTTCCTTTAGCTCTTTAAACATATTTGAAGTATCTAATTTAAAGTCTTTGTTAAATAAATCCAGTATCTAGGCTTCCTCAAGGACACTTTTTGTTTATTATTTTTTTCATTTGTACAGACCATACTTTCTTATTTATTTGCCTGTCTCTAAATTTTTTTCTGAAAATTTATATGTTAAATCATATAATGTAGTTGTTCTGGATATCTGATTCAACACTCTCCCCATGGTTTGATTTTTTATTGTTTCTGTTTTGTGACTTTTCATGAACTAATTATGTTAAGTCTGTATTTTTTGTCATGTGTGGCCACTGACATATCTGATCAACTAACTTATTGGTAAGGTAATTACTGGACAGAGATTTTTTTTATATATATATACCTGTGACCAATAAGTCTTCCAATCTTGGCTGAAAGACTCTTTGTGTCGGAGTGTGACTTCTTCATGCAGCCAGACAATTGACAACTCTGCCTTAACCTTCATTTCCTGCCTACACAGAGCCTCAGGGTCATCCAGAAGTGAGAATTTAGGGACTTCTCAGAATTTAGGGACTTTACTGATCATGTGTAGATCCGCTGGCATACACACAGCCTACATCTGTATGTGGCCTTATAGATTCCCAAGAATATATCAGAGGATTTCAAAGCATCTATGGATATCTCACTCTCTAGCCTATTGTTTGCCCCAACTGTTACCTCCACCTCAGGCAGTCTCAAAGTTGAACAACTGCCTCTAAATAGTTTTGATAAATGCCCTTGGAAAAAGATTTTTTTTCACTGGATGACCTATGAGTTAGAACAAATAAAAATAGGTCCAGGGACCCACTAGACAAGTCAAATAATAACAGTTCCCCAGGAATAAGGCTTTGGAGGAAGTCCAGTCCCATTCTGTCTCTTCTGGTAACTGTCAGGCTGCTGGTTTTAATCTTGATTGTGGGATACTATATTTCAGTGTTACCATAGAGCTGAAAAGAGGTGAATGGGAATAAGGGAAGTTAAGATGCCATGAAGATCACTGTTCTTACTGAGATTCACCCAACTGTCTTGAATAAATGCTCTCTAGGTTGCTTTAAGCTTTTGTTTGATTTCCAGAGTTCTGAAAGCTGAATATGGCAATTTTTTCTAGGTTTCTCATTGCTTGCATGGAGGAGAGAATTTTTGGAAGTTCTTACTCTACCATTTTCACTGAAATCTTTTCAAATATTTTCTTTTTCTAACAAAAATCAAAATTCCTCAATTCAATTCAAATCTCTCAAATTGTATCCTAGCCAAACTTACTTTCATCTCCTCACCCTCCTTCAATTACATGAACTCTTTACTTCAACCAAGTTGGTTTCCTTCAAGTTGCCAGAATATATGATGCCCATTCCTACCTGTGGCCCTTTTTATACCGTTACTCTCAGTTGGACTGCTCCTTCCTTCCCCTCTGCCTTCAAAATGCCATCCATCCAGTGAGTCCTGTTCACATCTTCCCTCAGTTTCCCCAAGCACTCCTACCCATAAAGGTCTCTTTCTTCTCCCTTCTGATGGCACCTAGAACCTCTTGCATTCATTGTCATCAGCTGACTTTATATTGTTTTATATTGCTCCTTTTTCATGAATCATTTCTTGTTTAATAAACAAGGCTTTAAGCTACTTGAGAATTAGTCCATATTTAAATTATAATTACTCCACAGCAGATGTTCAATAAATTTTAACTGAATTGAATCAGACAGAAATAGATGGTTTCTTTGAAATTAGTTCATAGTTCTCTTTATGCTTTCACCGTTATACTTGTACTTTGCTAAAGGCTCTTTTTCTTCTGGGCACCAACTGGATGCACTGACATTTCTTCTCAGCAACAGTAGTAGAGAAGACTTTAAAGGAACAGAATTGTCCTGACTGGCTCTTTTCTAAGATGAGCTTCAGAAAATAGTGGCACTAAACAAGATCTTGAAAAAATACAAATAAGAGTGAATATTTCTCAATTCTCCAAGCAGATAAATACGAAAAATGAACAAGCATTTTTTATTGATTTTACCAACCTTGCATATGGTTTATTTAAACTAGTTCATATTTTTGCTTCTTATTTTCATTATGTGTGTCCAGGGATTTACTAATGATAGAGTAAATTCAAACCAATTCTCTTACTCATTCATTCTGATAATAAGGAATATGTATACATGTTTGTGTGTATGTGCATTTAGTGCTCTGTTAAGCACCTACTACATAGCAGTTAAATAAGAGATAATTAGATAGCATTATCAATATCATCAATAATAACAATGAGGAGAAATTCTTATCACTGAGATTCCCTGGGTCTTCACATTCAAATCCCAAGAAGAGTTTGACATGGAAAAGAGAACAACTATTATAAGGACATAATAGAAAGAGCTCTGATATTGTAACTGACAATAACAGAATATAATATACAAAACAATTATCATATTATTATATGTACATTGTAAAAATAATTAATTAAATCTTGGCTGCCAGGGCACCAAGAAAATAGGCTCTCCTGTTGAGTGAAAGAAAGAAAACATAACAGACACTTAGGGCCACATGTCAACAGTCTCATGAAATCAAACTGCTCTATAATAAACTTAGTTAAGTTGCTCTTCATAAGATGTAGAAAGACCAATTCTCTCAAGTTCCTTTTTATTCAATTTTTTAAATATCGAGTGGTTCAGATTAAATAAAGACACACATGGCCAGGCACGGTGGCTCACACTTGTAATCCCAGCACTTTGGGAGGCCAAGGCAGGCAGATCATGAGGTCAAGAGATCAAGACCATCCTGGCCAACATGGTGAAACCCCATCTCTACTAAAAATATAAAAATTAGCTGAGCATAGTGGTATGAACCTGTGGTCCCAGCTACTCAGGAGGCTGAGGCAGGAGAACCGCTTGAACCCAGGAGGTGGAGGTTGCAGTGAGCTGAGATCGCGCCACTGCACTCCAGCCTGACAACAGAGTGAGATTCTGTCACAAAAAAAAAAAAAAAAAAAAAAAAAAAAAAAAAAGACACTTGTGATCTTTATCCTTTAGGACTATATTTTTCTGGTTTTATTGACGATTCAAACAAAACTTAATTTTGCCTTGAATTGGATCAAACAATTCATGAGCGTGTATTTTCCTATGTTGAAGCATCAATACTTCTTCCACTTTGCCTTGTAGTAGCTTCTTCCAGCCTGAATTGGCTCCCCTCTCTGACCTCATGTGCAGCCATTCACTCTGGGGCTGATTTCAGATATTTTGGCATTCATGCTCTTGCCTTGGGGCCTTTGCACTCAGTGTTGCCTCTGCCATGAGGGTGCTCCCTTAAGTTCTTGCAAGGTTTGTTTGTTTCCCACTTTAGGTCTCTGTTCCAATGTTCCTCTGTCAGTAAGCCCTCCCCTGATGACTTACTACAATAGCAACCACCACGCCTTTGAGCACTTTCTATCCCACTTTCCTGATTTAGTGTTTTCCTTAGTAGTCATCACTGACTGAAACACAATGTATCTTAAGTATTTATCTGTTTATCGTATGTTCCATACAACTTGAATGTAAACTATACAAGATTAGGGATTTGGGTCTCCCTTATTCATTGCCTTATTCCTAACATCTGTATAGTGACTTACACAGAGTAAGTGGCAAAAAGATAGAGAAATGAATGAGCAAATCCCATATCACCAAATGCCTGTATTTCTAGTGTAGAAAGGCATACCCAGTGGTGCTCATGATAAACTAAAATGCCTTCAGGGGCTGGGCAGGTGAAGTAAAAAGGAGACTAAACCAACAGGGAATGGTGAGGCTAGTTAATGAGGGCATGGCAAGACACTTCTCACAATGTAAAAAAGCTATCTTCAAAGCTAAAACAGTAAGGCAGACTTATGGCGGCCCACAGAGCTACTGGACAACATGTATGCCCTCAGGCTAAGAGCCAGTATGTTTGTTTGTTTGTTTAAGGCCACCACAGAGACAAAAGCATGGCTTTAAATGCATTTTAACCAGAACAGGAAACAATCACCTTGAAATGCTGTTAGTCTTGAAAAGCTGCTCCATCTGTGAAATTAGGATTTTAAAAATAAATACTCCTCTCACTGGTCCAGCCCTGAGAACAAGTCACTGTCCATTTAGAAGTCTAAACTCTCCTTTGAATAAAGTAAAACAAAATCGTTTTTATTCAAAATACATGGGAAAGTTTATATCCATAGATGTTTTCTGAGAGGAGTATGAAAAGATGCACATGAGTAAGAAGAAAACTGAAACTAAACATTTAGAGTGGGATGTGAGAAGCAATGATGAACAAGGAAATGGTAAAGAAGTTAGGAAAAAAGTAAGAATTTAGGTTAACTAGTAATAATATTGACTAGTTCAAGGAGTTTCCCTTTTTTTTTTTTTTTTTTTTTTTTGAGACAGAGTCTTGCTCTGTCGCCCAGGCTGGAGTGCAGTGGCCGGATCTCAGCTCACTGCAAGCTCCGCCTCCCGGGTTCACGCCATTCTCCTGCCTCAGCCTCCTGAGTAGCTGGGACTATAGGCGCCCATCACCACACCTGGCTAATTTTTTGTATTTTTAATAGAGACAGGGTTTCACAGTGTTAACCACGATGGTCTCAATCTCCTGACCTCGTAATCCGCCCGCCTCGGCCTCGCAAATTGCTGGGATGACAGGCATGAGCCACCACGCCTGGCCAAGTTTCTTTTTTTATGGATATAAAATGGTTATACATATCTTTGGGATATATGTGATAGTTTGGTACCTACATATAATGTGTAATAATCAAATCATGGTAATTGGGACGTGGCTTCACCTCAAATATTCATTATTTTCTTTGTGTTGGGAACATTATAATTTTTCTTGCTATTTTAAAATATACCATAAATTACTATTAACTAATTTTCCTACTGTACTATCAAATATTAGAATTTATTCCTTCTATCTAACTGTATTTTTGTACTCGTTAACCAACTGCCCATGATTCCCTCACCCCTCTTCCCTTCTTAGACTCTATTAACCATCATTCTACTCTCTACCTCAATGAGATCTACTTTTTTGGCCCCAACTTATGACTGAAAACATGTGATATTTGCCTTTCAGTGCCTGACTTATTTCACTTAATAATCTCCAGTTCCATCTATGTTGCTGCAAGCGACAGAATTTTATTTTTTTTATGGCTGAGTAATACTCCATTGTGTATATATTCCACATTTTCTTATCTCTGCATCCACTGACGGGCACTTAGGTTGATTCTGCATCTTGCCTATTGTGAGTTGTGCTACTATAAACATGAGAGTGCAAATATCTCTTGGAAATACTGATTTTCTTTCTTTTGGATTGCCCACCAGTGGGACTGCTTGGTCTTATGGTAGTTTTATTTTTAGTTTTTTGAGAACCTAGGAAGTTCCTTTATAAATAAAGTAAAACTAGATATAAATAGTATCAAATAATGCAGGGAAAATATTGGAATTAAATTATTCTAAGGTCCTATAGTTTTCAAAGGAAAAATAGACACACTGATGAATTTTAAGCTTCATTAAGTCAAGTATGAATAGACGGATTTTTTCATCAAAAGAATGAAGTGGTACATATAACTCCCAAATAGCAAGTAATCTAAATTTGATTAATACAACCTAAGGGGGGAAAATTTTTAAAAATAAAGCAAATGCATTTTAAATAGAGAACACAAAATAGAATGGTAGAATACATCAAAATTCTATCAGTATTTGCAATAAAAGAAAACAGAATAAACTCACCATTTCATAGAAAGTGATGCTGAGACTAGATTTTTTTAAAAATCCTGCTATATTCAATGTAAGTCATTACCTTGGGAAGGTAGGGAAGAGACTATTGATAGGAAAAAGGACATAGGAATGTTCTGAAGTGATAAAAAAATTTCATCTTCATCTAAGTGGTGGTTAGATGAATATATCCACATTATAAAATTCAGAAAGCTTTACATTGAGATTTGCACATTTTACTATGTATACATTTTAAAAATAAATGTCATTGTTTCTGTGTAGTAGGTACACATATATACATATATGTGTATATCTACATATATTGTGTATATATATATGCACACACATATCATATATTTTTAAAGTTTCAAAGGAATTGAAACAATATAAAATGGATATTGAGTTGCCTGTTTCTTGTGAGATATCCTGAAAACCACACACCAAAAACACTTTAAAACGCTAAAGAAAATATTAAACAGGAAACACATGTTTTATATAAATTAAATATTTATGAATCTCAACATAACTAATTCCTCTAAGCATTTTAGAGAAAATACACTTTTGTTGATCTCCCTTGTACAATTTTTTTTTTTACCTCTAGCAGGTGGAAGTTGAAGAGGTATATGCAAAAATAATCACTGAGAAGTGGTACAAAGTGGTTAGTGGAATTTGTCCACATGTCAGGGGAGAGCCTGCTTTTGGTAGGGAAGATCAAGGTTTGCTGCAAGGAGAAGGTGGTTTTAGAATCAAGCCATGAAATAGAGCTGAGGTTATTATATGGGGCAGATAAAGTGAAGACTAGCCGTATGCGGAAGGTAAAGTAAAGACATGCCAAGTACAGGACCCCTCATGAACAAGATTGAAGAGGGAATGATAAGGGGGGGTTGGGACCAAGGGGCTTTGGGTATGGGGCAAGTGATAGCGTTCTAAGCAGAGGACAATGCAAGAACAAAAGAGTAAAGGTAAGACCTGTTAAGAGAGCAGCCAGGATGGAGAATAGGGAACAATGAAGAGTAAGGAGAGCTCCAGAAGGTTTCTAAGCAGGAGAGAAATGTAGTCTGCAGCAGGGTGCAGTGGCTATGGATGGGTGTGGGGAGGTTTTCTTGGCAAATTGCCCATAGTTGACCTCAAACCTGGAAGCCTTGGTAGTAGTGGGCAGAGCCATCAGGCAAAGTCAGCTTTCTCTGTTTAGTTCACTTGACAATGTAGAAGACTTCAAACATGAAAGCCTTGGGAGCAGTGGGCAGAGCCATCAGGCAAAGCCAACTTTCTCTGTTTAATTCACTTGACAATGTAGAAGAGCAGAAAGAAAACAGGTACTCAATTCTTTTTTTTATTTTTTTATTTTTAGACAGGATATCACTCTGCCACCAAGGCTGGAGTGCAGTGTCACGATCACAGCTTCCTGCAGTCTTGACCTCAGTCTTGACCTGAGGTGGGAGTTCAAGTGATGCTCCCACCTCAGCCTACCAAGTAGCTGGCACTATAGGCACGTGCTATTACCCTGGGTTAATTTTTTGTCTTTTGTAGACACAGTATCTCCATATGTTGTCCACACTGGTCTGGAACTCCTGGACTCAACGGATCCTCCCACTTTGGCCTCCCAAAGTGTTGAGATTACAGGCGTGAGCCACCATACCCAGCCTCAGTTCTTACAAACTCTTACGTGCTGAAGTAAGCATATATGAACATAGGGGTAATCCTCTGAGGCCAGAGATAAAGCAAGAGCAGGTATCTAAGCAAGATAAGCAAGCCCTGCAGATCAATCTATCAATCTCAAGGGTGAGCTTAGTCCTGATGCCAGATACTAGTCTCAAGAGTGAGAGCTTTGTTTCTAGAAACTTCAAATTTTTGGAGCAGAAGGCGAAACCTGAGGCCTATTCCCAGGTATAGAAGTGAACTAGGGCCCCCTTTAGGAAGTTATATCTCCAAAGAGCCACATGCACAATGGGCCAGCCCTCACACTTGTTATGTATCCAAAAGAATCAGAAATTGAGAGCTTAAAGTGGACCTAAGGTGGGAATACCCCCAGGTCCCTGGAAGAAGTACCTATCAAACCAGCTTCAAGGTTCCAAGTAACATGAACTCACAATGAAGTCTGAAAAACTCCCACAGTTAAAAAGATGCCATCAGTCAGAGTAAACAGAAACAACAATCAACAAAAGCATATCCAAAAGGCTAAATATTGGAATTGTCAACTATATATTATATTGACTGTTTAATATGACCAAAGAAATAAAAGCAAGAATTAAATCACATGATACAGTGTTCTGGGTTAAGATGGCAGATTGAAGATACATTCAATTTTGCTCCTTTCCAAAATCCAAATTATACTGCCCAAACCTTAAAAATCTAAGGAACAAGTAGCACCACCTACTTCTGGAACTGAAGGCTGGGATTCTGGAAGGCTATAAGGAAAAGGACTGTGTGAAACCTTTTTGATAATCATTTAGATTCTAGATCCTCCGCTTCCTTTCCATATCAATGGGTAACTGCTTTTTACTGACCTGGCAAAGGTCCCCATGCTTATTGACCTTGTACAATGAAAGGTTTCTGGACTGGGGTTGAGGTCAGTATGGTTAAGGGCCCAGGTACTGTACTAGATGTTTGTAAATTATTTACGATATGATGTAACACTGAGCCCCTCTGCCTCCTTCCCAGTATCAATCCCCGGGAAAATTGGCAGCCAGACCCTTATCTAATAGACAGGGGATTAGGAGATAATTCTTTGGGAACATGACCTACCTAGAGGAAAGACCTAAAGAAAATGACATCAGGGGGTCCACAGCAAACAATCCACCAGATAACCACTTGTGTGATGCTCAGAGTCAGTTAAGTTCCATTCCCCACCTGCTTGGAGCCTCTAATTTACTTTTTAGTATCATCATGAGCAAGCAGCCAAGAATTACCGGGGATCAAAAATAATCTTTAAAATGGAAGAAAAAGGTTAAAATAAATAAACAAAAATAACATAGAGGAAGGTAGACTTTGCAGGGAAAAATAAAGTTTAAAAACCATCATCAGTGTCCTTAAAGAGATAAGAGAACATATTGAATCCATGAAATGAAAAGATGCTCTAACAAATCAAAAGAAGCACCATCAGAAGAATTTGTAAAACTTCATATATTGGAGGAAGAAGAGTTAATACCTAATTAGACTGGTCTTACATTGTAATTTTTCTTGAGGAACTTGAAACTTTAAAATTTACAGATTCTTAAAACTCAAGAGAAAGAGGTTTGTATCCAATTCCATAGGTGTGAAGTCTGAAGAAGATCATAAAAATGATTAACGGTGTCCTGATTTGCCTTGGACAGTTCCTGATACATTATATGAACACTCTACTGTTGTGGCACCCCAGTGCGAACAGTGACGGTCACTGCAGGGCCTATCCAAGTCATGGTCACTGTCCCTCAATCAGAATGGAAGCTCTCTTACCTTTAGTATAACTTGTAATCATAGGATTTGACTTTCATAATGATGCCCTTTATGTTATCAATTAAACAATGAAAATGACAGTCTCAAATTATAAAACCCACAATACAGAGTCTCAAACTCAAAACATGTCGTCTCAAAAGAACTAATAATATTTACCTTAGAAAAATAAATATTGTAGGTTGCCTTTTACTACATACAGGTGAAAGTCACGTGCACTGGAAACCGTGAAAATATCACTGCTCTGTTATCACATAGTGTAAACCATGTGCCAATTCTAATAGCTAAGATGTCCTAGAGACACTTTTTGTACAATTCGTCTTCCTTGACTCCATAATGAAAGAGAAAAGAGGACAAGAAGGGAAAAGTGAAGGGGGAGGAGAAAAGCTTTGAAGTTCTCATTCATTTTCTTAATCAGAAGTATTGACTTCAAGTCCCCGTTCAAAATAACCCTAGCCAGTAGACACAGAACTTCTTATTGCTCCTGGCTTACAGATAGGAAAGCTGAGATTCAGAGACCGGATGAATTTACCAAAATCACACCACTAATATGCTAGAATACAAAAACCCACCACCGAATATTTGATTCTAGATACTGCATTCCAACTACAGCCTCTTTCTTAAGTTTTTTTTTTTTAAAAAAAAAAGAGAGGGAATTTGGAAGACCTAGCTACTGCCAAAAGTCACTGCCAAGACTGTTCCAAGTTCTTTCCAGCAACGCTACCAGCATCCTTGGGTTATGGGTGCTTAGGCAAATCAACAGAGAGCTGCATGTAATCAGTTTCTCCATTCAATAACAATTATAAAAATATTAGCTAACATCTTTTTTTAAACACAAATGGCATGGTACACAAAGAAGTTACTCATACAGTATTTGTCAATTAAATGCTTTCATTCGGTGTTTATAATCCTATTTCAATGTAGCAAGGACAATTTCGGAATTTGGGCGTTGCTACATTTGGGCTTCGCTCTGTTTGGACATAAAAGGCTTTCAGGTTTTTCTCGTCTCATTCTCCTATCAGAGAGGGCCTGTTCATCCCTCCCCGGGAGAGCAGGACCATTCTGAAAGGAGATTCTTAGCATAACTAGTATCATGGGATATGCACCGCACCTTAGGGCAGAGAAGGGAACTTTTCTTGAGCAAGCTCAACAAGTTTGCCCCCATTGTGTCCACGCTGAGTCACCTCCATAATTCTTTCCAGCTCAGCATCTGTTAGAAAGTCAAAATCCTGTTCTTACACATAATCCCACCAAGACTCTTTCAAACACAAATTTGAGAAGTGATTAAATATTACCCTTTGAAGAGGTTGCACAGTGAAACACAACATGAAGAGTTCATCTTGTGGCTTCCTTCAGTCAATCGACTTGAAAGGCAGTCATTAGAATTACCAGTCACTATACCAGGTTCTGGGGTCTCCTCTGTAATGGCACAAAATGGTGTTTCTCCCTAGGTGTGCTGTGCTGTCATACCTCTTCTTGGTTCATTCTGGAACTTTTCTTACCTTCTTTTTTCTTGTAACAGGCATGACCAATCATACTCTACCCTCCATTTCTTCCCTTACGCCATCAGTGATTGGTGTGGGATATGGGTGTGTGATATTAGCATGATCCTGACTGTATAAACAATCTGAAGATAATGAACTGTTTCCATCTAAGTTATTAAATGGGACCATTGTAGCCTGGAGCTCCAGTGACCATCTCTCCTGGCCACATCGAGGAAGGTTATCTACAGAACAGGAAAAGGAGCCAAAACATATATATTGGTGTGCTTGGGCTGCTACAAAAAAATACTAGAGGCTAGATTGCTTAAACAACAGGGATTTATTTCTCATAGTTCTGGTGGCTGGCAAGTCCAAGATCAAGGTGCCAGCAAGGTAGATTTAATTCTGAGACCTCTTCTCTGGCTTATAGGCAACTGCTGTCTCTCTGAGATCTTACCTGATCTCCTTGTAAGAAAGAAAGCTCTCTGGTGTCTCTTCTTATAAGGACACTAATCCTATGGATCAAGGTTCCACTCTTGTGACCTCATTTAACCTTAATTACTTCCTTAGTGATCACATCTCCAAATACAGTCACCCTAGGGGACAGAGCTTTAGCATATGAATTGCGAGCGGGGAGGACACAAATGTTCAGTCCATAGCAATATATCAAGTCAGATCCTAGCACAGATGAGAGACACCACACAGCTAGGCTTCATGTCCATGGCTCCGGGCCCCATGATCAAATCATTCTGAGCGAGTCTTTCATGTCTGCGTGCCACTTTGGTACTTTTCCCAGTCATATGAGCAGAATCATTCTTTTTTTTATTATAGAATCATTCATTTTGTACCCAAGCTATTTTTGGCTTGGTTTCTGCTGGTGGCAACTAAAAACTTCCTAATTAATACATTGAATATACTGACAATCAGAATATAAAACCTCCAAACAAGAAATATGAGGACATTGGCTTCGTTGAACAAACACCATCTTGCACAAGGGAAAGAATGGGCCTGGCCAGGAAAAGCATTACCCAAGACCCATCCTCATGGTTAGTAGCAATCCTTGTTGAAGCTAAAACTCTCAGCATCACTTTCCATATAAAAGACAGAAAAGTCAACGTTCTCTAGCTTCGCCTTCTTCCAAAGCAACAATTAAGGGAGTCTGATTTAGGAGTCAGAAACACCCAACTTCAAATCCTGGACCTGCTTCTTACTGTGTGATGTCAGTTACTCACCCAACGTCTCTGAACTTCACCCTCCAGAACAATGAAAATAATAGCACCTATCTCACTAGTACAGTGTGAGAAGAAATGAGAGAATGTATGTGAAGAGCCCACCCTTGTGACCAGCATATAGAAATCACTCAAGAGAAGCTGGTTCCTCTTTGTGCAGATATTATACAGATTCCACCAAATCTGACATCAATTATGACTGGGCAGGAACTGCAGCATTTCTGTTTCCCTTGCCTGCACCTCAAATCTCTCTGTGGGAAATTGCAGGCCTGCAAATATTCGTGGGGTTCACGAGCAGAGGCCAGACAGGCCTTGGAACAATAGCCTTTTTCATTCTCCTGCTAGAGAGTCCTGGGGCTCCATTCAGAACCTTTCACCCCAGTCTCTGTAAGCCAAGTCTAAATTCAATTACTGTGAAATTAACTAAGCATTAAACAAAAAATCCCAACCTGGAAGTCGTCACTGCTAATTAACTGGTTTCCACTCACTGCTGCTGCCTTTCAGCGGTCGGCTGACAAGGAGAGCTGTCAAGAACTTGCCTGCGGGGTGGGCTTGAGCTGCCGTGACTTGATTTGAACTGACAAGGCACAGCAAGCTAATATCAGAGCCCTCTTTAGGCATCCCACGTGACACTGGAGGGGCACTCACAGAGTGAGTAAGGCAGTGGATACACAGACTGGCCCAGACACAGAACAGAGACAGGATGCGGCAAGGTGGGGGGTGTCAAAAAGGAAGGTGATGTCCCTGAAAGCAAGTAGGGTACAGAAGTGATTAGTTAGGCTGTGAATGGGCTGCTTTTCAGCATGATAACCTCATCCTGGTAGATTCATTATTTTGTCTTATAGCAAGAACACCATACATATTGGATGGATGGATGGATGGATGGATGGATGGATGGATGGTTGGATGGATAGATGGGTAGATGGTTGAATGGATACATTTTGGCAGTTAATGGGTTCTGAAATTCTCCCAGGTTCTTGTTGTCCCAAGTGAACAAATTCCAGACTGTTACTGCAGAACCTTGCCCCCTTCTCTACCCACCTTGCTCAAAAGAACAAACAAGGAAACAATTATCACCCAACAGTTATGCTGTGTTGTTCTGTGGCACATTTCTAGGGCTGCGGGCTACGGGTTGTACCTGTTCAATTCTTTTGTGTCCTCTTCTGTGGGAAGGAAAGAGGTTGAATAAAAACTTTCAGGCCAGAGTGATGATGGTACAAAGCCAGCATCATAAACGGGGAGCCGGAAGTGGGTGTCTTCGCCTTTTGATTCACCTCTTCCTGTTTTCTTCCCCTTTCAAGCCAAGGGTTGAACAACTTATTAATTTCTAATGACTAAATGCATTGTGTTAATACATGGTAACAACAATGACATTTCTAGAATTAGTTTGCAAGTCTGGAGTGATACTCGGTGATAGCCAAAGAGTCTACAGAAGTATATCAAGGGCTGTATTTGAAAGATGAAGTGAGTCTGGTCTAAAATTAGCTGAGGTAGCACCAGGAAATATCTGTGGAAATAGGAACTCCATGTATACGAGCCTTTGTTCACTTTGGAGGTGAGGGGCTCAAGCCTTCCCTGCCCAGAGTTGCCCTGCTAACCAGCCCTCCAGTATTTAACAAG
Organism: Chlorocebus sabaeus; assembly: GCF_047675955.1. NCBI lineage: Eukaryota > Metazoa > Chordata > Mammalia > Primates > Cercopithecidae > Chlorocebus > Chlorocebus sabaeus. The sequence goes on from NC_132915.1 coordinate 19,177,869, forward strand.
CCCAGGTCAGGATCTGAATGGATGTCCTCAGGGGGAGCATCCTCTGAGAGGCAGGAGGATATGAATGGCTCCTCAACTCCTCACATCAGAGCTTCTGCCCTTCTAAAGCTGGGCAGTGGTCCCCGTCAGCAGGATGCCTGCTCTGTAACAATGCCATGAATCTTCTCAAATCAAGGCCCTTCTATCTCAGAAATTGGCTTGCAGCCCCAGATGTGTCTTCTGACTCATAATGTTTTTTAATTGAGTGCTGATGTATAAATACCCAGAGGCTTCACCTCTGTCTCCAACATTCAACTAGGTACCCAACATCTCTTGAAAACTGAGAGATTTGGTTAACACTAGCCCGACAGTCCTCTGGCCACAGCAGCTGCCTCCTGAAGGAGGATCATGGACTCTCCACATCACCAGTCTCTGCCTCTTATTGTCTAATTTTGCACTGGCTTCACCCATTTCTATTTCCTGCCAGACTCTGGCAGTCACCTGAGTTTGTGGTTCCAGACTTATGAATCTCTCTGCACAAAAATCTCTGAGAGCCAAGTTTGAAGTACAGATTTCCAAGTGAAAAGTAAATAAAGTACAAGGCTTCTCTGCCACAAGTCTCACTACCATCTCTTTGTCACTCATGGGGCCATCTTTCCTATCCTATGATATTCACACCTAGCTCAGGGGGCATCTTAGCTCAGGTAGCTATAATAAAATACTATAGATTGGGTGGTTTAACAACAAACATTAATTCCCACAGTTCTGCAGGCTGAGATGTCCAAGATCAGAGTAATACTATGGCTGGATTCTGGTGAGAGACTCTCTTCCAGGTTCCAGATAGCTGAGTTCTTATATCCTCACATGGTGGGAAAAGAGCAAGATAGCTCTCTGCAGTCCCTTTAATAAGGGCACTCACCCCATTCATGGAGGCTTCATCCTCATGACCAAATCACCTCTCAAAGGCCCCACCTCCTAATACTAACACACTGGGAACCAGAATTTGAATATTTGTATTAGAGGGAGGACATAATCAATCCATACCAGTTGGAACTTAGGAAAATTAAATTACATTTATATTCGGAAACTACCCACTGAAGTGCCTACTATATATTACAAACAGGTGCTGAATAAATATTAGTTCTCTTCTTTTTCATAGGAAATGGGGCTTGGTCTTCAATACTCTGGGAGTTTTTGTTTGTTTGTTTTTTCAGCTTCCCTCTTGACCCACCCAGAAGAGTGATTGTATATAAGTAAATTTATTCAAACAGTGGCCAGTTCCACTTCATGGTTTACTCCCGTTTGTTCTCATTCCTTGGTCTTGAGTTTCTTCCCCCTTTCCTGTTATGTTTTTCATTTTTCTCTACTGCATTTAGCATCAGTTCCTCTCTCTGTTACTGTGCAGATGAAGGGTTACAAACTTAAAGACCTTCAGCGTTCAAATAGGCCATGAAAATGTGTGAAATTCCTGAGCTTAAGATGACAGTATGGCCTATAGTTAACTGGATCAAGCCATAGTCTGAAGTCAGTTGCATATGACTTGGAAGGAAGGAAGGAAGGAAGGAAGGAAGGAAGGAAGGAAGGAAGGAAGGAAGGAAGGAAGGAAGGAAGGGAGGGAGGGAGGGAGGGAGGGAGGGAGGGAGGGAGGGAGGGAGGGAGGGAGGGAAGAAAGAAGGCTGCCTGGCTGGCTGTTCTGAACAAACTAGTTTGTTGCTGGATTGGACTAGTGGCCACCAGTTTGCAAATAGTATTTTAGCCATTCCAACATAAAATCTAGGTTTCAATCCAGAGTCTAGACCAGTTGATTTCCAAGCTTTTTATTTTTGCATTCGGATTAGTAAATTATATTTAGTCCGAGTCCCATTATATGAACCTGTGTTCATTTATAAAGTAAATTCACTTACCACTGTATTAATAAATTCTGAACATTGTAAAACAAATACAAGGACACCAAATGCCACAGACAATCTGATGCATCACTTGGATCCCTCCTTCGAGACCAAAAGGCTTGTTCCCTCAGCTGCTAGAGAGAGCCTCCTTGCCCAAGATCAAATCCTATCCCAGTGGCCACTTGCAGGAGTATAAAGGGCTAGTGCCCTGTTAGAACTTGAGGGCTCAGGAGAACTCTGAAAAGCTTTCCCTGCTTCAGATCTTTCTGTGGGTCAATGGAGGTGTTTACTCTAATAGAACCACAACCAACATCTCCCTCCTCTCTCCGCCAGTCCTTCTTCCTTTATGCGCTCCAATTACACTTCCTCTACAGGTGTTGATCCTGACGGTGCTTCCTAATGAATTCCCCACTTACTAAGCTCTATCTCAAAGTCTACTTCCTGAAACTAGATAATTAGAAGTTCTAATATGTCCCCTCTCCCCACAGGGCACTATCTTACAGACATTTTCGGTTATTCTTATACCACTTTGGAGAACAATGGTCTAAGCCAGTGTTGCCTGACAGAATGTTCTGGAATGACAGAAATGTCCAAAATGGCAGCCACTAGCCAACACGTGGTTATTGAGCACTTCAATGTGATTAGTTTAAATAAGGAAGTAAACTTTTAAAACTATTTTATTTTAATTTAAATTTAAATAGCCACATGTGACTAGGAATGACAAGTATAGGAATAAGCTACCTGTATCCCACATGGGCAGATTTAAAGGGTCCAGAGTTGTTATTACTCCTCTTTTTCATTTTGAGAAAGTAAGTGTGCAGTAATGAATATAATATATACACAGGGAGTCATTTAATTTAATCATTATATGTTGTTTAAAACAAAAAAAAACCTTCATCCTCATGTCAGATAAAATATTCAGTAGCATCCCAGACTGCTTCTTTGAGCTGCAGACAGTCTTTGTGATTTAGCCAGGGCAAGTGCTCAAGGGACAGAGACAAGACCTGCCACCTGCTCTGGCTAGATCAGTTCAGTTCTGTGGTAAGTGAACATTCCCCAATCAAACAGGTTTTTTTGCACAAATGCTAAGCTTACATTTAAGAGATCTGACCAAGAATCTGCATCTCCTACCTTGGAAAAATGCTGCTGCTCAACCCTAGCAAAACTGCACAGAAATTTACTCATCAGTGACAGCCTAATAATGTGGTGGGTTCCAGGGGTAGAAGGAATCCAAATCCAATTGCCTTATGATTCTAAAGGGAGACGTACCTAAGCAAAGTGAACCTGAAGAAAACAGTTCCGTTTCCACGAGAGGCACTTCCTCAACTCTCCCTCCACAGCCCCTTTTTCCTGTTTGAAATAATTTCCCAGGCTGTGATTATCAGAAGCAAATGGGAGATGCACTCAGACCTAGGAGACAGCAGATACCACCGTGCCCTGGGAGCTGGTGGAGTGGTTTGAAGTGTTAATGCATTATCTACTCCTCTGGAGAAAGGTTAAAGTTTGGGCTTGAATCACAAGTGAAAATGAGGTTGGTGGCTGGGTTGTTGCCCCTCATGGACGTTTATCCACAGTATTGAAGCTTGGCCCAGCTGGTGGTCTCAGCTCATCAAAGTAGCAAGGCAAGAGAAAAGGGGGGTTAGAAGCCCAGAGTGCTTTAGAAGTGGAACACTGGCTCACTTTCCCTTAAAATGACAATTAAGCCATGCGTGAGTAAAAATTCCTCTCCTAGGGAGCAAGCGAATCACAAGTTTTGCCCTTTCCTTTTCCAAAATGGCCTTGCCTCTGATGTGCCTGTGCCTCTGTGCATGATGACCCTAGTCTGCAGTGCTCTCTCTTCCTTCTTCCTTGAGCTAACTTGAACTTACTAGCCATAATTCAGCTCCTCCTCAGGCTTTCATTCAACAAAGAGTTCTTGGGTGCCTTCTATGAGCCAAGGCATGCTATGATTTGACAAACATTTCTTGGACACAGCCATAAAGAGGTCAGACACAGTCCCTGCTCTCATGGAGATTATAATCTGTCAGGAAAGATAGACGCTAATAAAAGCACTGTGAAGGAGGACAGTAGGATGCAATGAGAAGATACAAGGAAGACCTGAGCAAGTCCAGGGCTTCACAGAAGCTTGGTTAGGGAAGAAATTCTTAAGCTGATGCTCACTGTGATCCATTTATCTAACATGAGGCTCAATCCACCTCAATGTTGATCAGTATCCTGTGCAAACCTTCATTATAGCATTTACTGTTGTATCATCACATCTTCTAGTACTGAGATTGTCTATTCCCTTCTCTGCATTGCAGCTGTCTATTTCTATATGTGGTTGTCATATGATTGCCCACAAACATCCTATTTCTCCTTCCCTCTGGGCACATTTTAGGGTTGGGCATTCCACGCTCCCTTGGGTATATATAGTCTTTTGACTTGCTTAAGCCAATAAAATGCAACCAAAAATGACACGTCTCTTCTGGGCAGAGCTTTGAAAGTAAGTGTGCAATTGGCTGTGGTCCTTTTCCGCACAGGTGCAGGGATCCTGTGGGGATTACATGGTAGATGAAGCTTCCAAAAGCCTGAGTCCCTGGGTACCTAAGGGACAAAGCCCCATCACTGACTTTTCTTGAATGTGAAGTATGAACATGAAATAAATGTTGGTCATGTTAAACCACTGAGATTTGGAAGGGTTGTTTGTCTATTTTTGTCAATAATAGGCAACCTCGTCTGGTTGACTATTACAATATGTTAGCTCCCCTCAGGATTGAGAGGTCCTATAAAATAAGAGGTACTCATATATCTTTGTATCACCAGTGCCTAGCACTTGGCACATACTCAGTAAATGTTTGTTGAATTAATGTCAAAGTATACTTAGACTGTTTTTAAAACTCAGCCTAATGGAAACTCAGCTTAGATGTTATCTTTAAAAATGGTGAAACTGGGCTGGGCGCAGTGGCTCACTCCTGTAATCCCAGCACTTTGGGAAGCCGAGGCAGGAGGATCACAAGGTCAGGAGATAGAGACCATCCTGGCTAACACGGTGAAACCCCATCTCTACTAAAAATACAAAAAAATTAGCCGGGTGTGGTGGCGGGCATAGTCCCAGCTACTCTGGAAGCTGAGGCAGGAGAATGGCATGAACCCAGGAGGCGGAGCTTGCAGTGAGCAGAGATCGTGCCACTGCACTCCAGCCTGGGTGACAGAGCAAGACTTCATCTCAAAAAAAGAAAAAAAAAAAGGTGAAATTGTCAGAAACTGGATCACTGCAGACAGCTAAGATAGGAAATGATGGTTGTGGAATCCGTGGAAGCAATGTCATTGAATGTGACATAGATCGCATAGCATATGCTATGATACACAATAATGTTTATGCAAGTAATTCACTTATTTGCTCAGAATGCTGACTTGCATTGAATACACATAAGAGCAAAGTAAAAAAAAGTTTAATGATGTCCTGGATCACATCCATTATTTTTGTAATTGCATCTCTATCCAACTGACACTAGGGAGAATTAGCTTCATATTCACAAACCAGGGAGAAGGATAAGTAATTAGGGGAAGAACCAATTCCCCAAAGGTTTTAAATTTGGGATCTACTCAATTACTTCCCCCTTGAAAACTATATCCATTATTTGAAAGCACTTTTCAAGTTTCTGAGTCATCCTATTTATAATACTTTATGTTCAATTACTTTTCTCATTGTATCTTTCATGGAATACATTTCCAATTTCCTGCTTAATTCCCTGTCTACACCCTTGAGTATCCCAGGCTAGTCATTTAAGGGTTGGAACATATGTAAAGTAACAATGCAATGCAATATTCCCCCAAATATTTAAGGGACAAATATTTGTTCCTCATTATACCTTGTATTACCCATTAATTTAAAAATAGATTCTTTGCCAAGAGGATAAAAAGAGAATCTGCCATAAATTTGGAAAGAGATGTCCTTTTTCAGAATATCTCTGTTAAAAAAAAAAATCATTAATGATGTTAGCCTTTAGAACAGTTTTAATTTACGTGTCATTAAGGAATATGAATCACTGTGAATTCTAATTAAAAGGTCATTATTCAAGTCAGTGGTGAGGTAGGCTAATTGCTATAACAAATAGACCTAAACATCTGATGTTCAAAACAATATAAATTTATTTCTTGCTCATGTGCCCCTGGACCAGGGTTCAGACATTCCGAATGCAGTCAGCCCTCCTCCACATGGTCATTCCAAGGCTTCTTCCACCATCTCATTAGTCTTTATTCTGATCCCTATCCCATCAGTGGGGGCTAAAGAACACAGACTAGTATGCATGTAGGATTTCAGTGGGATGGGCCAAGGGGTAACACTCAGCCCTTGCACTAACATTGTTGTTGACACAGTTCAATGGGTATATCTGATGCAAGAGAGGCTGTCTAGGAAAAAGCAGTGGATTTCAGGAACACCTAGCAATCTTGCTCACAATGCAACTTTGGGTTGATGTACAAATACCAGTGAAATTTAATAAAACAGATAAAAGAGACAGAGATGCAAATTAATTGAGCTTGGTTGCTCATTTGATTGGTGCATCCTAGTTACATCATCAGTCCTGCATGATAAAGTGAGGTTTGACCCAGTTTGATCAATTACATTTTCTCTCCCAGTATCACCACTAGAGGTAGGTAATGCAATACAGTATTTATAGACTGTTTGACTGTCATACCAGCATCCAAGTGTGATCTGCAGACATCTAGAAGTCCCTGAGATGCTTTCAGGGGACTAAAGAGATAAACAACATTTTTGTAATAATACTAGGATGTTATTTGCCTTGTCCACTATGTTGACATTTGCACCAACCGCGCAAGATCAATGCCTGACCTTTTAGCATAATTTAAGGTATGAACTTACAGTTAAAAGAGGGATGTGGGGATTAGAGCAGTTTTATTTAAGAATCCTTGATGATGCAGTAAAAAATACATTTTTAAGTATGAACTCTTGAGTACACATCTTTTTAATATTCGACATGACAAAATGGGAGGTCTACATAAAGCCCTTTTGATGCATACTCAACTATGATGATGGTCTCAAAGAAAAGCCGATGTGAAATTGTTTGAATGGAAACATGCACTGGCCAGCTTTTTCATGAAACAACATTTTTACTTGAAAGAATGGCTGACAGTCATACCATAGTTATTCAAACTTGGGTACTGGCAGACATTTTATCAAAAATGAATGAAGCAAGATTGTCACTTCTAGTGAAACATATAACAGTATTTATTGTCAATGATGAAATATGAGCTTTCAACTAAAATTTCAAATTTTAGAAATTTTTGATACTCCACTATGAGTTTAACAGCTTCCTAACACTTAAAGACTTCTGATAAAATTGGTGATATTAATGAACGATTTTTTTTTTTTTTAAGATGTGTCCCGCTCTGTCACCCAGGCTGGAGTGCAGTGGCGCTATCTCAGCTTGCTGCAACCTCTGCCTCCCAGGTTCAAGCAATTCCCCTGTCTCAACCTCCCGAGTAGCTGGGATTACAGGCACATGCCACCACGCCCAGCTAATTTTTATATTTTTAGTAGAGACGGGGTTTTGCCATGTTGGCCAACCTGGTCTCAAATGCCTGACCGCAGGTGATCCACCCACCTCGGCCTCCCAAAGTGCTAGGATTACAGGCGTGAGTCACCATGGCTGGTCCTCAGTTTTAATTTCTAATATGGTTAACATAACAAGAGTTCTTTAGGATCCTAGTCTCTTTCATTTTGTTGATAAAGAAATTTTGACATAAATAGGCTTATTAATTCAGCAAATATTGTGTGTCTATTATGTTTTAGAACCTGTGGGGGTACAAAAATGAATAAAACATAATTTTTGCCATTAAATAACCTAAGACCCTGTGTCAATTTTTAGACAGATACACAATCACACAGAAGTTATGGAAGCTCCTGAGACACAGAGTCTCAGAACTGAGAAGGCTATCTGGAGCTAGATAAAAAACATTTGACTTGAGTTTACAAATCTGCTTTCAAAATATGGTTTAGTAGATTATATCTCAAAGCCTCAGTGTCCCCAATCCATAAAATGGAGAGTGAAGTGAGGATAAGAGAGCTGATGTGAGGATAAAATGTAGTGCTTGTGAAACTCTAAAGTGAGATACAAATACAACTATGTCATCATCGTCACTCTTTTCAAGAAATTCAGCAAGTTGATATGATAAAATGAAGGGAATACATACATCAGTGTTTTCTGTGTTACCATTATAGCATCCAAAAACACTACGTTTTGAAACAAATCTGACTCCAAGGCTTTCATATCAGAGACTGTAGACCCCTTACCTTAGTTCAAACCAAGATAGGACAAAGAGAAGATCAGAACACTTTTCCCCAAATCAGTATTAAACTAGACAGTTTGCATGGATATCATGAGTGACTGCTAAAACCCGAGTATGCTATGTCCACACCATTCCCATGATCTGGAAGCCTCCTTTTGTCTATTAAAATAAGTACTCTGGCCAGGCGTGGTGGCTCATGCCTGTAATCCCAGCACTTTGGGAGGCCAAGGCAGGAAGATCACGAGGTCAGGAGTTTGAGAACAGCCTGGCCAACATAGTGAAACCCCAACTCCATTAAAAATAAAAAAATTAGCCAGTCATGATGGGGTGTGCCTGTATTCCCAGCTACTCAAGGAGGCTGAGGCAGGAGAATCGCTTGAGCCCGGGTGGCAGAGGTTGTGGTGAGCCTAGATTGTGCCACTGCACTGCAGTCTGGGCAACAGAGCAAGACTCTGTCTCAGAAAAAAAAAAAAAACTCTTGGCCAGGCACAGTGGCTCGTGCCTATAATCCCAACATTTTGGGAGACCAAGGCGAGTGGATCACTTGAGGCCAGGAGTTCAAGACCAGCCTGGCCAACATATCAAAACTCCGTCTCTACTAAAATAAATACATACATACATACATACATACATACATAAATTAGCTGGTGTGGTGGTGCATGCCTGTAATCCCAGCTACTTGGGAAGCTGAGGCATGAGAATCACTTGAACCTGGAAGGCAGAGGTTGCAGTGAGCCACTGCACTCTAGCGACAGAGCAAGACCCTGTCTCCAAAAAACAAAAAGTATCCTTCAATTAGCTTGAAATGACCAGTTCTCCAGGACCCCAAACTAGCCTACAGTAATAATCAGTTTTTCATATAAATAATCATAAATTATGTTTAAAATCTGTTTTATAATTTGAGAAATATCTCCATAAAACTCATCCACCCATGCTTTTACTCTAATTTGAAAAATCAGCAGTATTTAATGTATTCAGTTAATAAATACATATTAAGCACCCACTTTGCACATGGCACTTCGCTAGGCAACAGGGGTGTTAGATAAACGTGATTCTTACTCTCTCAGATCTGAGAGTCTGGCAGGAAAAATAGGCAATGAGAAAAGAAATAGCATAAAATGTAATGATTTGTGCTAATATGGGCAAGTTCAATGTTTTGAAAGCACATTTTAAAAGCACTCAACCAGTCTTGTAGAAAGATAAAGTGAAAAGAGTCATCATGGAAGGCTTCCTGGAATAAGAGGTGTTTCATTCAAGACCTGAAGTGTGAGGGGATATTCAGTCAGGTACAGGGAAAGGGGAACAGTATTTTAGTCAGAGAGCACAGCTGTTAACACCTTCTTTCCCTCCAGTTGTGACCTAAAGCTCTCCTCCTGTTCAGAACAATGACCTCCTGTCCCACCAAATATGAGAGATATTTTCTAGTGGTTTGATGTTCATTGACCTCTCACATCTGTCTGGCACTAATTCTTTCTTGAAACCCTCGTTTCTCTTAGCTTCTGTGACATCACGGTATACTACCTGTCCTCTCAGTACTTTAACTTTCTATGCCTTTTATAATTCCATCCTCTACTCTCCCATTCAATGTTGACTTTCCTCAAGGCTTGAGCCTATGCTCTCTCTTCTTTATACTTATGTTCTTTCAAAGTCCATAACTTCAATTAAGACTTAAACAAGATGTCATAAAGGTTTTTATGTCTCCAGCATGGACTTTCCCCTCTAAGCTCCAGAATGGTGGTTCTTACTGCTCGTTTGACCTCTCCTCTTGTACAGATCAAAAGCTCCCCAGACTATCTGTGCAACACCAAACTCATCAACCCATCTGGTCTTCTTTCATGGTTTCCTCTTCATTGACTGTCCCCACCAGCCATCCAGTTACCCAGCCAGACTCCTGGGAGTTTTCTTTGGCATGCCCTTTTTTCTCATGTCTGCTACCTTAATCCACCACCAAGTCCTATCAACGTTATCTCCCAAATATCTCTCAAATCAACCCACTACTCTCTACATCCTCCACAACCACCCTAATCCAAACCAGACCATCCATTGCCTGGATTACTACAACAGCCCTGCCAAATGCTTTACCCAAATACTTTCAGCCTCCCTCTGCCAATTCCCACTGCAAACAAAATGATCTTGAAATAGTCTATTCTACTAACTCTGCTTAAAATATGCCAGTGACTCTCAACTTCCTTTAATACAGAGATAAACATTCCTTACCACACCCACAAAGCCTTGCATGATCTGAGTTGCCTCCTATTCGTTCTAGCCACTGATATTCTTCCAGTTCCTCATTATTTAAAGGTTCCCTTGCTGAATAGGAATTTGTAAATCTTGGGGGTTTTTTGGTTAGGAAAACCTTCTTCCTCCTCCTTCTAGCTAATGCTGATCATCCTCATCACTTCACCAGAGACTTTTTTTAACCTGGTTGACAAGGTCATAAGCTCTCGTAGCATTATATTTCTCTCTATCCTTGTTATAATATCATTGATTTGGTCATTTAATGATCATTTAATTAATAACCATCTTCCCATAAAGACTGAGATTCCTTCTGGGCTTATCCCTTGTATCCCCCAAAGTTTAATATAGGGCCAGGCTCAGTGAATAGATTTTTTTAATTAATTAGTATATGTGAAAAGGCTCAGCAGAAGAGCAGGAACAATGCATGCATGAAAGGCTGGGAAGAGTTCAGTAAAGATGAAGGCTCTAGGGAAAAAAGAGGAAGGTGGAAGGAAAAGAGTGAGTAAGGGTTAAGGCTGGAGAGGCTCATGTGAGTCCAAGTAAATAGCCACAATAAAGAGTGAAATGAAAAGGCCCTGCATTGGTTTCAACAAGGGAGTAAGGTGATCAAATTTGCATCACGTTGGCTTCCATATGAATACCTAGGATAAGTCAACTCTAGAGATAGAAGACTTCAGCTATTCAGAAATCTGGGAACTGAATGATTCATTGGGACATATAGACTAACAATAGTGGCAGTAGCAATAGAGAAAATTGGGTTGGTTTGGAAAACAGAACATGAGGAGGACTCAGCAAGCCTGTGACCTCTCTTTTCCAAATGCTTCCATAATTACCTACTAATTTCAAAACGCTAAACTGTGTCTCTTCTGGCAGAGACTTGAATTTCCTGAAAGCAGCCCAGGTCTCTGCTATAATCTTATATTTCCTCTTAAGTATGTCTCTGTAGATCACACTCCCTGGTAGAGAACACAGAAGCAAGGTTCTAATAGTTCTTCTAGTGTCTTGCCTCGTGCTAACATTATGCCATCTGTCCCAATCATTGGGTTAATAATAGCTTTTTAAAGTGCTTTTAATTTTTTAATTATCTATAACATTCTTCAAATATCTGACCTCAATCCTGATAGTATTCTTAAGAGTTCATTCCATTACATTTATACATTTTATTGCAAGTATCAACCCTTTTAAATTCACCCCTGATTAAATTTGACCTTTCATCTGTTCACATTTTTTTCTCACACCATAGTTCATCAGAAAGTACCCTTCATTCAACCTTCCACCATCAATTTAGCATCTATTTTGTGCTAGACATTTTCTGGGTACTGCAGATAAAATGACGAATAATACATGGCTCTTAACTTCAATCAGTCATAGTCTAGTAAAAAAAGATAGGAATATAAAGAAGCATTTAATATATTTAAATTTTGCCCAATAAATGTATTAAAGACATACAAACACATGTTTTCAAAGCCCCAAGACTTCTCCTGGAGAATGCTTCATATAAGAGAGGTCTTTTGTTCTGAATCTTAAAGGATGCATAGAGTTTGACATGCAAAGAGCATATGTGAAAGGCATGGAAGAGAGAACAGCACATTAAAGTCATGACATATACAATAATGTGATGTGATCAGATTTGTTTTTAGGAAATAATTCCAGTAGTCTCCATTGGTTCATCAGCTGCCTCACGGTTTTCTTCCTCATCGGTATTATTTAGAATTATACTGTTAATTTCTTTTAGAACATCTCTCTTTAGTATCTTCTCCTTTAGAAAACAAACAAACAAACTAGTAAGAACAGCAGGATATACTGTTTCCTACACTTGTTTCACTAAACCAACCAGAATGACTTCTGTAGAATTTTGCTGATATATCCTAAGTGGCTTTACATAGGCACAGGGTTGAGTCACTAAATCTGGCAGAGGGTCTTCAACAAGACAACTCTTCATTTCTGAATAAAACTGTGCTTTGCTCACCAATTCCTAAATTCAGTTCAGGAGACAATTACATTGCAGCAACTCAAAAGAAAAAGAAAAAACATACTAACATGAATCGCACATCCCCAAAGTGCCATATATACCATTAGAAGAAAAAAAATACATCTTTTTTTCTCACCACTTCACCATTTAATTACAAGCAAAGTCCTCTGTGATTCTCCTTGGTCTCCTCTCTTAAAAAAAAAAAAAAAAAAGAAGAAGAAGAAAAGAAAAAGGAAAATCACTTCTGCCATTAACTCCTAATCTAAAAAGTAAATTCTGCCTTAAATAAAAATCTGGGTCTTTCTACTAAGCTAATTTAGTGTTTGCATCTTGTTATTGAATGATCTTAAACTTCTAGGGTCCCCACTCTATTATATCTGTCAGCATCTCTCCTTCATATCCCAAAAGCCCACACACACAAACACTTGCTCTCTCTTCATCCACTGGATGAACTCTTAATTCTCCTACCTCCATGAATCCTATGGTTGTCCCCCAACATATCAGAAACCAAGAAATTCTTAAAGAACACAATGAGAAAATGCCCCTTAATGAGACCAACAGCTCATCACCCACTGTCTCCAGGGAAACCCACAAGTATGCCCCAGCCCAATCAGCATTCTCATTAGCTACAATGGGAAAACAAGAACCAAGAGAGAAGGGTCAAGAGCAATTGTCTGCCAGTGGCATGAAAAGACAGGTTTTTTAAGGCTTGAATTGGTCCCTATTGAAACTGTCATTCTCAGATTACAGCCAGCAGTACCAGGAGCACCTGGTAACCCAAAGAAAATCACCAAGCTGGTTTCTGTCTGGTTTCTGGGAATGACATGCGACCTGTCAGCACGCATCTTAGCCCACTGAGCCCAGCAGCTGGGGTGGTGGTGGCAGCTACCCTGCTTGACAGCACCCTCTCCAGAGGCCCTGTATCATTACAGTCTACCCTTCTGCTGGGGTAAAATTAACTTGTTGTGACTGTGTGACAGTTCTGACGACTACACAGTTTGAGGCAAGAAGCTGGGTCACACGCTGCTACATGCATGGGCTGTCACTAACTGCTCCACTAAAACCAGACAAAACCTTGTCAGGAGAGATCAGCTCCTCTGGAGACAGAGGTAAGAGACTCAACTCATGGCCTGCTTGTGAGGATTTTGTTCAGTTCAAGGACAGCATCAACTGACAAGAGGACTTACTCAATGTCGCAGGGAGACACAATCAATGCCAGCAAGAGGAAGGAGGCAGAGAGGCAGAAAGGGCAAAACACACCCGGACAAGTTTGAGAGTGCTGAAGGAGACAGGCTGTTAGGAGGTGGCAAAGACAGTGTCCTCACTTTGGAAAATCGATGATATAAACTCCCAAATCACACCTATTTCACAGTCATAAAAACTCCACCAAGAAACTAAAGCCATCAACCTTAGTGTTATTTAGTACAGTATCTTCTCTATGCTTAACACTGTGCTAAGTATTATAAAAGCTGCAAAAACACAATACATGACCCCTAACTTTAGCAACCTTACAATTTTGCTGTTGAGATAAGACATGCTCTCATAAAAATACACAATGTGGTCAACATATGCCTCTTTCCTCAGGCCTATACTCCCAGTGGGAACCTGAAGACCTAGTTCAACCTGCAGAAAGAGCAGAGGACTCAAAGGACAGAGAGAGGCACAGCATGAAGAAATTACAGGGAAGTTACCCCATAACTCCTCTAAGAAATAACTTTGCCCATCCTTGGGCTGCTACAGGAGATCAGGATTCTTGCTTTCCTTTCCTCTCTTTTTGATTGTACCTGAGGAAAGTCCCTCCAGGTCCCCAGGCTTGGGTGTTGACTCACAGTTCTGTATGGCTGGGGAGGCCTCAGGAAACTTACAATTATGGTGGAGGGGAAGTACGCATGTCTTACATGGCGGCAAGCAAGAGGGAGCATGTGAAGGAGGAACTGTCAAACACTTATAAAACTCCTCAGATATGCTGAGAACTACTATCACAAGAACAGCATGGGGGAAACCACCCCCATGATTCAATCACCTTCCACCAGGTCCCTCCCTCAACACATAGGGATCATGGGGATTACAAATCAGGATGAGATTTGGGTGCGGACACAGAGCCAAACCATATCAGTGAGTCTGCATACTTGTCATGCTATTACAGTGATGTGCTATTTAACTTAGTCTTCCTTCTGCAAGTGGTCAGACTCAGGGATCCTCACAACTTTGTTAAACCTGAGGTTTATTCCTCTTCTGTTCTCTCCATCCCCCATCCAACCTAAGGATATGCAAGAAAGTGATAGGAACAACCTGAGTTTGTCCAAATTAAAGAGATGGACTTTGAGTTGCAAATATTGACCCTGAAACCCAAATGTGGATTTATTAGCTTTGTAAATTTGGTCAACTTTAGTCTGAGTTTCTATTTTCTTAACTGCAAGATTAATGTAAAAAATAAACATATGAAAGTACCTAGCATGGTATCTGGTACTTGGTAGGTAATTAATAAATGCTGGCCAGGCACAGTGGCTCATGCAGGTAATTGCAGCACTTTGGGAGGCCAAGGCAGGAGAATGGCTTAAGCCCAGGAGTCCAAAACCGGCCTAAAACACAGTGAGACCCCCATGTCTACAAAAAATTTTAAAAGTTAGCTGGACATGGTGGTGTGAGGGAGGCTGAGGCTGGAGGCTCACTTGAGCCCAGGAGGCTGAGGCTGCAGTGAGTTGTGATTGTGCCACTGCACTCCAGCCTGAGTAATAGAGTGAGACCCTGTCTCAAAAAACAGCAACAACAACAAAACGTTGGTTTCTTTTTGTCTGTTTTAATCCTCTACCAGTAACACTGAATGCCCAATTAAGTGTAAATTTGTACGTACAGTCTTTATTCTTAATTAGTAAGCTTGATCCCCCTTATGCACAGATTGCATATTTGGGAGTTGACCCACTCACTATAATTTGTAACCTCAAAATCAATACTTGCAGCACTACTAAAATCCTATGACTTTATTACTTGATTTGGGGCTCATACCACAGATATGCACAGAGTGACAAAAAATTTGAGTCACCCAATGAGCACATTCTTCACTGAGGCTGAATAAAATGACACCCTGCCTTCTCCTGCCTTCTTGTTTCACCTTTTGTGCAGTAAATGAGTATTTTTCATGATCTGTTTTAGGGCTACATTTTTTGTATTTTTATGCTTTTTGTTGGTGATTTTGTGGCTTAAAATGTCCCCTAAGCGTGCCTATAATCCCAGCTACTTGGGAGGCTGAGGCAGGAGAATCGCTTCAATCTGGGAGACAGGTTGCAGTGAGCCAAGATCTCACCACTGCATTCCAGCCTGGGCAACAGAATGAGACTCTGTCTCAAAAAAAAATGACCCCTAAGCATAGTGCTGAAGTGCTGTCTAATGTTCCTAATCACAAGGAGGCTGTGATGTGCCTCATGGAGAAAATACACGTTAGATAAGCTTCTTTCAGGCATGAGTTACAGGACTCAGTTACAGCACTGCTGGCTGTGAGTTTAACATTAATGAATTGACACTACCTATTAAATAAGGTGTTTTTAAACAAACCCACATAAAACAAGGTTATGAATTGATCGGTTGTCAAAAATGTTGTAACCAGAGGCCCACAGGAACCTAACTCTACATTTCCTCTAGGAGCAGTGGGTTCAGTACTTGCTAATTCAGTGTTTGTAGTAATATCAGAGAACATAACTGCCAAGAGTGATGAGGACTGATGTATGTCTTTTTCTCATTTAATTTCCACACTGATTCTTTGAGGCAAGAAGCTAATTAGCAGAGTCAATAACTGCATTATGAAAAAAAAAAACATTCACTTGATTTGGGTCTTGAAGGGTTTTAAGTACAAAAGATCTTGGGAGAGGGAAGAGGTGTGTGGCAATGTGAATCGGCAGGATCTGTTCATCAGAAAGTAAAGGGCTTCACTTACCAGATCATGAGGTGAATGTTGGGACTTTGTGGGACATTTGTACTTCCAGTAGCTCCCTCAGTGTTATTTATAAGTCATTTTGGATGACTGGATGGATTATATTCAGTTTTCTTTCCCTCAAATCTCCTCTAATGAGCTTAAGCATTGGTACCCGCCTTGATCTATAATTAGTAAGATAGCAGGTTATACACTAATCTGGGACGAATTTCCCAAACCAGAGTCTGATGATATATCAGAGGCATCAGAGTTCTTTTTATCTACTCAACCTCTCAGCTAACTCAGGCAAGGAGCATAAAAAGATTCTATGTGTCTCTATCTGGTCATTATCTTTTCTTTACTGTCTTTTTCTACCCTGAACACATGCCCTCTCTTGGACAGCATTAGGAATATAGACAACTCTAAATAAAATTCCATTCTTTCAGGAAAGTTTAGAGTCATTATCTTAGGGACAAGAGGGGAACTTGATAGGCATCTGTTTCAATTCCCTGTATGTCAAATGAGAACTCCAAAGCTCAGGGAGTTAATGAGACAGTCCAGGGATTATAGCCTGTTTCTTTCACCAGTTGAAGGGACTTTCCATGCCTATAGCAATTATGTGTGCAGATTTTCCAGAAAAATCCTAATTTTTAAAATGTTTGGTTCCATCTTTGCTCTAAGAGTACTGATGCCTGTTAGTCTCTCAGCTCTGAATTTTGAGTCTGATGATAGGGTCACCACAATTATTATATCATGTTTTCTCTAAGTGATAGGAAGACTTTTCTTAGCTCTCATCCTCTAGCGGCAATTCACCCAGGCCTGTGGCATCCATTGTCACATCTGTGGGTATGATCCCCAAATCACGTAATACAGTCATAAGATTTTAGTAGCCAGATGAGTCATTTTACTGATAATGATGAAATTGAGTCCCCAAGAGGCCACATCACAACTGAAATGACATAGCTAGCAAGAGATAGTGTCAGAATGTAACATAGCATCTAAAAATATTATGAATACATAAAGAAGTTGGTTGATATTAACTTGCTAGTTTAATATCACAATGGGTCTAAAGGTTGCAAGAACCTCAAAAGAAGCATTAGTAATATATCCAAACAAAACAAACGTAATGGTTAAGACCTTTATTTGTCTCCAAATTGAGAGGCAATAGGCTCTGATTTTCTTATGAGAGTAATATTTATTGACTTATATCACCACGGAAAATGATCACCCTGAACACCTACCTGCAAAAACAACCATGAAAACATTTATCAGGATTTGTATAACAAAAGGAACACTTTGAATAAGACACAAATACTTGGACTACATTTTATTAGCACTTAAAATTCAATTATTATTTCACACCAGAAGTGAAGGCAGTGACACTGACAGGCTTTTAGCAATAAACCTACATACACAATTCTAGCTCTTAAGTCACTTGAAGAGCCTTCTCAAGCTGCTAGAGGCCAGCAGATCACACTGTAGGAACAATTGTTCTAAATGATTAAGGAATCTGTACCATTAAAGAAAAGCATTGTTTAAAAGGCAAACTGTTTTCCAAATTAGGGGGTGCCAGACAATGGAAGAGTATAAGAATTATCATCCTATTGCTCTCCCCCAACAAAGGATGCTCTGATAACTGGACATTTTAGATGCTTGCACAAAACAACTGAATTATGACAACAACTTCCCTGACTCATAATTCTTACCCTTCTAATCCATCCTACATTCTTCTGCCAGACATCTTGGTCTGATATATCATGTTAATCACGCCAGCTCCTCCTCAAAGTCCTCAGTGATTCAAAGGCCCAGAAAACCAGAGCTATTAGAAAGTATCATCTGGGACAAAAACTATTCCTGCATTCATGGCCTTCTGGGGACCTGTGGTCACAGGGAGATAAAGACCAACTTGGAAGGTTTTATCATCCTACTGCAGTCAAAAAGCCAAATGGTTTACAGAGAGATTGATTTTGTGCTTCCGTTTGCCTGGGATATCGCAGTTTGTGTCTGTTATCACAGCTAATAACACTTCTGCTTCGTTCTCAAAAGTGTCCTGGTTTGGACAATAAATTTTATAACCCTAGTTATAGGCATTATGATACCACATGCCTGCCACCATTATAAAC
Source organism: Chlorocebus sabaeus (assembly GCF_047675955.1). Taxonomy (NCBI): domain Eukaryota; kingdom Metazoa; phylum Chordata; class Mammalia; order Primates; family Cercopithecidae; genus Chlorocebus; species Chlorocebus sabaeus. Next base: position 19,196,268 of record NC_132915.1, read on the forward strand.
ATTTTTTTACCAAAAGTTATAGATACTACAAGGACCTAATAACCGCTTATCACCATCTTCTCATCACATCCTCCACCCAGCACTGCTTCATAAGCATGAGTAAGGAGGAACATCATCAGGGCCAGCAGAGTAGAACACCTAGCTGATGCCAACTTTACCCCCACCCCATCCTGAGGTCGCTTTCCATGTTTTCCTGCTATGCTCTTAGCATCCTGTGATTCTCCATCCAAAAATACAGAAGGATTCAGACCTGACCACACATGTTGATGCTCGACTGCCTCCGGAATGTCCAGTTTCACCAAGTCAGCAACTAAGCACCCAGAATCACACCAGCCCCATGTATTAGACAAGGAAGAGGCACATGCTTTCCAATACCTAGGAGAAGGAGCTTTTCACCAAGAGACCCTGGCTAATAGATTCAAAAAGAGAAAAATATAGGCCAGAAAGTATAACCTTCTTAATCCCGAAACACTTACAACTCCAAATACTTGATGTTTCTGCGGAAAACCTAGAATATTGCCCTTATCTATTCCTACTGAAGTTGCTCTAACAAAAAAGAACTCTAAAATAGAGTTGAGTTCCCTCAAATATTTTGAAAATAAGCTTTCATGGTTGTATTATCATATAGCTATTCATATTTTATGTATTCCTTCCCAATCTTTGTCTTGCATAAAAAGTTTTCACAGTCTGCATATAGTATATATAAAATTTTGTATACAGCTTTGATCAAAAGTTCTTTACCAAGTTGTTACATATAGTTGCCAATTATAATTATAAAAGCATCTCAATGTTTTTTAGTTGATATATTACAATTTAATAATTTACCTGGTTTTATATTTAATTTCCTTCCATTTTTCTACAACTGCAAGGCATTTTGCTAGGCACTGGGAATAGTAAAATTTTAAAAATAAAAATAAATATTTTTACTAAGTAAAGAATATTGGACTCTTTCGGAAGACTAAATTTGAATTATTGAGATATATTTTAAAAGCTCTGGTACCATTGTCACATATTAATCACAAACTTTAAGAAAATCAACAAGAAAGAGAATGAGAAAATGAAGAAGAGAAGGCAAGAAAAGGAAGAAGAGGACAGAGGGAAAGGGAGTGGTTAACGACAGAGGGGGGAGAAAGCAGGAGGGAAGGACTTATAATTACAAGGATAAATTGAAGGTCTTACTTCTGTTCTGACATTTGCTTCATGTAAATGATGGAAATACCATACCAATTCATTTGAATACATGTCAAGTCCTTCCACGAATTATAATAAATGTCAGCATCATTCTAATATTTAAAAACAAAAGCTATCTATAATTCAGCCATGACCCTTTCCCTATTGTCTACTCCATCATGTAAAATAGCCATTGCCTGCCCTTTAAGGCCTTATACACTCAGCCCAATAACTAAACTAATTTTTCTCCTTTTGTCTGCACAAAACCTCATCTCCAATCAGGGATACTTATTGGGTAACAAACATGGAGAGTTTGCCTTTTCAGTAATGCAGGAATAGCTTTTCTTAAACTTCTCACAGCTAAGAATTATAATCTCTGGATAATTTTTTTTAAGTAAAGAACTATTTAAAGGCACAAGAGAATAACAAAAAAAAATGCATAAATTGAAAGGTAGTAGACCTTGGAAAAAAGAGAACCGAACTGGGTGACATCATCACTTTGATAGCTTTTAAGAGAACTTCCCAGTCCAAGGGATGTTAGTCAAATAGAATTCAAGCAGAACTATAGCCTTAATGACTTGAAGTATCTGCGGACAGAGTTCACAGTCACCAGAGTGACTGGCAATAAAGAAAGGAAATGCAAGAAAAGGAAGGAGCCCCAAAACTTGCATGTAAACTCCCCTCAAATTTTTGTCTGATTTTTAATGACTTTTGCACACATACACACATGAAAAGATGCAAGAAACCCAGCAGAGAGTAACAGTTGAAAGGCGAAAAGAGTAGAGCAGAAATATATGGTGCCGCCCACTGCATAGTAGGAAGAATTTGAAGTTCAGGTGTTTCCAAGTAAGAGGGTTTGGGTAAACATCTTTGATTTTCCACTAAAACCCCAGAAGGGCACACTTTAGGATGAAAATGTATGTCTCTGAATTAAGGAATTTACCCTAGTAATACTAAGGGCAAAATCAACAGACCCACGTTAATAACACCAAGCTTCCAAGGAGATCAGCCAGTCACTTAATCACCTAGGTAAACAAAAACCAATACTCTTCACTGGAAGATAAAACATCCAGAGATTTTACAAAACATCATCCATAATGTCCAGTATACGGTAAAGAAACAGTAGGCATGCAAAGAGTCAGGAAAATGTGACCCACTATCAAGAGACAGTCAATAGAAATTGATCATGAGATGACCTGAAGGTTGGAATTAGCAAACAAGGACTTTAAAGCAGCTGCTTTAATATTGTCAAGGACTTAAAGGAAAAACTTGTCAGAATGGCTATACGAATAAGGAAGATCAACTGGGAGATAGAAAATATAAAAAAGAACCAAAGGGAAACACTAGAACTGAAAAAGGGGGGAACAGCTGAATTTTAAAATTCACTGAAAGGGCTTAATAGCAGCAAAAGGGGCCACAGAGGCTGCAGAAAAGAAAAGAAAAAAGCCAGTGAACTTAAAATAATAATCAGTAAAAGTAATTCAATATGAAGAATAGAGATTCAGAACAACAAAATAAAGCTACAGTGGCCTATGGGACAACATTAAGTTATCAAACACAAATAATTAGAGTCTCAGAAGCATAGGAGAGAGAAAATGAGGAAGAAAAAATATGTGAAGAAATTATCACTAAAAACTTTCTCAAATATGGTTAGAAAAAACATTAGCTTACTGTTCCAAGAGAATACGTAATCCCAAGCAAAATTTTGAAAACCAACAAACCTGTATCTAGAAACATCATAAACTGTTTTAAACTAAAGGTAAAAAAAAAAAAAAAAAAAAAAAAAAAAAAAAAAAAAAAAATCTTAACAGCATTTGGTGAGGGGGAAAAGACACATTAAATACAGAAAAATAACAATAAAAATGAAGACTAAGTTGTCATTATAAATAGTAGAAGCCAGAAGACAATATTTTTTTAACTGCAAAATAACGGGGAAGGGGATAAGTGGATCTACCAACCCAGAAATCTATATCAAGTGAAAATATTTTTCAAAACTGAAAATAAGAACATTCATGACCAGCAATCATGAATTTTAAGAAACAGAAAGGAAATTCTTTGGACTAAAGAGAAATGAAAGCAAATGGAAACTCATGTCTATAGGAATAAAGAACATTAAGAATGATAAATATGAGGATAATTATAAAAGATTATTTTTCTTTTAAAATTTCCTTAAAATGCAAGTGTCAAGTTAAAGCAAATAATAACAACATACTATTATAGGCTTTAGAACACATATATATTTCTTATTATTTTAAAATATTTTTATATTTTATAAAATACAAATATACACATATTTTAGAATAAAATGACAGTTATATGACAAAGGTTGGGGTAAATGAAATTATATTCTTGTATAGGTTCATATATTTTACAAAAAATGGTACAATATTCACTCTGTAGTAAGTTAAGAATATTGCATACTGTCCAGGTATGGAGGCTCACGCCTGCAATCCCAGCACTTTGGGAGGCCGAGGCAGGTGGATCACCTGAAGTCAGGAGTTTGAGACCAGCCTGACCAACATGGAAAAACCCCATCTCTACTGAAAACACAAAAATTTGCCAGGCATGGTGGCAGGCAGGCACCCATAGTCCCAGCTACTCAGGAGGCTGACACAGGAGAATCGCTTGAACTTGGGAGGCGGAGGTTGCAGTGAGCCGAGACTGCACCATTTCACTCCAGCCTGGGCAACGAGAGCAAAACTCCATCTTATAATAAAAAAGAATATTGCATACTATAATACCTAGAATAGCTACAAAAATTAGACATATAAAATAGCTTACATGCCAGTAGAGGAAATAAAATGGAAAGTTAAAATAAATATTTGATTAACCTAAAAGAAGGCAGGAAAGGAAGAAGGGAGAAACAAAAAATAATAAAACAGAAAATAGTCACTCTATATCCAACCATACAAACAATTAGATAACTATAAAATGATAGGACTAAATTCTACAACATTGATAATTACATTAAAAGTAAGAGAACAGAGTTTCTGGTCCAACATGTAAAGAGCTTGGTAGTTATCAATCCTGTCCTCCTTACAACAAAAAAAAAAGCTAGGTGCAATGGCTTATGCCTGTAATCCTAGCTCTTTGATAGGCCAAGATGGGAGGATCACTTGAAGCCAAGAGTTCAAGACCAGCCCAAGCAACATAGTGAGACCCTTTCTCTAAAAAAATAAAATACAAGAAATTAGCCATGCATTGTGGTGGGCACCTGCAGTCTCAGCTACTCAGAAGGCTGAGACGGGAAGACTGCTTAAACCTGGGAGTTTGAAACTACAGTAAGCTATGATCACACCACTGTACTCCAGTCTGAGCAACAAAGCAAGACTCCTCTCTTAAATAGATAGATATATGAGAGATAGATAGATAGATAGATAGATAGATAGATAGATAGATAGACAGACAGACAGACAGACAGACAGACAGATAGATAGATAGATAGATAGATAGATAGATAGATAGATAGATAGATAGCAGCTCTTCATAGAGGTCATGAAACAAACTGCCATCTCAAAAACTGGAGAGGGAGGTGAATACGGGAGCCTGCAGCTGAAGCCAACATCCATAGAAACACTTTAAACCATAATTGACAAATTAACTCAGGTTGAACCAGCCTGAGAATTTAAAATGCCAAGGGTCCGGATGAACACGGGATCCCATGCTTAAGTGAGTTTTACCTACCAGGTTCTCACTGTGAACACAGATGAGAACTCTTTGTGCTTCAGGCAAGAGGAGGAGAAAAGAAATCATTTTGAAATAATACCTAGAGCTTTCTGTTCCCCCTAAAAAATCCTGCCCTCAAGGAAATCTATTTTATTATAGCCAAATTGGCTAAGGTTTTACCAAAGCCTAAATGATCCAGAGGAAGGGGAATAACATGTTCCCAATGTGAGGAAAAGAAAATATCCAAGCATAGGACTATAGAACACTTCCCCTCTTCCCACACTTTACCACTGAATCAATATGACTGCTGTATCATAAGAGAGGAGTAAAGCTAAAAGAACTGTAATTCTCATACTCTATTCAAAGTCTGTAAGGACATAAAAAGACAATAGGGGTGACAAAAACAAGCATACTAGAGGAAATTTTAGCCTCTGATGCTACAGCAAACAGCAAACAGTCTAACTCCTAGCCAGATAAACAAACAAAAACTCGTATTACAGGCCTGATGTTCAGTTCTTGTTACCCAGCACATCATGTCCAGCTTTCAACAAAAAATTACAAGGCATACTAAAAGGCAAAACCATGGTCTGATGAGATTTTTCTGTTAAAGCATCAAGAACCGGACTCAGATATGGCAGAGGTTTTAGAATTATTAGACCAGGAATTCAAAATAACTATGATTATAGACATTCCTCATTTTATTGCACTTCACTTTATTGCACTTCACAAATACTGCACTATTTTTTCACAAATTGAAGGTTCGTGGTAACCCTGAGTCAAGCAAATATATCAGTACTGTAGGAATAATGTCTAGCTTAAGGCCTTATTATTTAAGGGATACATTTTGTAAGGCTGTAGCTGCCATACGTAGTGATTCCTCTGATGGATCTGGGCAAAGTAAATTGAAAACCTTCTGGAAAGGATTCACGATTCTACATGCCATTAAGAATGTTGGTGATTCATAGGAAGAAGTCAAAATATTAACATTAATCGGAGTTTGGAAGAAGTTGATTCCAACCCTCATGAATGAGGTTAAAGGGTTCAAGACTTCAGTGGAGGAAATAACTGCAAAGTGAGAGAGGCAATGAAAGAGAACTAGAATTAAAAGTAGAGCCTGAAGATGTGACTGAATTGCTGCAATCTCATAAAACTTGAATGGATGAGGAGTTGCTTTCTTATGGATGAGCAAAGAATGTGATTGCTTGAGATAGTCTACTCCTGGTGAAGATGCTGGAACATCATTGAAATGACCACAAATAATTTAAAATATTACATAAACTTACTAAGTTGATAAAGCAGCAGCAGGGGTTGAGAGGATAAATTCTAATTTTGAAAGAAGTTCTACTCTGGGTAAAATGGGACCAAACAGCACGGCATGCCACAGAAAAATCTTTTGTGAGAGGAGGGGTCCATCAATGGGGCAAACTTCATGTCTGTCTTATTTTAAGAAATTGCCACAGCCACCCCAGCCTTCAATAATCACCACTCTAGTCAGTCAGCAGCCATTGACTCGCTGAATGTTCAAATGACCGTTAGCATTTTTTAGCAATAAAGTATTTTTGATTAAGGTATGTGCATTGTTTTTAGAATAATGCTATTGCACACTTAATAGACTACAGCATAATGTAAACATAATTTTTATGTGCACTTAAAAAAATCGTGTGACTTGCTTTATTGTGATATTTAATTTACTGCAGTGGTCTGGAACTAAGCCCTCAATATCTTTGAGGTATGCTTGTAATATTCTAAGGGTTTTACTGGAAGAAGTAAACAGCATGCAAGAATAGATGGGTAATGTAAACAGAAAAATGGAAACTCTAAGAAAGAATCAAAAGGAAATGCTAAAATCAAGTGTAAGTGAATGAAATATTTAAATTAAAGGCCAAAGATTGTCATGCTGAATTTATTAAAAGGTAAGATTTATGTAATAAAGAGTCTGGCACCATATTTTATGTTTGACTGCTGACAGCTTTCAAGCCCTGCCACTCTTCATCCCCCTCCTAACCCACATCTGGGCAAGCTGATAAGTCAAGTGCTCCTTCCTTTGGCACTGGTGAAAAGTTCAAACCATACAGACCCCAGTTCATGCACAGGAACCTTCACCCCAGCTTCACCTTCTAATCACAATAAAAGTCAAGGCAGTCTTTTTTTTTTTTTTCCTTATTCTCAAGCCATTTGTTTTATCAGTTTGGGTGCCAGCCCTGCCCTCCCCAGAAAGCATCATCACGCGGTAATAAAGCTTTTCACACACTCTTGGTGCATGTGCGGCATTGTGAGTCTTGACATCGAAACCTAATTGGGGTGGGAGTGGGGAGTCTATCCCATCTATGTGAAGTAACCATAAAAACTCTACTCTCTGCTCTCTACAAGAGATGCAGTTTAAAAGAAGTACTTAATAAGAAGCTTTATGAGAGAAAGTGGATTATTTTTAATGCTAAAAGGATCCATTCATAAGGAAGACATAGCAATCTTAAATGTGCATGCACCTAATAACAGAATCTAAAATAAATGAGATAAAACGGACAGATGTCAAAGGAATGACATGCTGATACATGTCATGATATGGTTGAACCTCAAAGGCGTTATGGTAAGTGAAAGAAGCCATACACAAAAAGTCACATATTACACAATTTCATTTTCATTAAATATCCAGAATAGATAAAATTCATAGAGTCAGAAAGCAGATGGGTAGTAAATAGGGACTGGAGAGAGGAGAGGATGAGGCACGCTGACCTACAGAATGGCATGGGGTCGTCTTTGATGATGATACAAATGTCTTGAAACAAGACAGAAGTGATGGCTGCACAACCTTGTGAGTGTACTAAATGCCACTGAAATGAACAATTTAAAATTTTATGTCATGTGAGTTTTACCTCTTTAAAGAAAATAATGAACAAAATTGTAAAAAGAAACAGATAAATTCACAATCTTGAAGACATTAAACTTCTTCTCTCAATAATTGAAAGAACTAGATTAAACACACACACAGAGTAAGGCTATAAAGAATCTGAGCAACAATATCAACTACCTTGACCTAATTAATATCTATAGAATATTATAACCAAAAGTTGCAGAATAGACATTTTAAATAGCAACAATTACTAAAATAGACTATATTCTGAACCATAACGTAATTCTCAAAAAAATTCAAATTGTTGAAATTTATATAGTATGTTATCTGACCTCAGTGGAATTAAATCAGAAACCGATAAGATAACTAAAGGAACCCAAAATAATTGCAAATTAAATAAGCAACACAATTCTAAATAGTCCATAGGTTTAAAAATATCACAAAGCAGAATATAAAATATTGTAAACTGAATGACAAAGAATATCTGCAGCCAAAGCGAAGTTTATAGGGAATTTTATGGCATTAAATGTTTATATTAAAAAATATTTTTAAATCAATTATTTAAGTTTCTAACTTAAGAAAGTATAAAAAGACAATAAAATTAACAATCAAATAAGAAAGAAACTAAAATAGAAAACAAATGACACAAATTTTTAAAGTCAAAAGTTGGATCTTTGAAAAAAGAAAACTGACAAATACAAATTGCCAAAATCAGAAATAAACTGGAAATATCATACAGAAACTAGAGATGTAAAAAGAATAACAAACGAGTATTAGAAATAACAAATTTGACAACTTAGATGAAATAAGCAAATTATTTGAAAGACATAATTTACCAAAACTAACACAATAAGATATGGAAAATCTGAGTAAAATCTGAGTAGCCTAACAGCTATTAAAGAAAGTAATTACCAAAGCCCTCTCACAAAGAAATTTCTAAGTCCACATAATTTTACTCAAAATCCAAGAAAAATATAATACCAATCTTATATTCATTGTTTCAGAAAATACAGAAGGAAGGAATATTCTCAGCTTATTTTATGAAACATCATAAACCTTATCCCAAATACTGACAAATGAGTTGAAAGAAAATTACAGACTAATAGTTCATAAACATAGACACAAAAATTTTTTACAAAATATCATCAAATTAAATCCAGCAATATATTTTTAAAAATCATATGTCATTTCTAATGTAGAGTTCATCTCGGGAATTCAAGGTTGTTTTCACATTGGAAATCAATGAAATTCATCATATTAACAGAAAAGAGAAGAATTATATGATAATCTCAACAGATACATAAAAACAATTTGAAAAATTTAATACCCATTTCATATTTTTAAAATTTCTAGAATTTTGTTAATAGAAGGGAATATCCTCAATCTTATAAAATATATCAGTGGGCCGGATGCGGTGGCTCACACCTGTAATCCCAGCACTTTGGGAGGCCGAGGGCAGTGGATCATCTGAAGTCAGGAGTTCAAGACCAGCCTGGCCAACATGACGAAACCCTGTCTCTACGAAAAATACAAAAATTAGCCAAGACTGGTGGCACACACCTGTAATCCCCGCTACTAGGGAGGCTGAGGCAACAGAATCGCTTGAACCCAGGAGGTGCAGGCTGCCATGAGCTGAGATCACACCATTGCACTCCAGCCCAGGTGACAGAGCAAGACTTCGTCTCAAAATAAAAACATATATATCTGTAAAAGACCTACAGCTCACATCTTAATTAACAGTGAGTGCTTGGATGCTTTCTCCTGATATGTTCATTTTCACCATTTTTATTCAACATTGTACTAGAGGGCCTAACTAGAACAAGATGATAAGAAAGATTAAGGAAAGGGAAAACAATATTTATTCAGAGATAACATGATTCTTTACTTTAAAAATCCTAGGAATGTTAAAAGTGATGGAACTAATAATCAAATTTAGCATGGATTCAGGAAACCAAATCAGTATAGTAAAGCAATTTTATTTTTATATACTAGCAGCAAACAACTGGAAAATGATACTTTAATTTTATCTATAACAGCATCAAGCCAGACTATATATTTAGGGATAAATTTGAGAAAGATGTGTAAGAACTAAACATAGAAATCTATAAAATATTGCTAAGAGAAATAAAAGAACAGCTGGATAAATGGAGAGGCATATTATATTCCCAAATGAGAAAATTCAATGTCTACAGCTGGGCGCAGTAGCTCACTCCTGCAAACCCAGCACTTTGGAAGGCTGAGGTGGGAGGACTGCTTGAGCCCAGGAGCTGAAGACCAGCCTGAACAACATGGCAAAACGCTGTCTTCACAAAAACTTAAAAAATTAGCTGGGCATGGTGGTGTGCACCTGTAGTCTCAGCCACTCAGGAGGCTGAGGCAGGAGAATCACTTGGGCCCAGGAGGCCGATCACACCACTGCACTCCAGCCTAGGTGACAGAATGAGACTTTGTCTCACAAAAAGAAAAGAAAATTCAATGTCTAAACAGTATTATATCAGTTCTCTCTGATGAAGCTATAGATTCAACAAAACTCCATCAAAATCCACCATAATTTATTTTGTAGAAGTTGCCAAGTTGATTCTAAAATTTATAAAAAATGTAAAAACCCTAGGAGAGTGAAAGCAATCTTGAAAAAGAACGAGTTTATAGTACTCATACGCACTCTAATTTCAAAACTTACTCTAAAACTCTTACAATCAAGGCTGCATGGTATTTGGTGTAAGAGAAAACAAGTACATCAATGGAATGGAATACAGAGTTCAGATATAGACCCACATATATGCATTGACATATATTGATTTTGTACCAAAAAAAGTCAAGGTAATTTAATGGGAAAGGGTCATTTCAACAAATGGGGATGGAATAATTGTATGTCCAAATAGCAAGGGGGGAAATGAACCTCAGCACCACTTCATGTAAAAAACTAAAATGAATTTTAAATAATTATAGACCTAAACATGAAATCTAAAACTATAAGGTCTAAAAAAAAAAATAGAAAACTCTCTTTGTAACTTGGAATACACAGAATTTCTTAATATGAATAAAAAACACTAATCATACAAGCAAAGCATGATGAATCAGTCTTTATAAAAACTAAAAATGGGTGATGGTGCATCAAAATATCAGAAACAAAAAAATTTTAAAAAAAGAAAACAAAGACACCTTTTAAAAAACGTCAAGCTAAGACTAAAAGACTTATCCAACAACAGGCTTGTTTCCATAATATACAAGGAAGGAACTACTATATATCAATAATTAAAAAACAGATAAAGAAGGTATACAAATTGCCAATAAGCAAATGAATATGTGCTTAATATTACTCATTATCAAGAAAAATGCAAATTAAGACCAAAATGAGTACCATTTCATACCGACTGAAATAGCTAGAATTTAAGACTGATACCACTATATGTTGGTCAAAATACACAGCAAATGGAACTCTCATACTTGCTGGTGGGATTAATTGTGCAACCACATAAGAAAACATTTAGACAGTTCCTTATAAAGTTAAATATACACCCAATCTACAGCCCAGCAATTCCAAGCCTAGCTATTTATCTAAGAGTATGAGAATATATATATGTGTATATATATATATGCACACAAAAATACTTGTTACAGAATATTGTTCATAACTGTAACAGCTCAAAACTGGAAGCAATCCAAATGTCCATCAACAGATAAATAAACAACCATGTTACTCTATATTCAAAAGAACATGGCTTGAGGTGAGAACTGTGTGCTCTTATCTATATTAATTTCCAGTACAAAAAAAAAAAACCCTAACTTCTATGGAAGCAGAAACCAGAAAACAGTGATATGAGGGTGGGGAATGACTGAAAGTGGGCAGGGGGGAACTTTCTGAGATGATGGAAATTTCTTTTTATCTTTATAATGATGGTAGTTTAAAAAGTACATAGATTTGTCAAAACCTATCCAGGTGTACTCTTAAGACACATGGATTTCACTGTATGTAAATTTTACATTAATCAAAAAATTTAAAACACACAAATTGATATGCCCTTGGAGACTCTCACCAACATTATTCATTTTCCAGACACACCCCTCCAGATCTTCTCCATCCAAAACCAGGTCCATCCAGGCCCTCCAAAAGTTCTCCCTCCTGGAGAAAGTCATGGTGCTGGCTTTTATGGCATCCTTTCCTCTCTTAAGTGTTAAATGTGCTTTAGTTTTATCTCCCCAAATAGAGGGCAAGTCTCTTGAAGGCAGAAATTACACCCTGGTTCTTTCTTTTGTACCTATGCACAAATGTTAACATTAAGACCATAGAGGGCATGCAATTTAATTCATTTCAACATCGGTTACAGTCATCTCCTGGGCAAGGCACTGTGCTAGGTATTGTGGGAAATTCTCAGATGAGTGAGACACAGATCTGGCCTTCAAGGCACAACTTCCAATGAACAAGATAGGCAGGCACACAAGTCATCATGACCCAAGAAAAGATGACAAAATGAGAAAAGGTATCCCATGAGAATTGAAGATATAAAATCAACTCCAATTTCAGAAATCTGGACACTTCTTAAAAAAAAAAGTTTGAATTCAATTAAGGCCTGAAAGGGTAAATAATATTTTTTCATTTGTTTCTTTTATTTTGAAACAGTGTCTCTCTCTGGAACCCAGGCTGGAGTGCAGTGGCACAACCACAGCTCACTGCAGCCTCAAAACTCCCAGGATGGAGCAATCCTCCAATCTCAGCCTCCCAAATAGCTGGGACTATAGGCATCCACCACTACACTCTGCTATTTTTTTTTTTTTGACACTTTTTTTTTGTAAAGACAGGGTCTCACTATGTTGTCCAGGCTGACCTCAAACTCTGGGCTCAAGCAATGCTCCCTTCTCACCCTCACAAACTACTGCGATTACAGGCACAAACCATTGTGCCTGACCTATCTTCCGTTTATCGAATGCTTATTACATGCCAGACATGGTGCTACGTACACAGGCACAGCATGTCAATTGATCCTGATAAAAATCCTATGAGATTGGCCCTGTTATTTTTCCCATATCATTATATGAATATATGAATGAAATGGGAATGATGAACTTGGATTGTAGAGGTTATACAACAAGGCCACATGGCTTTTATGTGTCTAGTAAGTGAATTCACACCCAGAGACATCTGACGCTGAAACCCGAGCTCTTAGCCACTACACTAGTTTATATTAATAGGGAGAATGAGAAGAGGACCAGGGCATTTCAGGCAGAGATGAGGCAAGTTACAGAGGAGACAGAAGACAGTGCATGGAGCGGCTGCATTATATAATTTGTTAGAAAGTTAGGGATAGCAGCCAGGCGTAATGGGTCACGCCTGTAATCCCAGCACTTTGGGAAGCCGAGGTGGGTGGGTCACTTGAGGTCAGAAGTTCAAGACCAGCCTGGCCAACATGGTGAAATCCCATCTCTACTAAAAATACAAAAATTAGCTGGGCATGGTGGCAGGCACCTGTAATCCCAGCTACTTGGGAGACTGAGGCAGGAGAATCACTTGAACCCGGGAGGTGGTGGTTGCGGTGAGCTGACATTGGGCCACTGCACTCTAGCCTGGGCAACAGAGCAAGACTCCATCTCAAAAAAAAAAAAAAAAAAAGAAGAAGAAGAAGAAGAAAAAGAAAGAAAGAAAGGAAAGAAGGGGGAAAAAGGAAAGAAAGGAAGAAAAAGTTAGGGATAGAAGTGCAAGAGTAGATTATGGAAGACCTTAGGGACCAGGCCGACACTTTTTGATTTTTTTATTTTTTTCCTCCATTCCGTAAGAATATCCCGGTCGAAAGCTCTTCTTCAGTAGATTTTGTAAGTAGTAAGTCAAGAAATCATTTTCTAAGAAATGCTTAATAGCTATAGTTAGGAAACTTAAAATAATGCAGTTATTTATTGTCTGTGAGAGAGCGTTGACTTTTCATCACATTGTGACTTTTATGTCTATGCAAATATGGCCTCACGAGAGGCCTCTGCTCTGAATTCACTGTGGGTGGTCCATGTCACTGAGTTTTGTGGTTAAAAAAAAAAAAAAAAAAAAAGCCGCCATGTCATCTATGTGCTCTCAAGACAGGTTCAGATAAATGAGAGAAACTCGTCATTTAGAAAACAAGAGTTTTCAATTTAGTGGATATCCTCAGGATAATTTATTTGCTCTCATTCTCAGCTCCCCTGAATTCAACTCTAACCCCTACCCCATACGAAGATATCAGAAAGCTTTACCAAAAGAAACTACCCATTCATTGGAGATAATGCCACAATGATCAAACACTACCATAGTTTTATTTTTCCCATCACAAGTTTACGATTGCATTCAGCTATGAGAGAGAGACATAAGTTATTCTCAAGTTCAATCAGAAAGAAAATATTAGAGTGTTTATCAAAACTACAACAATAATTGATCAACTAAAACTCAATAAAAATTAATCATCTGTACATTATATACAATGTAAAGTTGAAGGGTATGCCTTATTGCATGCTTTAGAACAATCTAATCCCCTTCTCTATTTAGACATCAATTTACAAAAATAATTTTATACATTTTTTGAATTCAAAGCTTCGGGTACTATTGTTGACTGAAGCCCTTGAAATGTGCACTGATTTCAGTGCCAATGTAATGTACATTAGCAGAGAGCTCAAGTATTATACAATAACCTTAAATCAGAGAGAGTTGTAAGAGGCTAATAATGAAGATGAAGTAATGCTGAAAGTACCAGCCTTTTATTCTGAACTCAAGAAATGCATTAGAAAATATGTTTTAAGAATAGGTCATAGAGAACATAAATGCAAAGTAGAAGAAAAGAAAGGGGAGAAAAAACTCTACTGGGCTCGGGGAGGAGAAATGGAGAGAGTGAGTGGAAGAGGCTGTACCTAAAAGGATATGCATAATTTAGAGAATAGAGATTGAAGAGACTCCAGGATGAAAGTACCATTCATTTAGATATAGTGGCAATGGTTTCAACAATAACCAAGAAGATGCCGCCTGCACTCTGTAAGAAGCAGCATTTGAATTTAAGAGCACATTTATTTGAAAATCTTTAATATTGCATTTCTATACCACGCTCTAAGAGGCCAACCCATTCTTTCTGCCAACTGTTTAATTTCCAATGGCCCATAATAACTTACATGAATCTTATGATAAAGCATTTTAAATTAAAATAGAGAAGTTTTAAAAATAGAATATAAAATCATTTAGAAAGAAAAATAAGGATTAAAAAACAAAGAATGCATGGGGAAATATTAGTCCATAAATTCTATGTCTTGGGATCTTAAACAAATGCTGGAGGTGGACTACAAACCTGGTGTGGGCTTTCTAGCTTCCAAAACAAATGAAAGAAACAGTTGGTTACAGCAATAGTTCTCAAACTTTTTGGCCTCGGGACCTATTTACATTTTAAAAACTTACTGAGGGCCTCAAAGAGCTGTTTGTGTGGGTTATATCTACTGACATTTACCTTATTAGCAATCAAAACTGAGGAATTTAAAAAAATTTATGAATTGATCTTACAACAGCAACAAACCTATTACATGTTAATATAAATAATGCATTTTATGGAAAATAACTAGAATTCTCTACCCCAAAAATTAGAAGATTGTCATTGTTTTACCTTTTTGCAAATCTTGTTGATATCTGGCTAAACAGAAAACTGTATTCTTGTGTCTGCCTCTGCATTCAGAGTGTTGTGATACCACACATCCAGCATTTTCCAGACAACTCCACCATACACTCACAAGATAATGGGAAGGTAAAAGCTGAATAGCTCTCATATTAGGAACATAGATTTCACCTCCAAGACTCCCTGAACTGGTCTCAGGGACCCCCCATGGATCCCTGAAAGACAGTTTAAGAAACACAAAGGTTATGGGAATCATAGATTCTGTAAGACAAAAACAAGTAAGAGATGTACAATATTTCAAGGAATGAGATCTGAAAGAAAAAAAAAAACATATTCCCATGAGTCCACATAAAGAGAGGGTCATATAATGTAGTGTAGTCCACCCTCAACACTACCCCAATAATGAACGCAGTTGTAAGTGGTATATGATTAGACATCCAGAAAGGAAGTGTACACACATTCCCCTATTTCCCATAATTTATAGCTCTGCATAAGATGTGAGTTAATGAAATCAATACTTCCTGTAATTGATGTCGAGTGCATTTTGTAATTATGTTTTGTGGCCTGTGACTTTTATGAGCTTGCTCTATAAAACAATTAACAACGCCATAAAAATAATACTTTTGACATTGTTATTTTCACTTACAGGCTTCTGCTAGATCCATGTTGGGGATAAAGGGATATGATACCACAAAACTTTATAATTGATTTTCAATACAGGAAAAAGAAATTATTTCCCTATCTCTGATGATTCTATTTTAATGTGCTTTTTAATTATAAATCCTTAATTGCCAAAATTGCATAGTAGTTAAGAGAATAACTTTGGAGTCAGATGCACCTGGGTTTTGATCCTGATTCTGCCTCTTACTGGTTTTGTAAACTTGAACACTTTGACCTTTTTGAACCTCGATGTCCTCCTACGGAAAATGGGAGTTTTAATAGCAGCCACCTCAGTAGGTCATTGTGAGAATGACAGGTAATACAGACAAAACCATTAGCACTATTCTTGGCATTTAAAAAGTGCTGAGAACGTTAACTATCATTAACTACAAGTATTACACATATCTCCCTTGCACCTTTTCCTCCCAGGATCACTCCTTTGGTCGTCACTCTAGAGTCAAGGGCACACAAGGGACACAAAAGGAAGGTGGAAAGTGATAGAGGAATGGAGCCCAAGAGAAAAGAAGGCCAGAGAAGATATGGAGATAGAGCCAGAGACTTGGGACTGCAGCCAGATGAGTGGGGCACTGGAACAGGAATCAAGCAGACCTGAGGATTTCCACGTCTGAACATTTCCCGTCCTTCCGTGGGTTAGGTAATGAACACTAGCTAACACCGAGGTTCTGTGCCTGTGCTTCTATTTTTTTGAGTCCCTGTCATAATTAATGAATGCTATTAATAGAGTGTTTTGCCTAGCAATTACCACTAGGTTGCCTACTGGTCATGCTGGAGGAGAGAGAGTAACAGATGAATTATTGTTCAATAAACATTCACCACCCTCCTCTTCCCACTGTAAGTGGAGTTTACTTCTCCACCTAACTTGTGTTTGGTTTGGTCATGTAACTTGTTTTGGCCACTGGGATGTTAGGAGATGGGGGTTAGCGGGTCACAGGACTTAATATGACTTGCTCTTGCTCTTTATTGATTCACCATCAAAAGAGATGTCCACAGTAATTGCTGCCCAAGAGCCCATGCACCAGAACAAACCACACCTGAAGCCGACTTGAATCCAACCTGTAGTCTACAGCTATTCCCAGAAGCCCCTGAAGACTAAGGCACAACTTCTCAGCTTACAACAGCCAAAACACAGTCAACCCAGATCTACGAGCTTGAGAATATATGCTTTTTCTGTAAGGGACAAATTTGGGGATATTTTATAACTCAGCATTATTGTGGCAACAGCTACTAGTATTTTTGATTGGGCAAAGTGTCTGAGCAAGATTTTTCTAACTCCTAAAAAGAGACACCCTGGAAAAGAATTCTGCCTGTGACATCTGGCCCTACTGCAGCCATTTTGCAACCATGAAGAAATCAGACTGACAGGGAAGAGACCCTAAACTCAGTGTCACTAATAACATTGAGCCACTGACTGTGGAAGATCTCTTGCTTGCCTTCCCTCTGTTGTGAAGATTTTGTTAAATGTTCTTAATTTTTATGTCATTTAAGACAATATTCTATTTACTGCAGAACTCTGATGTTTTCATTTTGTTTAAAAAGAAAAACACAGTTACACAATGCCAAGATCGTGTAAATACACATTGCTGACAAGAAAAGGATATAGCCACTATCTAATTCCTTATTATTCTATGGCCCTCCAGAAGGTTGCCTTGAGACCTATTGATGTCAATAATCTTAATTTCTGATATTCTTTTCCTGTAAGGCAATTTGATATAGTTTGGCTGTGTCCCCACCCAAATCTCATCTTGAATTGTAGCTCCCATAATTCCCACGAGTTGCGGAAGGGACTTGATGGGAAATAATGAAATCATAGGGGTGGTTTCCCCCATACTGTTCTCACAGTAGTAAATAAGTCTCACAAGATCTGATGGTTATATAAGGGTGTCCCCTTTTACTTGGTTCTCATTCTTTGTCTGCTGCCACGTAAGATGTGCCTTTCACCTTCCACCATGATTGTGAGGCCTCCCGAACGACGTGGAACTGTGAGTTCATTAAACCTCTTTTTCTCTATCAGTTACCCAGTCTCTGGTATGTCTTTATCAGCAGCATGAAAATGGACTAACACAATTTTAGTTTTGACACAAAAAGGAAGTTCTAAAATAGTCAAATTCATAAAATCAGAGAGTGAATTTGTGGTTGACAGGAGCTATGTGGGAGAGGGAAATTAGTTTCTAATCAAGGGGCATAAATTTGTAGTTACACAACATGAATAAGTTCTAGAGATCTGCTGCACAACATTGTGTGCATATATATGTATATATATGGTTAGTAATACTGTATTATATACTTAACATTTTCTTAATGGGGTAGGTCTCAAGTTCAGTGTTCTTAGCACAATAAAATCAAATTGTTTTTAAAAGGAAGGTTCTGAGATGGGTCCTCATGCATGTCTGAGAGGTCAAGCTACTTTCCATAGCAAGATTCTCCCCAGGGCAATGGCCACTTGGAACCAAAGCATTTGAGGACTTTGGGGGGAACGGAATGACTATGACCTGGGCTCATACTGAAGCTGTATACCATAGTTTCCTCATTTCTTAAGTTCCTTTTCACTAGGGTCCCTATCAGCTATAAAACCACTATAACTCCATAAAATAAGCTTGTCATGGGATTCTTGCCCCACATGTGCCTTAAGACCTCAGCATAACACTCAGCAACCTCAGATATTATAAAATCGAGCCTCGTGGGCCACTAGGCACCCAAGATCTCAGCCCTGTTCTTGCACCAGACCAGTTTGTCTTAACTTCCATGCAATTCCCCACTGGCTTCTGGCCTCCTCATTCATCTTCCTGTTTCCACGTTCTTTGTAACCCCTCTTCACACTCAGCCCTGCTTTTCCACTTAGTCCTCAAATTTCTCCCTCTTCTAGGGTTGCTGCGCCACGTCGTCGAGACCAAGTCTGTTTGCATTTTTTTCCACTCCACCTTCCTTCTGGAAATCCTCTGTCTATAGCTATTTAAAGGCAGCACCCGGCCACCGCCACTCCAGTCGATGTCTCACATGAAAACATTGGTCTGCAGAGAGTTGTTTTATTCTGGTGCCTGCCCTCAAGCCTTGGAATTTGAGGGGGAATAAAAGGGAGAACAGCTCTCTCTCCTACTCTGCGCATTGTCATCTGAGCCCAGCAGAGACGCTGTCATATACATAATGAGTGAAGAAAATTAACTGCATGGCAGTTTTTTTTTCAAAAGCCCCTATCAAATTTATGAAATCAACATTCAAGTCTCCACCTTACAATAACATAAGAGATGCATACATTCAACCAAGAAAATTTGAGAAATGAAGTTGTAAGACTATAGCAACCTTTCATGGAGAAGCACCTGCCACTTGAAGAAGAAATTGGTTCTGCTGTTAGGTTTGGTCTGGAGAAGGGAAAGAAAGATCCCTGGACTTCTCACTGACTGCTCGGCTCCTGTCAGAACACCGCAAATATTATAATCCAGTAACTCAGAGGTTAAGGCATTCATGTTACCCGCTCTCACTTACATTCTTTGATCCTGATGACTGGTTTGGTGCTTCTAGGTAGAATGCAACGGAATGCAGACCAGAATGACATCGGAGATCCCACATTACCAGACAAGGACTGCATTGGTAGACTGGAACACCATGAGGTCAAGTAACTCCTCTCATCTTTAGATAGCAATTAGTGCTAATGGCTTTCCAAATCTAGGCATGCTCCCTTTGTGGGGAGGCCTATGTGCCTAATGCCTTCTGTCCAGGTCTGCTGGGTACCTAGAACTCTTCTACCAGTAACATACACATGTGCATGCATGCACACACACACACACATACATTTTCAGTGAATCAAAGGGGGCCATAATTATCAGACCAGGACCTATCTCATTTGAGGAGTTTCCTAGCCTTTCTCAATGTTTGTGAACCTATTTCCAATTCTTCCTTGTCTTTCGATAAACTTCTGCCTTTGGTTAATAATCCTGACTTTACCCACCCAGCAAATGTTTACCAAACACCTACTGTGCATTAGGCACCATGCTCGTTATTAGAATCTTCACTAGACCTTGCAATTAACTACTGCCACATTTGCACAGTTGCTCCCTTTATCCTGCCAGGGTCAAATGCAAATTCCTAATACACAGAGTCTCTGACACTTTTCTGGAGCCCATTATTTGATCACTGAAAGCACTATGCAGAAAATTAAACTGAGCTGCTAAACTGCATTTCTGTATCTGGTCTTTTTCTCCCAAAGATACTACTGATGACCAGAAGAAAGGAAAACATCATCTGTGCCCCCAGTTAGTTTACTTCCTGGAACTTCAGAGCAACTAGAGATCCATTTGCCATCAAGAATGGGAGACTCTCAGACTCCCATCAATCAGTAATTAGCTATTCCACAGATTAAACTTTGGCAGATTTCCCATAGAGCAGACACAGTTATCTTTGTAAACTGTAAATAAGATCATGATACTGGTCTCTCTCTTAGAAGAAAACCTGTATTTATTACTTGGAATTATAAGGCCCTTACCGTAATAAAAACCACCTCTCCCATTTGGTCTCTTCCACATCTCTGTTACATACTTTTCTACCACGTATTGCTACCTAAAATTATTTTATTGTCTCCTGCTACTAGAATAAGATTTTTGAAGGCAGCCGGTGTGTCTGTCTCATTGTCATTTATTCAGTACCTAGTAGAGCACCTGGCTCATGGTAGGCACAGAATAAGTATTTTTAAATGAGTTACTTTACCAATAAAGGAGTAGTGCCTGGCTCTTCTTCATGTTTTATAAACACTCTTGGGGTCGGGGGGACACCATCATCCATTTCTGGAATTTCTGTTCTTTCCATCAGGAATCTCCAGCAACCACTTTCTCAGTCACCCTCCTGGGACTGGTCATGTTTATAATTATTCCCTTTAATACTTTCAGAAACCAATGAGCTCATTGAACTTGTGTGCATCAAAGAGCTTGAAAACCACCATGGAATTGTGGTTAAGTTTGACACAAGTTGCGGTTGCTGCGATATTTTTGGTTTACAGAGTGATTTTTTTTTCCTTCAGAGACACAAGATCTCCCCATCTAAACTCAAGCCAAGAATGTACCTTCCTTCCTTTTCTCCAATAACCACCAAATATGGTGCTGAACTTTTGTGGATTTTTGATGTTATTAGATCTGAGATCTTTTCCAGTTGTTACATGATAGCTCATGTTACCACTCAGAATTCTTTAAAACATTTCTAAACCTATGAATTTATTAAGCACTAAGTTATAGTTTAATTAACTTTAAAGTCAAAAGAACTTACTTTCTGAGGAAGGGGTAGAATTAAAGCATTCAGGCACGCTTGCCTTAAAGATGTAATCAAAAAGGTGACATGCAGAATGAACTAGAATGTGGGGTTGTAGCAGCAGCTATTCCTATGCTTATGCTGTTCAGGGTTGTTCCCCTAACTATGGGGGTAGCTCAGCATCCCATTCGTCTATGGGGACATGGATGACTCATAGAAACAGCAAATGTACAAGCTGAACAAGCTCTTAGGCATCAGCTTGTCCACACCTCCACTATAAACTGACCCAGAAATTTTTGTCCTGGAAAGAAAAGTCCACTGAGAATGGAAAAGTGGCTGCCAAAAGATAGAATTTCTCTTACCCCTGCCCCTGTCATGACCAAACCTGCCAGTCTGCTTCATTGTGTGGAATTTGCAGAAGACTCAGACTCTCACAGATGCATTTGCTCTTCTTCCTTTTACTAACAGACATGGTGAGGTCTCAATGCAGTGAATTAACAGAGGTACAAGTCCAGTTTGTCACTGGGGATGGGAGAGAATGAGTGTGAAATAAAACCTCTGAAATCCATCACCACAAAGGGGAAAAACACAACGGCAGCTGTGGAAACACATGTGCAGATCCATGTAAGTGTTTCCTTCTTACTGATACCCCAGGATGTTCAATTCATTGCCTCTGAGAGGTAAAAGGCAGGGAAAGTGCATGGAAAATGTTAGGACATCTTGTGCTCTGGAGAAGGAATAGGCAGCCAGAGACCTGCTCCTTTTCATAATCATGGATGGAGTATTTTCAGAAGGCTATACTGCCTTTGTTACTAAGAAGCTGTACATCATCAAAGCAGGCAGTGAAAGGCCATATTCCTGTGGGGTTTCACCCTCCTTTCTATGAAATGCCTAAAGCAGGCTCATTTATTCCCATCTTATTCATTTCCCTCTAGCTGCTACCAAGAACCCCAAAATGTTCAGCTCCAAAGTTAATGCACATTTACAGCCTGGGAGTATTTTCCTTCCACTGAATTGGAAGAGAGGAGCAGGGAGGGAGAAGGGAGGTAATTTCAGTTGTTCTATTGTTGGGAGTAAGGGGAGTAATTCTTGCTTATATCAGCAGCTTGCCGAGTCCCACCATCATTCCTACCCCCCTTTATTTTATTTATCTCTTTACGGCCTATCTGATAATGCTAGAACCATTTCCTGTTGTATACTGGCTGAGGAAGCTTTCTCCGGGCCCAAGAGCAAATCAATAAAAGTAAGCCATAGCGATTCATAAAAATAAAATTGTCATCATTATTGTTCAATTATTGCTGTGTCTGTGGAAAGAATCTCCAGAACTGAAGGTTTCTTGGCTAATATTTATAATCTGCGTTGAATGGTGCTAATGAATGAGTGGGTGTGCATTAGACTGAAATGCGATGGTGTTTGATTTATACCAAGTCCAGGTCTGATTGCTAATGTTAAATCCATTAAAGTGTCTCTTAGATCTGCCTTAATGTACTCCCCTGCATATAATAGAGCTTAAACATACCCGTTTACTTAGCTTTTCATTATTGGTTGAGTATTTGTCTTTATTACATTATCCCCATGATAAATTTGACTTATGATAGTTTAAAAAACAGCACTTCGAGAAAGCTAAGCTTTTAAAAAGCTACAAAAGTAACTCCAGATTCCCCAGTCTTCCCACAGATAAAAAAGCAGAATATCCTCAAATAATAATTATTTTTAAAAGTTCAAACTGTTAAATCCGAGCATGTCCCAGATCACAAAATCCAGATGCTCAGAGGAGGAAGAAATATTTCATCCTGGAAGGAAAATCACAAACAGAGAAATGAAAGCTATCTGCCTAAGCTGCCACCTTTGGAGTGTCTCTGGGGTGGAAAGCTTTCTGTATTCCTTTAAAACGCTTCTCCCTGAAGGAATCCATAAAGCACAAGTGTAAATAGGAACAACAGGTTGAAAAGACTTAGGTGTAATCATCAAGAGTCCCCTCTAAGGTCAACCATTTCGCAGGGATTCTGAAAAGGATAGTGAGTATGAAGTACACCCACTGCCTGCGCTCCCCTCCTTTAATCTACAAGAGTTTTCCATTCACAGCCCAGGCAGTCCCAGGCGACAGACGCCAAGTCAATTTGGGGTGTATTTCTGATGCTTCCCCTCTGTGCTTCACTGGCTTTACTTGAAAGCTTGACTTCCTGCTAAGTCCATGTTTGCTGATGTGTATCTGGATTAGGACAAGGAACAGACTTTCTGTGTGTTCCTGACAATGCCGCTGCTACCTCTGGCTTTGGTGGTCCAACCCATCCTCTTACAGGAGACCTGAGATGGAGATGGGAGACACGGCAAGGCAAACGAACCATGAGGATCTGGATTTGATAAAGCAAGATAAAGAGATAGGTAAAAAGGAATAAATCCCCTCCACCCCAATAAAGCAGCTAAACGCAAATCCTAAAGTAGTAGGGAGATGATTCTCTAAATACCTCCATGGTTATTTGGTTCCTACTAGGGGTGTGGACAAGATTGTTACAATCAACAAGTATGGGGCACACCCATGCTGGATAGTGCAGGAAGAGACCATATAGCTCCTTTCCCCAGAAAGTTTATAGTTCTGTTTGTTTTTTGTTTTTGTTTTTGTTTTTGTCAAGGGAAATGAGAAAAATATTTACTAAGTTGAATAACCAGAGATCAATAAGAAATAGAAAACACCAACTATTGCAATACACCATGAACAGCCCAGAAAGTAAGTGTCATGTGCATGACAGGTGGGGACGCAATGGCCCAGTTCTTGTAGGGGATTTTAGAGAGCAAGATGGTCTCCGGATAGACGTGAAAGAGTGACTTTGTGGGAGAGGCAGGGAGACAACTGTAGCAGTAGAGGGACACGTGCACAGAAATAGCCAAGTCTAGCATAATTTTGTGTGTGTGTGTGTGTGTGTGTGTGTGTGTGTGTGTGTGAGATGGAATCTCATTCTGTCACCCAGGCTGGAGTGCAGTGGCTTGATCTCGGCTCACTGCAAGCTCCGCCTCCCAGGTTCACGCCATTCTCCTGCCTCAGCCTGGCAAGTATCTGGGACTACAGGCGCCCGCCAACACGCCAGGCTAATTTTCTATATTTTTAGTAGAGACAGGGTTTCACCGTGTTAGTCAGGATGGTCTCGATCTCCTGACTTCGTGATCCACCTGCCTCGGCCTCCCAAAGTGCTGGGATTACAGGTGTGAGCCACTGTACCCAGCCAAGTCTAGCATACATTTTAACTTAAATTGGGTAGTATCATATTTTAAAACTAAAACACATATACACATACATACAAATGAAATTACCAAACTCCAAGTATTTGTCACACTGTTTTCAATGAACCTGAACATTTAGTACCATTTGACACTAAATATTTTGGATTTACATAAACAAATCTAATCCTGGCTTGAATCTACAGTCTATTTTTGATGGCCTTGGATTTCATGATAAAATTTTTACACAGCTTATTATAAGACAAACACTAAAATTAGGCTTTATCAAACTATAAGGGTTTTGTACATAGATTTCAAGTCACCGGATTCATTTATTTAGCTTTGTTCTACAAAGTACTAAGTAAGAATGGGAAAAGAAGAATTCAAGCTTTGTAATATGTGTTGCCAAGGAGTTGCCACGTTATCTAGCCACCGAAACTCAAAAAAGAAACGCTTACCCCATCATAAAAATTAGCTGTAGAACAAAAAGGTTCTTGTTGGAATTATGTATAATGAAAAGAATTTTTAAAAACTGTACTGTCATTTGAAACAATGCTACTGATCCTCTCTCTGTAGGACATAAATTTTGAAGGTTCTCCCCAGGAACAAGGATGAATTTACTTTGATCCTTCTACTATCTCTCATTCCATTTTTCCTTGTCTAATAGTGGCAGAAATTTGGAAGCTGACCAACCAGGTTAATGATGCAATAAGTATCCGACCAAATACAGGACAAAGTATACACAAACAAGTATGCATCTTGAATTATAATACATACAAGCAGAGGGGTTAGCCCAAGATAGTTGTCTAGATTACAGCCAAAGTTTTGCCAACAAGATAGATCCCTAAACCTAAGGGACTGTTGGATGTGATGGTCCCAGCATTTCCTTCAGTCTCTAAGGTCTCATAATTCTGTGATTCTTCAGTTAAGAAAACACAGAGATTCCTGACAAGGCCAGGAAAACAGAGAAAATGGAAGATGAGGACTGATATTTAACAAGCACCTACTATTGGCCAGGGAAGATGATAAATATTCTATATACAGTATCTAATTCCATGTTCCCAACAGCACCATTATTTTACTATTATTTTCCTATTTTACTGAGAGGTAAACTAAAGCTCAGGGAGGTTACTTAATAAACACATAGTCACACAGCTACTAGGTGGCCATGCAAGGATTTTAGCCTACATGTAACCAGGGTTGACACTCACAATATTTATCAGCCAAAGTGGTGTGGATACTGGTGAATCGGACAGATGCAGCAGCCAGTTGGAAAAGACACCCAATGTGGATGACCAGCACAGTCATAGCTGCAGAAATCAGCACAGGCTTAACTCAATGCACAGGTTCTTCCCATTAACCATCAATGACACGCTTAAATTAAGTTCTCCAACTCTTGCTTTGTCTCTAAATTAGTAGTCGCATTTACTTATATGGTGAAGTGTGTTTGCTAATTAAAACATTTTAGATGGAGATCTATCAATCTCCTTAAGTACCTCTTCTTTCGGGAAGAGGTGATGGTTCTCTGAATACAGTAAAGCAAAAACAAAAAAAATCCTGTAACATTTTATCTGCACTGTAGCACACAGGACATGCTTCAGTTATCACTGGTAAATAGTCCAGTCTTCATTCACTTTCCCTACTGCTAACACAAAGTCCACCTGAAAAGCACCAAAATAAATTTGTTTTAAAATGTAGGGACTATGCCTTGTAAAAGTGAAATCTGCATTTATCTCTAAACTGTAAGGCAATAGCAAATCAAGATAAATTGACTAAGTTACCTTAAACTTATCCCAATTGAATATGATTCTGCAAATATTATTTGTAACCCAAAAATAAATCAATATAGGAAGAACCTACAGTAAAGGACTGGCCTTTTCCCAGTCGCCATTCACACATAACATCAAAGATATTGACAGGTAGATGACGGATGGGTTAGATTAGATAGATAACGATTTCGTTTTTGGTGTAAATATATCATTGCTATCATCTGACTCTCAAGAATTCAGCAGTGACCTTGTATTCACTATGTAATTCAGGTTAATCCTTGACACTGAAATGTAGCACTTCGGAAGGGATATGGGCATAAACTGTGGCCATGATGAAAAAAATTAAAGTTTTCTTTTAGGAAAAGCATGCCCTAAGACATATGTACTTTACAGAGAGAAAATGAAAAATTGGTAGAGACAGTTAAAATCTTAAATAATTAAAAAAAAAAAACTACATAGCAAAACAATAATCCCTGTGTTCTCGAGCAAAATCTAGAAAACAGATGTTCTTTCTGATCAAAAGTTCTGGATTTTCTAGGCTGGGCATGGTGGCTCACACCTGTAATCCCAGGACTTCGGGAGGCCGAGGCAAGTGGATCATCTGAGGTTAGGAGTTTGAGACCAGTCTGGCTAACAAGGCAAAACCCCATCTCTACTAAAAATACAAAAGCTAGCCAGGTCTGGTGGTGTCGCACCTATAGTACCAGGTACCCAGGAGGCTGAAGCAGAAGAATTGCTTGAACCTGGAAGGCGGAGGTTGCAGTGAGCTGAGATCACACCACTGCACCCCAGCCTGGGCAACAGAACAAGACTCCATCTCAAAAACAAAAAACAACAACAAAATTCTGGATTTTCTATGTAATCCACCACATTCTCCAAAGATAAATGGATTCTTGACTTGATAGGTTACAAGTAAATTCCCTAAAGAAATGCTAAATGTTCCAGAAGTTTCTTCCGGGGGGGATTGTAATGAATATCATGTCCAGAGGCAAGTGGGCTTTGGCAGCAAGAGCAGAGGACAGAAGTAAGGAGGTGGAGCTTGAGTCCCAGCAACACCATAGCCCTATGACCTTGGTCAAGTCACTTTCCTTCTGTGTCTCAATTTCTCATCTATAAAATAAGACAGTTACCTCCTACCAATATCCAGTGGTCCCTGTGAGGACTGATACTCAAAATACTTAACATCTAATGCAACGTAAGCACTGAATATCAACCTTATTTATCCTCTACCTCATTCCAGGAAGGACTCAAGGTAATCAACAGAAGAAACAATGCCAAAAAATATATTTATTAAGTTAGAGAAGTTTAGGGCAAAGGAAACAAACTTCAACCATAAGATAAAACAGAGAATTAACATGCAAAAGAGCACCAAATTTGGGAAGACATTTCTTGCAAAGACCCTAGCAAGGGGAACATTGAGAAATGCTACATAGTAGAGAGATTCTTGGTTTCTCAGTTACACAATCTGTCAGCCTCTACTACTGTGATCTTTGGGATTTTCTCCAGGTGTTCATTAAGCCTCGGAGAAGAAAGAAAAGTAAAGAAACAATATTTAATGTCCATTACTCCTGGTACGATGGCAGCCATTTCTAAGTGTTACCTAATCTTCACACCAATACTATTGTAAATTAATTATCCTCATTTTACAGATTACAGGAAACAGGGGTCCCAAGAGGATGATTCTCACAGCAACCTGAGTATGACGCCTCAAATGTCTGCTTACTTCATTGCTGTAGCCATGATTTCAGATGAATAAAATGGAAACAAATAACCTTAAACAAATAATGAATTAATGAAGAACCCTGAACTCTACTATGGAAATGCATCAGTGTCTCCAGCAGACATAGGTGAGGGGTGAGATCCTTATAGTAATAATACAGTAAACCAGGGGTCCCCAAGCCCCAGTCCATGGGACACCAGTCCATGGCCTGTTAGAAACTAGGCTGCACAGCAGGAGGTGAGTGGCAGGAAAGCAAGTGAAGCTTCATTTGTATTTACAGCTGCTCCTCATGGCTCACATTACCACCTGAGCTCTGCCTCCTGTCAAGATCAGTGACAGCATTAGATTCTCATAGGAACACAAACCCTATTGTGAACTGTGCACGCAAGGGATCTAGATTGTGTGCTCCTTATGAGAATCTAATGCCTGATGATCTGTCACTCTTTCCCATAACGCCCAGATGAGGTTGTCTAGTTGCAGGAAAACAAGCTCAGGGCTCCCACTGATTCTATATTATGGTGAGTTGTATAATTATTTCATTATATATTATAATGTAATAATAATAGAAATAAAGGGCACAAGAAATGCAGTGCACTTGGATCATCTCAAAACCAATGTCCTCTACCTCCCCAGTCTGTGGAAAAACTGTCTTCCACAAAACAGGTCCCTGGTGCCAAAAAGGTAGGGGACTACTGCAGTAAACCATCAAATAAGGTTGGATACAGACATAAAACATTTACTTCTGTTAAAAACTATGTTATTGACCCTAGAAAAGTATTTTCATTAAAGAACTAGCAGATATTTAAATTCGTTTAAAATTCAAATTATAATTTACACCAGTTCATTCACATATTCATGAAATGCTTAATATGTATTAAGCATCATGTGAGATGTAGTGAATATAAAGGTAATAAAATGTAGTCTACATCCCAAAGAAACCTATATTATTTTAACCATATGTCTAGCTATAACTGGTAATGTAATATGTTTGTCATATTTTTTATTTGTGTTTGGGGCATCATTTGAAATAAATAGAATTTTGATTAGTCTATAGAAATGAAGATTCAGATATCTCAAAAACATAATTAGATATTTGCTAAATATCCATTATGGTCCTAGCACTGGGTTAGGCATTATGAAACCATTAAACAAATGCAGAATCTGAGCTTGCCATCCTCTCCCCTTAAAATCAGGCTGTGTCAGCTACTAGGACACTTAGCTTAGCAAGCCTAAATACTCAAATGCCAACCACCATAATTGGTTATTTTTATTTTTTGATATCACAGCTATCTCTAAGCAACCTAGCCAGTCCCTCAGTGTAAACAAAGCCTTTCAGTCTAATTCTCAGAGAAGCTTCTTGCTTCAATTTTCCTTCAATCTTAAGCCTCACAGGATTCTCCTGTCTGGCATCACCCGACTTCTCTCAATAACATCTCCTTTCTGAAAACTCAGGGCATTCACCCATTCAACCACTCTCACTCTTTTCTCAGTTACTTGTTACCTACTTCCTGCTTCCTGACTACCTCTCCATGCCACTCCACACTTTGGCATCTGGATCTGAATCTTTGTCTCAGCCTGTCTCCTCTCATCATCATGGTCAAATTCAACATCCAGGTTCAATATACTTCCACACTTTGTGTTAAATAGTAGCCACACCCATCCTGGATTCAACTACCTTCTTTCTTGTTTCTGCAATCCCTTTCCGTAAGTTCATCCATTTCCATTGCCTCAAACCTCTAATGATGCCCAAATCTCTATATTTAACCCAGAGTAGGCCCCAGAACCTTAGACATACATTTTCATCTGCTTGATGGCTATATTGGTAATTTGGCATGTCCAAATTAAATGCATCTTCTTTACTCAATTAACTCTCCAACCCCACTGTTCCCTGCTCCTGTGTTTCCATGTCATACGGCCCCAGCATTCTCTTCCTCTTAGGGCTCATATCACTGGATTCACTGGAATGTTTCCAAAGCCTATAGATTTCCTCCAAGCAATGTCTTTCCTCACTTTCCTGTGGCTGTCATTGGTGTCTCTATACATTGACAGTTCCTTAACACCAAAGACTATATTGTGGCCATCTTTGTATTTGTCACAATATCTAGAACATTATGGATGGTTAATAAGCATCTGCTAAACTCTATTCTATAAAAAGATTTCTCATGTATTACCAGAAATTGACCCAAGTTTTGGGTCCTGGTGTTTATACAACTTAGAAAAAGTCCTTTTTTCTTTTTTTTTTCTTTTTTTTTAAGTATACAACATTATGGATACAAAATTAGATATGGGGCTTTTGAAGGAACACACATAAGTGAAGTGCCCTGAAGTTTAAGATTCATTGGCTTCATGGTAATGTATACTTTGGAAATGCAAATGAACCTTCTAATTGAGATGTAAGTTTATTGTAATTTTTTTTTTTAAAGTTTATAAACAAATTTATTTCTCACAGTCCTAGAGGCTAGAAAGTCCAAGATCAAGGCTCCAACAGATTCAGTGTCAAGTGAGGGTCCATTTTCTGGTTCATAGACGGCACCTTCTCATTGTGTCTTCACCTGGTGGAAGGAGCACATGAGCTCCCTTGGGCCTCTTTTGTTACATAGGTATGCACATACCATGGCAACTTGCTGCACCCATCAACTCATCATCTACATTAGGTATTTCTCCTAATGCTATCCCTCCCCTAGGACCCCACCCCTCAACAGGCCCTGGTGTGTGATGTTCCCCTCGCTGTGTCCATGTGTTCTCATTGTTCAACTCCCACTGATAAGAACATGCAGTGTTTGGTTTACTCTTCTTGTGTTAGCTGAGAATGATGGTTTCCAGCTTCATCCGTGTCTCTACAAAGGACATGAACTCATCCTTTTTTATGGCTGCATAGTATTCCATAGTGTAAACGTGCCACATTTTCTTTATCCAGTCTATCATTGATGGGTATTTGGGTTGGTTCCAATGGTCTTTACCATTGTGAACAGTGCTGCAATAAACATATGTGTACATGTGTCTTTATAGTAGCATGATTTATAATCCTTTGGGTATATACCCAGTAATGGAATTGCTGGGTCAAATGGTATTTTTGATTCTAGATCCTTGAGGAATTGCCACACTGTCTTCCACAATGGTTGAACTAACTTACACTCCCACCAACAGTGTAAAACCATTCCTATTTCTTCACATCCTCTCCAGCATCTGTTTTTTCCTGACTTTTTAATGATTGCCATTCTAACTGGTGTGAGATGGTATGTCATTGTGGTTTTGATACACATTTCTCTAATTATCAGTGATGATGAGTTTTTCATGTTTGTTGGCTGCATAAATGTCTTCTTTTGATAAGTGTCTGGTCATATCCTTGCCCACTTTTTGACAAGGTTGTTTTTTTCTTGTAAATTTGTTTAAGTTCCTTGTAGATTATGGATATTAACCCTTTGCCAGATGGATAGATTGCAAAAATTTTCTTCCATTCTGTAGGTTGCCTGTTCACTCTGATGGTAGTTTCTTTTGCTGCACAGGAGGCTTTTTAGTTTAATTAGATCCCACTTGTCAATTTTGGCTTTTGTTGCCCTTGCTTTTGGTGTTTTAGTCATGAAGTCTTTGCCATGCCTATGTCCTGAATGATATTGCCTAGGTTTTCTTCTAGGACTTTTATGGGTTTAAGTCTTTAATCCACCTTGAATTACTTCTTGTATAAGGTATAACGAAGGGGTCCAGTTTCAGTTTTCTGTATATGGCTAGCCAATTTACCCAACATCATATATTAAATAAGGAATCCTTTACCCATTGCTTGTTTTCGTCAGGTTTGTCAAAGATCAGATGTTGGTAGATGTGCAGTGTTATTTCTGAGGCCTCTGTTCTGTTCCATTGGTCTGTATCTCTGTTTTGGTGCCAGTACCATGCTGTTTTGGTTACTGTAGCCTTGTAGTACAGTTTGAAGTCAGGTAGTGTGATGCCTCCAGCTTTGTTCTTTTTGCTTAGGATTGTCTTGGCTATACGAGCTCTTTTTTGGTTCCACATGAAATTTAAAGTAGTTTTTTTGAATTCTGTGAAGAAAGCCAATGGTAGCTTTATGGGGATAGCATTAAATCTATAAATTACTTTGCACAGTATGGCCATTTTCACCATATTGATTCTTCCTATCCAGGAGCATGGGATGTTTTTTCATTCATTTGTGTCATCTCTTATTTCTTTGAGCAGTGATTTGCAGTTCTCCTTGAGGAGGTCCTTCACATCCCTTGTAAGTTGGATTCCTAGGTATTTTATTCTCTTTGAAGCAATTGTGAATGGGAGTTCACTCATGATTTGGCTCCCTATTATTGGTGTATAGGAATGTTTGTGATTTTGGCACATTGATTTTGTATCCTGAGACTTTGCTAAAGTTGCTTATCAGTTTAAGGAGATTTGGGGCTGAGACAATGGGGTTTTCTAGTTTATTGTAATTTTCAACCCAAACATCTTCTACTAAAGTGATGCCTTGTACAGTCAATGGCATATTAAAATCAAAACTTCCATTTTTTAAAACAACTCCTGTTTTTATTCTTCTTTCCATAGGTTATTGGGTTATAGGTGGTGTTTGGTTACATGAGTTTTTTAGTGGTGATTTATGAGATTTTGATGCACCAATCACCCAAGCATTATACACTGTAGCCTATTTATAGTTTTTTACCCCTCTCCCTTCTCCCAACCTTCCCAAGTCCCCACAGCCCATTGTATCATTCTTATGCCTTTGCATCCTCATAGTTTAGCTTCCCCATATCAGTGAGAACATGTGATGTTGGTTGGTTTTCCATTCCTGAGTTACTTCACTTAGAATAATAGTCTCCAATCTCAGCCAGGTCACTGTGAATGCCGTTAATTCATTCCCTTTCATGGCTGAGTAGTACTTCATCATATATGTACACACACACACACACACACAAACACACACGCACACACCAGTTTCTTTGTCCACTCGTTGATTGATGGACATTTGGGTTGGTTCCACAATTTTGCAGTTGCGAACTGTGCTGCTATAAACATGCATGTGCAAGTATCTTTTTCACAAAATGACTTATTTTCCTCTGGATTGATACCCAATAGTGGGATTACTGGATCAAATGGTAGTTCTACTTTTAGTTCTTTAAGGAATCTCCACACTGTTTTCCATTGTGGTTGTACTAGTTTACATTGCCACCACCAGTGTAGAAGTCTTCCCTGATCACTGTATACACACCAACATCCACTGTTTTTTATTTTTTGATTATGGCCATTCTTGCAGGAGTAGGATGGTATCATTTATGGTTTTGATTTTCATTTCCCTGATCATTAGTGATGTTGAGCATTTTTTCATATTTGTTGGCCATTTGTATACCCTCTTTTGAGAACTGTCTATTCATGTGCTTAGTCCACTTTTTGATGGGATTGTTTTTTTCTTGCTGATTTGAGTTTGTTGTAGATTCTGGATATTAGTCCTTTGTCAGATGTATAGCTTGTGAAGATTTTCTCCCATCCTTTGGGTTGCCTGTTTACTCTGCTGACTGTTCATTTTGCTGTGCAAAAGCTCTTTAGTTTAATTAAGTCCCGGCTATTTATCTTTGCTTTCATTGCATTTGCTTTTGGGTTCTTAGTCATGAAATTCTTGCCTAGGCCAATATCTAGAAGGGTTTTTCCAATGTTATTTTCTAGAATTTTATCATTTCAGGTCTTAGATTTAAGTCATTAATCTATCTTGAGTTGATTTTTGTAAAAGGTGAGAGATGAGGATCCAGTTTCATTCTCCTACATGTGGCTAGCCAATTATCCATTTGTTGAAAAAGGTGTCCCTTCCCCACTTATTTTGTTTGTTTTGTCAAAGGTCAGTTGGCTGTATGTATTTGGGTTTATTTCTGGGTTATCTATTCTGTTCTATTGCTCTATGTGCCTGTTTTTATACCAATACCACACCGTTTTGGTGATTATGGCCTTATAGTATAGTTTGAAATCAGGTAGCCTCATGTCTCTAGATTTGTTATTTTTGCTTAGTCTTGCTTTGACTATGTGGGCTCTTTTTTGGTTCCATATGAATTTTAGAATTGTTTTTTCTACTTCTGTGAAGAATGGTGGTGGTATTTTGATGAGGACTACATTGAATTTGTAGATTTCTTTTGGCACTATGGTCATTTTGACAGTATTGATTCTACCTATCCATGAGCATGGGATGCATTTCCATTTGTTTGTGTCATCTATGATTTCTTTAAGCAGTGTTTTGTAGTTTTCCTCGTAGAGGCCTTTCACCTCTTTGGTTAGGTATATTCCTAAGTTATTTTATTTTATTTTATGGCAGCGATTGTGAAAGAGTTTGAGTTCTTGATGTGATTCTGTTTGGTTGCTGTTGGTGTATAGAAGAGCTACTGAAACTTTGCTGAATTCTTTTATCAGTTCCAGGAGCTTTCTGGAGGAGTCTTTAGAGTTTTTGAGGTGAGCAATCATATCACCAGCAAACAGTGACAGCTTGACTTCCTCTTTACCAATTTGGATGCCCTTTCTTTCTTTCTCTTGTTTGACTGCTCTAGCTAGGACTTCCAGTACTGTGCCGAAGAGGAGTGGTGAGAGTGGGCATCCTTGTCTTGTTCCAGTTCTCAGAGGGCATGCTTTCAACTTTTCCCCATTCAGTATTATGTTGGCTATGGGTTTGTCATAGATGGTTTTTATTACATTGAGTTATGTCCCTTGTATTCCGATTTTGCTGAGCATTTTAATCGTAAAGGGTTGCTGGATTTTGTCGAATGCTTTTTTGCATCTACCGAGATGATCATGTGATTTTTGTTTTTAAATTCTATGTGGTGTATCACATTGACTTGCGTATGTTAAACCATGAAACCCACTTGATCATGGTGGATTATCTTTTTGATATGTTGTTGGATTCAGTTAGCAAGTATTTTGTCAAGGATTTTAGCATCTATGTTCATCAGGGATATTGGTCTGTAGCTTTCTTTTTTGGTTAGGTCCTTTCCTGGTTTTGGTATCAGGGTGATGCTGGCTTGATAGAGTGAATTAGTGAAGGTTCCCTCTTCATCTTGTGGAATAGCATCAATAGGATTGGTATCAATTCTTTGACTGTCTGCTAGAATTCTGATGTGAATCCATCCGGTCCTGGACTTTTGTTAGTAATTTTTTTAATTACCATTTAAATCTCACTGCTTGTTATTGGTCTGTTCAGGGTATCTAATTCTTTCTGATTTAAGCTAGGAGAGTTGTATTTTTCCAGGAATTTATCCATCTCTTCTAGGTTTTCTTACTTATGCACATAAAGGTGTTCATGGTAGCCTTGAATGATCTTTTGTATTTTTGTGGTATCAGTTGTAATATCTCCCGTTTTGCGTCTCATTGAGGTTATTTGGATTTTCTCACTTCTTTTCTTGGTTAATCTTGCTAATGGTCTATCAATTTTGTTTATCTTTTCTAAGAACCAGCTTTGTGTTTATCAATTATAATTTTTATTGTTTCAATTTTATTTAGTTCTACTCTGATCTTTGTTATTTCCTTTCTTCTGCTGGGATTGGATTTAGTTTGTTCTTGTTTCTCTAGTTCCTTGAGGAGTGACCTTAGATTATCAGTTTGTGCTCTTTCAGTCTTTTTGATGTAGGCATTTAGGGCTATGACCTTTCCTATTAGCACCACCTTTGCTGTATCCCAGAGGTTTTGATAGGTTGTGTCACTATTGTTCAGTTTGAAGAATTTTTCAATTTCCATCTTGATTTCATTTTTGACCCAATGATCATTCAGGAGCAGGTTATTTAATTTCCATGTATTTGCATGGTTTTGAAGGTTCCTTTTGGAATTGATTTCCAGTTTTATTCCACTGTGGTCTAAGAGAGTGATATAATTTCAATTTTCTTAAATTCATTAAGGCTTATTTTATGGTCTTATGATAGGTCTTATGGCCTATCATATGGTCTATCTTGGAGAACGTTCCATGTGCTGTTGAATAGAATGTGTATTCTGCAGTTATTAGATGGAATGTTCTGCATATATCTGTTAAGCTCATTTGTTCCAAGGTATAGTTTTAAGTCCATTGCTTCTTTGTTGACTTTCTATCTTGATAACCTGTCTAGTACTGTCAGCAGAGTACTGAAGTCCCGCACTATTATTCTGTTGCTGTCTAGCTCATTTCTTAGGTCTATTAGTAACTGTTTTATAAATTTGGGAGCTTCAGTGTTAGGTGCCTATATATTTAGGATTATGATATTTTGCTGTTGGGCAAGGCCTTTTTACCATCATATAATGTACCCCTTTGTCTTTTTTTTTTTTTTTTTTTTTTTTTGAGACAGAGTCTTGCTCTGTCACCCAGGCTGGAGTGCAGTGGCGCAATCTCAGCTCACTGCAAGCTCTGCCTCCCAGGTTCACGCCATTCTTCTGCCAAAGCCTCCCAAGTAGCTGGGACTACAGGCACCCACCACCACGCCCAGCTAATTTTTTATTTTTAGTACAGACAGGGTTTCACTGTGTTAACCAGGATGGTCTTGATCTCCTGACCTCGTGATCTGCCTGCCTCAGCCTCCCAAAGTGCTGGGATTACAGGCGTGAGCCACCGCGCCCAGCCCCCCTTTGTCTTTTTTATCTTTTTTAACTGCTATTGCTTTAAAGTTTGTTTTGTCTGATATAAGAATAGCTACTCCTGCTCACTTTTGGTGTCCATTTGTATGAAATGCCTTTTTCCACCCCTTTTCTTTAAGTTTATGTGAGCATCACCAACCCGAGACTTAGTCACAATTCTGGACAAAGGAGAAGTCGGGGAATAAGTGGAATTGACTGAGACAAATTTTTTGTCATGCCAGAGTAACACAGTCATATGTCACATAATAACATTTGGGTCACTGGCAGACCAAGTATACAACAGTGGTCAAATAAGATTGTAATGCAGCATATATTGAAACCTGACTTAGGCAGTTGATATTGACATTGGTGATCAAGTATGAGAAATGACTGATATTCAGTAATGATGCTGGGATATTTGATTATCCATATAAAAAAGTGTATAAATAAAAATATACTATACAAATTTAAAAATTGTGTAAGTACACTCTGATGTTCACATGAAAAAAAAATCTCCTAATGACACATTTCTCAGAATATATCCCCTTTGTTAAGCAGTATGTGACTGTACAAGTTGAACTTCAGAAAATAATAAGAAATATATGTTTTTTGCATACTATTAGATTCATACCCGTTCAAGTGCTTACGTAGTCCTAGAATTACATATTGAAGCTAGTCCAAATTAAAGGCATTAATGCCAGAAAAGGCATTTCAGAACAACTAAAGAGGAGCCTCACTAGACCCCTCCATGTTTAACTGTACAGTTAGTTTCCTTTTAAAATACTTATGGCTGAAAACGTGGTCTGGGGTAGGCTTTCTTCACTGGGAAGATGTACATTAGTGCAGGTTAGCACCTTGCCAAAGTGGCTAGTCTTTTCAAAATTCAGAGATATGTAGGTCTTTCCCTGCTAAACCACAAATCTAAAGACCAGAAAAAACTGATCAGCAAATAATTCTGCAAAGAAAACAATAGTCTATTCTAGGTCAGATTTCGGTGACAGATATTCTTACTTTTGCTGGATAAGCACCAATAATCTTTTTGGTAATGCACGGAAATGATTACCTCGTATAAATGTCATCCACCTAGATTTGTACAGGACAAAAGGGGAGATTCATTAATAAGAGAAAATTAGACATATAGGACAACCCAATACAGAGAGATAAATGAGATATGAACGCTGGCCAATCTACTGTGCACCAGTTACAAAGAAGAATGGGCACTTGGTTTTGAAAATATAATTTCCCTACTTATTTTTTTCTATTTTGCAAAATGCACCAAAGCACACTTCAGCCATATTCACATGACACTAATAGAAGAAAGAAGAGCATGGAAAGTGATAATAATATGGCTGGACTTTGCTTTTACCTTCACGCCTTTCATCCAAGGATGTTTCTGCCCTTAAATAATAATTGATTAAACCTCAACAATATCCCTAGTGAAGGTATCTTCTGATGGGCCCAGACAGAAGCAGAGAGAAATGACAGGGATTGGATCACCCAGGTTCAGGCCACAGGGCTCTAACAGAGCCAGAAGCAGACCCAAGAGAAGCCCCTCCCCAAAATCACTTTTAATCACCTGGAAATAGCCAGGGCCCTTGAGACTGTTAGCCAGGCTACCTCCATTTTGGCATGAGCTATATTTTGTATTTAATTATTTTCAGACCATCCACATTTGACTGCTGTTCTTCTAAAAAATGGGACTAGAGAATTGTCAAAGGCTTGCCTATGGCCTCCAACGAGCATCACTTCTCAGGATTTCTGCAGAGAGCCTGCAGGTAGCACATATCAAGTACAGTTCAGTAATTGGGGGGCTGCCACAGAAGTACTTTCATGCTGACTAATTAATCTCTAGTAATTAGCACTCCGATGTAACAAGTGCAGTATTTAAGGGTCATAGCAAGGGAAATAAAATCTACTCTTCAAAAATTTTCTAAAGGGTTTGATTGCCTTCTTTCAGATAAATAAGAGGATCCATCCACTCAGGCACAGAAGCTGGAATAAGAAATTTACTTCATATGCCCAGTGCTAAACACGGCCCCAAATTACCTCTTTATAATAATACTTGGTCTAATTCCTTTAAAATCTGAGCAAAAGTTATAGACTCCTTATTAAATTGGAAAGGACTTCAGAAATCATCTAGCCCAACTTTTTCTTCCTACAGATAAGGAAATGGAGGCCACAGAGGCAAAGAAACTTTCCCAGGCCTCTGAAGTTGCTTGGGGCAAAGCTCAGGCTGGACCAAGGGTCACTAGATCTGGGGTTTCACCATATCCCCCGTTTTCCTACCTCAACAGGGGTCTGGATGCTGCTCAACTCTCGGCGTCCTTACACACTGCATTTGAGAAACCGCACCCGCGCTGGTCCTGAGCCAGCTGCCGTGAAATCAGGATTAAGTCTCCCTGGAGCCCTGCTTCATCTCCCTCATCTAGGGCCCCCATCTTTGCCCTCCTGTGCCTCCGGCCTCACCATCCAGCTCTTACACCCTGTGTCTCCTTCCTGCAGGTCCCCGCTGTCAGACCTAAGTGTGATGTGATCCCTTCCATGAGCTGAAAAAGCACACCCAGCCCAGGACACAGCAGGACCCTGAGTCTAGGCATTTGTATCTGTCAAAGGTACCAAGCTATGTCATACACACACAACCTGCAGAGACAGACAGAGATCACGCCTCCTCTGAAAACTCTAAGACCTTTCTAGATGGAGACACCTCCCTCTCCTGTTAATCTCAGGGTAAATGACGGCAACCATGGCAGAATCATCTCCATTTATGCCTTCGACTCCCTCACTCTTCACTCCTCTGTCCACGTCTCTGCATCCTGGCCTCCCTCCCTGACTCCAGCTCTGATTCTCGTCCATGTCCTTCTCTGAACAAAATGATAAACTAAGGGAAGGCGCTAGTCCATGGAGTTTCTCTGAACGTGAGAAAATGAGAAGCCTCGGCATCTGCTTCTGGAGGTTCCCTGCCCTGCCCCGGCACTGTGAGGAAAGGGACGGGGGAGGGAGACGGGGTTTGGACTTCTGCAGCCTCCA
The DNA here is from genome assembly GCF_047675955.1 of Chlorocebus sabaeus. Classification (NCBI taxonomy): domain Eukaryota; kingdom Metazoa; phylum Chordata; class Mammalia; order Primates; family Cercopithecidae; genus Chlorocebus; species Chlorocebus sabaeus. Next base: position 19,235,754 of record NC_132915.1, read on the forward strand.
CCCTGGGCCGTGCTGTCTTCCTCATCTGTCCACTATGGAAATCCAACTCCTGAGCAAGAGCCAGGCAGACAGTCTTAAGCTGCTGGCCTTTGTTTTTGTTTTTCCTTCTCTGTGGTAAGAAGGTCTGAAGGCAAATACAACTTATCAGGGCTTTCCCCTCCTCTTCTTGCCCCTTGAAGCCAGCTCTGCAGAAGTCAACCTCGACCTGGGACAGGATGGGATGTGCTGAATAAAGCCCTGGAGGGGTCCGAAAGGGATTGCCTAATTCAGAAAACTCCTCATTTTTTTTGAGACGGAGTCTCGCTCTGTTGCCAGGCTGCAGTGCAGTGGCGTGATCTCGGCTCACTACAACCTACGCCTCCCGGGTTCAAGCAATTCTCCTGCCTCAGTCTCCCGAGTAGCCGGGATTACAGGTGCCCGCCACCACGTCCAGCTAATTTTTGTATTTTTAGAAGAGACGAGGTTTCACCATGTTGGCCAGTATGGTCTCGATCTCTTGACCTCCTGATCTGCCTGCCTCAGCCTCTCAAAGTGCTGGGATTATAGGCGTGAGCCACTGTGCCTGGCCCTCATTTCTTTATGCCTCAGGCTTTACCTACAAAATAAGGGGCTTAGATGAGACATTCTCAAACCTTTCTTTTTGCTCTGAAATCTTAGTCCGTCCGTCCTTCCTTCCTTCCTTCCTTCCTTCCTTCCTTCCTTCCTTTCTTTCTTTATTGGCAAGTGTTTATTAAATGCCTATTTCTGCAAATCACTGCCCAAACTACAAGGAATACAGAGGTCAGAGAAGCCACAGTGCCCACTCTCAAGGAGCTAATGTAAGTACAATGGGCACACGATTTGAGAAATTCTATGATAGAGCCTATCCAAATGCTGGGGGGCAACTGCAGGGAGGCTGTGGGCAAGAATGGGGGAGAAATCATGGAGGACATCACAGAAGAAGGGACAAGTATACTAGGCAATGAAAGGTGAGTTGGAGTTTCTAGGTGAACAAGGCCTGAGAGGAAGCAGAGGATGGAGAATGTTCCAGGTAGGAATGTTCCACAAACAAAGGCCTGTCATAAACACATACCAGGTGCAGGAAATGTCAGGAGCCATGGTGTGGCTACCGGGAGAGGAAAAGAAAAGGCCAAGTGAGTTTCCACATTGTACTGAGGGAGGAGTTTACATGGTGTTGCAAAATGATTTTCTAAGATGCTAACGTGTCAGCAACATCCATGAGAATAAATCTCCTGATTTTTTTTTCCCTTGGAAAGTGATACAGACGAGTGTTATGCGAAGCCCTCATAAAATCTTAACATCTTCCGACATTACTTCAAAATGATTCTTTTTCTTTTCTTGTGAAGAACAGGGCACCAATAGACTCAGCCTATTGTTTTCAAGCAAGTTCCAACAAGATCCCTGAGATCCTTTCCCCAAAGATGATTTGCATGTAAAAATAAAGGAGGGGGCATGTAATGACTGCAGATTTTCGAGTTCACAATTCCTTTTCACCTAAAGATCGCGCTTCTTTGCTTTTGTTTCAGTTCAAGAAGAAAGAAATGGAACCCCCAGAGTCCTAAAAGTAGTGAGAGATATGCTCACAATTTCTGCCCTAGAAACCACCTACTCTTTTTTTTGCAATCTCCCCACAAGCCCCCCAGAGCTTGGCTGTGGCTTGCAAGCACCCCCACAACTTTGGTCTGCCTCTCCCACATTTAAAGCATGCCAGCTTCGGGGGTCCAGGATTGTTTAGACAATAAGGAAGCCCTATCTTAGGCTGAGGGCTCAAAGCAATGCAGATAATATCTTAATATGGCTGAGCACTGGGTTTTGTTTTTTGTGGTGTTTTGTTTGTTTGTTTGAAGACGGAGTTTTACTCTATCCCCCAGACTGGAGTGCTGTTGTGTGGTCCTGGCTCACTGCAACCTCTGCCTCCCCCATTCAAGATGTTCTCGTGCCTCAGCCTCCCTAGTAGCTGGGATTACAGGTGCACGCCACCATGCCTGGCTAATTTTTTTGTATTTTTATTAGTGACGGGGTTTCACCATGTTGACTAGGCTGGTCTCAAATGCCGGGCCTCAAGCCATCCACCCACCTCGGCCTCACAAAGTGCTGGGATTACAAGCATGAGCCACCGCACCCGGCCTGGGTTTTTAAAAAACAAAGGGACAGTAAAACCTCAGTGATTGGTACTATCTCTCAATGTCCCGAAAACTGTTGTCCCATTGCAGCAGACTGCAGGGCACAGCCCAGGGGAGGACAGCATCCCTGAAAACCACGCAAATTCTACAAACATCTCCCATATTACTTCATAAACACCAGAAGTATAAAAGAGTAAAAAGTTTCTCTTCGGTTCTCAACACAATTCCCACTTAGAGGCTTTTGTCAAGTTTGTGGTACATCTTTCCAGACCAATTCCTCTATCCCCAAAAGAAGTTTTTTACCCCTAGGTCAAGTAAATTGTACGTTGGGTTAATCAGCTTAATTAATTTAAAATTGTACCTATGGTTCCAGGGCAGGGGTCAACAAATGTTTCTGTGAAGGGTCTGATAGTAACTAGTTTTGGCTCTGTGGACCATAGTCTGTGGCAGCCACGAACTCCACTGCTGTGGTGTGAAAGCAGTCACAGACACTATATCAACATATTGTCTGGGCTCCAATAAACCTTCACCAACTAATACAGGCCCTGGCAGGATTTGGTCTGCGGGCAGGTTTGCTGGCCCCCAATCGGGGCATGACCTCTTCTATTTTGTTTAAAGTAGAAGAGAATTTCTCGTGCTTGTAAAGATTCAAAACCGAGCAGAGTCTGAATATCTGAAACAATTACAGAGCAACACAAAACGGCAACCACCACTTACAATATTGAGGACAGGCATTTCAATAGCCCCTGAGGTTCGGAGCCCCTGAGGTTCGGAGCCCTGAACAGCATTGGGGTGGGGCCTGTGAAGGAGATTTACCTTGATCTTTCCAGGAGACACATTTCCAGTCTTCTTAATTAAGGCCATTCACAAATGGCCTGGAAAACGTCTGTGGAGTGAAGCAATTTGGGAAACCTGTGAAATGGACCAGACAACCATTAGTCTCTACCCCCACCCCGCCTACTCTCCCAGCACCCCCAGCCCCCACCCCTAAGCCAACGCACTGGCAAGTGGAATGATTAATCTTACTGTTTCACTTTGAAACCTAAAAGAAACAAAACACTGGGCGCATTCCTATTTCCCATTGAAAGTAATCACAGCTTTCTATCCCTCGATGTTTACATAAAGAGAGCTGTTTATTTAGAATCCTTGCTGATAAGGACACCGCACGCTCGTAACTTATTATATATTCTCTTTCCATTTTGTCTTTTTTTTTTTAAGGGGGGAGGGAGAATTATGTATATTTTATGATAACCCAAAGTGACTTATACATAAAAAATACAGACTTTAAAGATAAAAAGGATTAGTCGCAGGTAATGCATTTTCCATGAGTGGCTATAGGGCTCTAGGTTGCAAGCGGTCCCGGCTGCATACAAATGAATTGATAAAAGTCTGGCGCTCTGGATGGGTAGCAAGGCTCATGCTTTGCTGGAGATGATTCTTAAAGTTACAATAAATCAGACAGACAGTGTCGGCCTTTGAGGATAAACCTGTGATGGCTTGTTGTGCCTCTCTGAATCGCCTCAGAGGCCCAGGGACTAAAAGTGCCTAGATGTCACATTAAATCTACCGGGAGGATGGAGCACTTCAAAGAGGAACGCAATCAGATCTGATGGAAAATACATTTTCTGAAAGCTACTGACAAAAAAGTAATCTTTGATGTGGATGTTGAATAACAATTGATATTGTCTTTCCTGACATTTTTCATTATTGCCGTCTTATACAGCCTACTTCATGTATTAAAGCAATATTAACTGTTTGACAGGGACAAATCCTCCAACTATCACATAAGCAATTGTTTCTGAATTGTCCTAGCCCACTGCCTGTAAAACCTGTCCCAATAACTGCTTTTAAATATGACGGTAGACTCTTCTCCCTGACTAGCTAGACAGTGTCTGAGCTCCGGCATAGTTCAGTGGAGTCTGGGGAATATTAAAAATGGTTAGCTGGTTACGAGGTGTCATTTGATTATAAGGATAGAACAGGAGTGTTTTTTGAAGGTGAGTTTTAATGAGAGAGATCTATAAAAGTTAGTCCTTATTATTCCCCCATCTTCAATACACATTTACGTCAAGTATATGTGTGCGAATCTCAGGCCTGCTGCAATTCTTGTAGCTCAAAGGGAGAAATAAAGGAATGTACAGAAGATCTTTGTTATTTATGCAATGAAATAAAGCAATCTCTGGCTGTGCAAGCACCTATAAAATATGCTGGAATTAAATCCCCCCAATATGCTTCTGGGAGAAAAAAAAATGCAAGCAGATCTGGAAGGCACATGTCACTTTCAAAACCCAGGATACCTCCTGAGGTTTAATGTCTTAACCTTCAGCTGCGAATGTGTGTGGTTTCATTGTAGGTATTTGTAAAGCTTAAAATCTCTAATTTTCTGATGACCTTGAGCTTCTTGAGAAATGGGGGGGACATTCTAGCAATGAAGAGCTGGGAGTTTTTGTTTCTATGAAACGGGGCTAATTGTACCCCAGAGTAAAAGATAGAAAATGAATACCACACAATTCAAAATTGCAAAACCATGACAACCCTGTGTTGTCAATGCTCAAAAGTTATCATTTGCACCTAAGAAGCCTAGGGGATGAGATATATATTCTTCACTCACCTGATTATTACATCCCCATATTCCCTGGAGCTTCCAGCTTTCCCATGCCTTGCCAATACTGTAGCGCGCCTTTTTTTTAATGGTGTGGAAGTTTTACACAAAGTGTACCTCTCTACTGGGATTGGGGCGGGTGCGGCCTCCTTTACAATACTTGGAATAAGGCAGATGATGGTGAGCAAAAAGAAGAAAAAGAATCATCCCCCAAAAAATGAAAAATTACAAGACACAACTTTGCCACTTAGGAATCTTTTGTGATGTTGGACAAGGTCTTGGCCACTCTCTGCTCTACACGAGGAGTCAGTAAGCTTTTTCTTAAGAAGCCAGATAGTAAATAGTGGAGGCTTTGTGGGTCACGCTATCTCTGTTACAAATGCTCATTGCTGCCATTGTGGCACAAAGCAGCCATAGACAATACATAAATGAATGGCGTGGCTGTGTTCAAATGAAACTTGAACTTAAAAAAGTAGTTGGTGAGCCAGATCTGGTCCACAGACCATAGTTCGCCAGCCTCTGCTGTGGATCTCTTCTCTATAAAATTGGTGTACTAAGAGGAGATGAGATTTAGCACTCTTTACTACTGAACACATTAAACTCGCTAACAAACGGGACAGTGCTTTTACTTGAGAAAGCAAAAGACACCAGGGATGGAGGTTCATGCCTATAATTCAGCATTTTGGGAGGCCGAGGTGGGAAAAGCACTTGAGCCCAGGAGTTTGAGACTAGCCTGGGCAACATAGTGAGATCCTGTGATATGGTTTGGCTGTGTCCCCTCCCAGATCTCATCTTGAATGGTAGAACTCATGATCCCCACATGTGGCAGGAGGGACCTGGTGGGAGGTAATTGAATCATGGGGGCAGTTTCCCGCATGCTATTCTTGTGATAGTGAGTTCTCACGAGATCTGATGGTTTTATAAGGGGCTTCCCCCTTTGCTCAGCTCTCATTCTTCTCCTTCCTGCCGCCCTGTGAAGAAGGATGTGTTTACTTCCCCTCCCACCATAATTGTAAATTTGCTGAGGCCTCCTCAGCCATGTGAACCGTGAGTCAATTAAACCCCTTTCCTTTATAATTACCCTGTGTTGGGTATGTTCTTACAGCAGTGTGAGAACGGAGTAATACACCCTGTCTCTACAAATAATTTTAAAAGTTAGCCAGGCATGGTGGTACATGCCTGTGGTCCCGGCTACTCCAAAGGCTGAGGTGGGAGGATCTCTTGAGACCAGGAGAAGTCATAGTTACAGTGAGCTATGATCATGCCACTGCACTCCAGCCTGGGCAACAGTGTGAGAACCTGTCTCAAAAAAAAAAAGACAGAAAGCCAAAGACAATAGAAAAAAATTCACAAGACAATGATAATTACCCTCGAGGTGATGTTTGATGAGTATATTTATCTTCTCTCAATAAAATGAAAAAGCATACACCATTGCAGTGGCAACAGTTTATCAATCCACTCAGCCAACTTTTTATGATTATATGTTTTAAGATTTAGCACAGCTATCTCCTCTTGAAGTTCTTTACAAACTCAGGAAATACATTACATACTTTCTCACAACGTTGAAAGGGTGGGAAAGTGGTAAGGTGTATCAAGATTGCTTGAGAAGAAAAATTTCTAGGTAGAAACAGAAAGTTGCCCTCAGGCAGGCCTTTTTCTTTCTTATTAAGAGACAGGGCTCTGTGGCACGGGCAATAGTGCAGTCATGTGATCATGGCTCACTGCCGCCTCAAAGTCCTAGACTAAAGCAATCCTCCCACCTCAGCCTCCCAAGTAGCCGGGACTATAGGTGCCAGCCACTATACCTGGCTAACTTTTTAAAATTTTTTGTAGAGACAGGGTCTCACTGTGTTGCCCAAGCTGGTCTCAAACTCCTGGGTTCAAGCAATCCTCCCACCTTGGCCTCCCAAAGTGCATGGATTAGAGATGTGAGTCACAACACCCCCCAGGCAGGTCATTTCTGAATGCTTGAGCAGCCCTTCCCAATAATACAAATGCGAGATGAATAAGTGTGAAGTATGTATTATTTACTAGGGTACAGCAAGAACTTGGGGCTAGATCTTCCTTTTGGACAGCAGGGATATACCATTACATAAGGAACATATCAGGCAGGATCAGTAAGGCTGTGCTGCAATAACAAGTAACCTACATCCCTCCATGGCCTAAAAACCAACAAAGAGGTAGGAAGGTCATAAGCTCAAGAGATCCAGACCATCCTGGTCAACATAGTGAAATCCCATCTCTACTAAAAATACAAAACTTAGCTGAGTGTAGTGGTGCAAGCCTGTAGTCCCAGCTACTCAGGAGGCTGAGGCAGGAGAATCGCTTGAACCCGGGAGGCAGCAATGGCAGTGAGCCTAGATTCTGCACCACTGCACTCCAGCCTGGCAACAGAGCGAGACTCCATCTCGAAAAGATAAAAATAAAATACAAAATAATTTAAAAAAAAAAAACAAACCACCACACAACAAACGTTATTTTTTGCTTCCATGCTACATTTACATCTGGGGTCTGTAAGATGGCTCTGTCCATTGTAGGCATTTCTGGACCCCCACTAACAGCAGCACAATCTTGACACAGGCTTCCATAATCCAAAAGGCAGAGGAAAAGCAATCACGGAAAACTTTGCGCAGACTCCTAAAAGTGGCACACATTGCATTTCCACCCACAATTCATTACCAAAGCAAGTCACAAGGCCAAGCCTCTTCTAGCCCTTGAAAGTCATCTCTTGTGGCCTTTTACACCACCTGGCAGTCACCTGCAGCGACCTCAGCTCACTTAATAGATTCTAATCAGACTGAAGTAATAGCTCAGTCCAAAGACTGGAGTATACCTCTGTTTCCAGCAACTCTCCTTTCCTCTTTCTGATATATCTGCCCTGCCTGGGTGACCTTCACAGCCAGCCACGTGGCACGCTGCCCCTAGAGCACGTGGCTTACACTGAAGAGCCTCAAAGGTTTGCACACAGCCTGTGTGCTACAAGTGTGTAGCCTTGGGCAAATCGCTTAATCTTTCTGTGCCTTGGTTTTCACATCTGTAAAGAGGAGGCTTAAATTAGTTAAACCTAAATTATCGCTACTAATGCACAGTCATTGCTGTAGTATCAGCCATTGCTATCACCTGCATCTAAACACTCTTCCACATTAGCATTTTTCATGCCACCCCTCTGTAGCCTTCCTGAGACAATGATGATAATGAACTATTTATTGAGCAACTATTATATACTTGTAGATTAACATATTTAATCTCTCATTCATATATATGTGTGTATATATATATATATGAATTTAATCTCCACCAGAGCTCTAGAAAGTAGACACATGGCTGGGCACAGTGGTTCACGCTTATAATCCTAGCACTTTGGGAGACCAAGATGGGTGGATCACGAGGTCAGCAGTTCAAGACCAGCCTGGCCAAGATGGTGAAACACTGTCTCTACTAAAACTACAAAAAAATTAGCCGGGCGTGGTGGCAGGTGACTGTAATCCCAGTTACTCGGGAGGCTGAGGCAGGAGAATCACTTGAACTCGGGTGGCAGAGGTTGCAGTGAGCTGAGATTGTGCCCCTGCACTTCAGCCTGGTTGACAGAGTGAGACTCTGTCTCAAAAAAAAAAAAAAAAAAAAGAAAGAAAGAAAGAAAGAAAGTGGACACACGTGTGCCCATCTTACAGATGAGGAAATGGGTTAAGAAACTTGCCCAGATACATAGCTAGAAAACTGATTCAGGACTCTGAAGAGCTTGTGTTCTCTCACTAGACTGTGCTGCTTCTCCCTTTCCCTGACTGAGCCAAACAGAGCAAGAGAAGAGGTGGTGGTGAGAGAGAATAGACCTCTTTAACTGATGAATCCTTCTACAAAAATAAAGACGGGGGATGGGGAGGCAGGAAAGAGGAGGAGGAGACTGCATTTCCAGCTCTTTGAAAGGTGACTGTTTCTTATCTCTTTATTCCCTGAGGATTGGTAGCTTTGCTGTTTCACACCAGGAGGGGACAAACACATCCCCTGTGACCGTCTGTCTAAAGCTCATCTCAGCCCTCTCCACACTGCAGCCTCCGCAGCGCGTTCTGAGAGACCCTCAGAGAACCTTCTTCCCCTCGCCAGCTTTCCTCCCCACTGGAGACACACACTCATCTGGATTTAACATCCATCCCAGGGAGCTTCAAAACAAAGCAGCCCGACCAACTGAAACCTCTTTGAAAGGTCCCGGAGGACGTGTGTGCTGCAGGCTCCGCCAAGACACCGGCAGCCCGGAGCAAGGGCCTGTGGGCCAGGCCTGAATTCTAATCCTGACTGTCACTGGCTCACTGGGGCAAAACTGCAACTCCTTCCAACTCTAAACGGCAAGTTCCAGATCTAACCTCTTCCCTGATTAGATGTTCCAAACCTACCTCGTTAAGTTCTGGCAAATCCCAGTAAAATGGAGCACAGCATTGTTACTGTGAAATAGTGCTCTTGCCTTCACTTTTTTCCTTTGAGTCAAATCGACTAACGTTAATGGAGGAGAGAAATGGTTTGTTGGTCTCAAATATCCAAATAATTGGGTCAATGTCATTGAGACGCAGAAAAGACAACCACCAAGTTTTGACGGATTCACTGCATATAATACAAAACAAAGCTCCTGTCCTGGAAGTAGCATAAGAAGAAAAGCAATGCAAAGAAAGAGAAGATTCTGTGCCAAAATGAAATGAGAAGGTGTACATGACAAGGCGTGAAAGCCATCCAGCATACACCAACAGTCACCTAATGCCTGGCCATGATAGGGCAGCTATGGTGCTATCCATGTCCTCAGACTTTAATTACCACTCTCCTTAAGTTCTGAAGTTAAACACATTCTCTCTCAGACAGGGGAAGACCTCTGTCGGGCACCTACTCCATATCAGGCCCTATGGCAGGTGCTTACATACTTTATGTCACAGATTCCTCACTCCCATCCTGTAAAGAAAAGTACCCCTGTCCTTAGGTTTCAGACTGAGAATCTCAAGTTTGTAGAGGTCACCATGACTGCAAAGCCACTCAGCCAAGCAGAGGCAGATTTGAAGTTCAGGTCTCCAGTGCCAAACACAGATATATCAGACCCTGGCTCCAACCACACTGTCTTGTAAAAGGGCTGATGTTACATGCGACAAACAATTAGAAAACAATATACGGTATAGTGGACATCAGTTATTTTTGCTGCTCAAAATCCATTTACCACTCTTTTGATTAAATAGAAGCCAGTGCCCAGTGGGCATATTCTGGTGCTGATGTCTCTACTTTCCAGGCTCAAGGGGTAGAAAATCATGATCCCACCTGGCCATTGGCACCCTGATCTCCACCAACCACAGGGCTAGCTTCAGGAACAGCTGGATCCACCTGCTCCAATGAAACAAGTCTGGTCTATGTGGCCTTGGCTCCCATTTCAGGCAGCTGTTCCCACAAAGTAGCAAAGATAATCACCAACAGTTGTAAGCACATAACCTACCAGTTTAGCAACCCCAACAGATTTCTTTTTAAATACTTCTTTCCCCAAAACTCCAATAAAAGTCCTGAGCTGACTATGAATTCACCACTTTTGGTCATGTCCCTTTCTTAGAACCAACAGCATTGCCAGATAAAATACAGGATGCCTCACTAAATTTGAACTTCAGATAAACAATACATTGCTTTTAGCATAAGTATGTTCCATGCAAAACACATATTAATAATAGTAATAATAAACATAACAATAGTAAAAAAAAATCATAGTTGCTTATCTGAAATTTAACTGAGTGTTTTGGTTTTTGCTGTTGATGTTTTGCTAATTCTGGCAACTCTAAGAGTCAATCAACACAGCCAAGAGAGGTGGAAGAGCATACCTTTAGGCCACAGCTGGGAGACACACCCACCCCACAGCAGCAAGGTAGGGTCACCTCATCTAAGCCACATGGGCTGATACGGGGAGAAGGGTAGGTCCCCAAAAGAAAACCAGGTACTCCTCCAAGGAGAGGGGGGATGGATGTTTAGAAGCCAAGACAACAGATGTGCACTAGAATTGAAGTGGGTGCCTCTAAGGAAAAGGAGCATATGTTTTTGGCAGAGGTGAGGGGCCTGTGGACCAGCTGAGTGGGGAAAAGAGACAGCCCGAGCCCACTCCTCCTCAACCTTCCAAGTTTGTGTTTTCACCCACACACATTTGCCAGATTGCTTGAAAACGGCAACAGCTGTGGAAACTGACAGTTTACAGTTGTGATAAATCGCATTAGTAAAGTATTTCAATTAAAGTGATATCTAACTAAAAAACAAGAAGGCGTCTCTGAACAAATAAATTAGTCCTTCAGTTTGTGGAGCCTTTGTGTGGAAGATCTCAGCACTTACCTACTCTCCTATTGTTCTCCAGGAGAGGGCCTGCCACCGGGTGCGGGGATGCTTCATTGTTTCCAACGAGGAAGGGGCGAAGACTAAGGATGCATGCAAAAACACAAAATCTGTAACCAGGCATTTATTTCATTCCCTTTGGGTATTTCTTAAGCACTAAAATCCAAACTTAGTCTCAGATTTGCTGTAATTTCCCTCATTGTGTTTCAGCAGAGAAGGCATTCAAGAGCCTCCCTGTGGGGTCCGCCTGTCCGGCCCCATCAGCGGGGTGGCCAGGCCCCACAGGGCTGTGTTCGCTTTCCCAAGCCAATTCATCTACATCTGTAACATTTTAAAAGGAACTCAGGGGCATGTCTTCCCCAGCAGATGCTTTTTCCTCAGTTTAGGGTTTAGAAAGTCATTCTCCTGCACAAAATGAATGGCCCGGAGACTCACTGAGCCCCTTGTTCTCCCAGGGTCAGGGCCAGCATAACCCCCAGACCGCAGGGGCCCAGGGCCCTACAATGGGCTCCGGGCCTTCACCTCCCTCCCCTCCCCACCCCTCCTCCCCACGAAATCACATCCCCCTCTCCAAATTCTCCACTTGAGCTTAATTTTCAGCAGATCCATTACCCTGCCAGTTAGTAATTCAGGACTAATTAGATGATTGCTTTCATTTATGGTAGCAATTGGGAAGGGGGATGAAATGGCATTGCCCCTATTCTTGTTGGAAAAATAAATTACGCCCATTGTTACTGGAGATCCTATTTTTCCCCCAATCAAGCAAATTAGCAGCTTGGTTCATTTTCCCAGCATTCACTCCTCAGCAGACGGCAGCGCCCTGGAATGTGGCTTAGAGCTGTGTGGTCAGTGCAATTGTTTGGAGCTGTTTGTGCCAACAATGATAGGAGCCGGCTGTCTCCCAAAGGACGAGTGGCACTTGTCTTCCTTTGCCCAAGGAGTTGTTGCGAGCGGCCGCCAGGCCGGGCTTCTCAGGAAGACGTACACCGCCATCTAGTGGCCACTGGGGATAACTGCAAAGCGTTCGTTCCCTGTGTTTGCTTCTGGTCAGTGAGGACAAGCAATTATGATTCTAGCAAGTTACTAAAAATAGGGTGAATTCTTTCAGTCTCCGGGAGTGAAGAAATGTTTGCCTCAATAGCTGTAATGAAAGTACAATTCAAGGCTTGCATAACGTCTCTTTTCTGGGTAGCTCTCCTCGGTACTGATTTTCTGGTCCAAAACAGGACTATTGGCATGGTATGAGCGAGTGAGGTGGGGCAGTTCTCCCGCGCTCATGTCTAAACAGAGGACTGACAGTGTCAGCACCTCCAGGCAAGTGGCTCCTTTATCTCAGCAGCCTCTCCATTATCACCCGTGTCTCACCATAGCAAGCCCATTTCCGAAGTGTGCAAAATAGAGACATTCAAAAGCTGGCTTGCTCACACCCAGGGGCACAGCCACTTCCTAGTGGAAGTCAGAGCCCAACCAAATCCGAACACTTTTTTCCAGTCTGGGTGCTAAGGGTGTGCTCATTCTCCACCCCTTGACAACACATACTTTCATGTCTTTTTTCTTTCCACTCATTCTACTTACAGAAACAACACATTTGTCTCTCCCTGGTTTACAACGAGAACCATGATTTGCCTGGGGTTTGTGAACAGGAAGGAGAGCAGTGGGGGAACAAATGCATCACAGTATGGGTGGGTTTCAGTCAATAGTTCTCTACCACGGGCGATTCTGCTCCCCCACCACCTCCCAGGTGCGACCACCTAACATGTCCCACCCCTTGGGACATTTTAGGTTGTTACAACTTGGGAGACCACTAAATGCTGTCCAATGCCCAGGAAAGTCCCCCCACCACAAAGAATTCCTCAGCCCAAAATGTCAGTCGTGCTGAGGTTGAGGAAGCCTGGTTTAGGGTAACAAAGACTGCCCTCCAGTAATGGGGTTAGGGTAACACTGATTGTCCTCAAATGAGCCACACTGCAGAGACGAGATAATTCACCCTCTCCCAAGTCAGTATTTACCACCTTTTTTCTTGTAGACTCTTCCATTTTAAACATAATTTAGCTGTCTTTTTAAATTTTTTTTTCTTTGTGCCACTGGGAAGAGAAAGGATTGAAAGGGGGGAGGGGAAGGCGACAGAAAAGGAGGATTAGAAGCATGACCTGTTTCTCCTGGAAGAGCTCGGCGCATTCCTCTCTCAGATGTGCTTTGTGACCGAGCAGGGTACAATTAAAAGCACAATAATTTGCTTGTTATTCAAGTCAGGCATTAGTCCGGGTAATGGCGTGCTTGGTGGAGAGATGGATTTCCTTGTTAGGAGCTAAGCACAGGATTAGCTGAATTCTCCATGGAGAAATCTTGATTTGTTCAAGGTCTTTCATGTTTTCTACAGAGAAGGGATTATGTCTTCTTAAAGAGGGGCCTTGCTTAAAAAGCTACAAAGTATAAGAAAAGGATTTAGGGCAGAGGGGCCTGTGGTTAAGTAGCTGAGGGGTATAGGGAATTTTAGAGCAAAGGATTATTTAAAGCCATAAAGTTCAAAAAATAATTGGTTTAGCAGTATTGGGTCAGTGCCGGCAAGCGCGCGGTAAAGGCAGTTAAGCATGAGCTAATATTCATTTTACTTTGAGTAATTATTGCATGGATCCAGGAGAGAGATGCGAAAGAAAACATGCCCCCTCCTTGGCAATCAGAGAGGGCCTTGTTTTTAGTTTGCCTTACAGGCACACTTATATGTTGGGATGCCCAGAATCCACGCATCAAAGGCCCTTATTACATAAAACACAGGAAAATTGTTCTCTCAGAACAGCACACGCCGTGCTATCCCAGTAACCAAGAAGAAACCACTCTTAGTGTTAACTCTATTGATTTCATCAGCCAGAGAGGACATGAAGTAAAACAATCCTGACTGCACCCAGTGCCCCTGCCTAAGTCTAGGTGAGCAGTTCTCAACCAGGGGCAACCCTGTTCCCCAGGGGACACTTGGCAATGGCTGGAGACATTTTTAGTTGTCACTACTGGGAAGGTGCTGCTGGCTTCAAGGGTGCAGAGGCCAGGGATGCTGCATAACACCCTACAATGCACAGAATAGCCCTCGCCACAAAGAATTGTCTAACCCAAAATGTCAACACTCCTGAAATTGAGAAATCCTGGTCTAGACAGAGGCGATGCTTTGCTTTTGGTTAGGTAAAGGATTTCAGAATTCTCCCTTACCCACTTCCGTAACTGATGATTATCAGATGACCATAATTATTGTTGACTACCACACTTTTCTTCCCCTTTTCAACACTGGGCCTTGTTACAATTCTGGAAATAAAGTGCTGTCGAGGGAAACTTGCCCTCGGTAAGCCAGCGCCATCCAAGACTTGTGGTTGTGCCTCCCTACTCCTTCCACAATGGACACACACCCAAGAAGAAGAATGCTGCCTTCTCTGCAATTTCCCCAGATTCTGAATTTTGAAGACTTTTCTTCCCTTTTCTAAGATGACTGTTGCTCCCTGCATGACGAATGTTCAGTTAAATCATTTGTCCTGCAGCTTTAAAGGAGTTAAGAGCCCACAGCTTCGAGATATCCATTTTCTCCCTGGTGACTGATGGTTCTCGTCCTGAGGGTGGTGAACGCCTGGGACAGGAGCTTCCACAAATCTAGTTAAAGCCAAAGGGCTGTGAATCAGGACCATTCCAAGGCATAGCCATCAACTCTCCGGGAGATCCTCAAGGATGTACTTAACCTCCATGTACAGGAGGAGATGGGGAAGACAGAGGGTTTCAGAAGGGGAGTTAGAAGGCACCTGGAGAATTAAACACACTAAAACTAAGCCCTGCCCCTGTTGCCTTGCACAGATCAACACAGAACAGCCCCACGTCCCTCCAGCCAGCCCTTCTCTGCAGCCTCTCTAAGCTCATCTCTCTGCCTTGCCCTCACTCCCATTCGGTACATTCTCAGTGCAGTCATCACCGTGATCCTGAAAATCTCAAGTCCAATCATGTCACTTCCAAACACTCAAAACCGCCCCCCAAACGCTCCCATCTTGCTCCAAGTAAAAGCAAAATCCCTTCTTTTCACTCTCTCCCTTCCTTCCTCCATCCTCCTCCCCTCCCTCCCTCTCCTCTCCACAACACACTCCTGCTTCTCCTGCCCTCATCTTCCATTCTTCACCTACCTCAGTCTTCTCACTTATTCTGCCCTTGCCTAGAATATTCTTCCTCTCCATATCTTCTGGGGCTGTTCCCTCAAATCTGCCCAGATGTCCCCTTCTCGTCGGAGGCACTCTACTTCCTCTTTCGTGCTTTATTTCTCATCTTGTAATATGCTGAGAGCTTTAGTTATTTCTGAGACCTTAACCCACCCCACCCCTCACTCCCAGATTGCAAGGGCAGGATCTTTGTAGACTTTGTTTTCACTAGTATAGCTAGGACTAAGTATAGTGCCTGACCCCAGGGAGGCACTCAAATATTTGCTGAATAACTGAGCAAATGGACCAGGCTACTTTGTTTCAGAAGCTCTATCATGAAAGTTTCCATCATCTGCCTCAGTTCTGCCAGTGGACTGGGGAACAGCAAGCTAACAATGAATCCGCTCTCAAGTATGAATGACAACAACACTCACTATGCCTCCTGGAGGCATTTGTGTTGCTTGTTTTTTAATTGTAGCAAAATGTACAAGACATAAAATGTACATCTTAACCATTTTTAAATGTACAGCCCAGCAGTGCTAGTTCATTCACATTGTCGTGCAACCCATCTTCAGAACTTTTTCATCTTGCAAAACTGAACCACGGTATCCACTGACCAATAACTCTGTATTCCCCACCCCACCTCCCCTTGTCAACCACCTTTCTACTTTCCAAAAATTCTGCAGAAGTGCAGCTGAAGTCACATGGAAGACTTTTAGGAATGTTCTCTGCCACCTTTGTTTTCTCCCTCTTTCTTCATATAGCCTTCCCTTCCCCCCCCCCCCCCCCCTTCCTCCAGTGACATGTCTGGGGTAGGATAAAGTAAGGAAGCCACTTCCCCCTCAGTTCCTATGGTAACACAAATGACGATTCCAGCATCAAGTACCCTCCAAATACTCGGAGAAACACTTTGCCTAATTTGGAGAAAGCAGCATTATTACATTCCTAACTGGAGAAAAATTCCATTCGAGCCTTGCTAGGATTCAGGTTCAAATTTGCATAATCACAAAGCCCATGTTCATGGACACTCTAGCCTCTATTGCTTTTTTATGATATAGCAATTCTGGGAAAGGAAGGTCATCTCTGTTAATTAGAAAATCATGATACCTTTGGAGTCTCCATGTTATTTATAAGATGAAAATGGACAGGCATAGTGCATTTCCAACATTAGTCCTGAAAAAATTTTCGATGCTATTTTACATGAAAATAACACATAGAACATATGAAAGCAGTGCAGCTGTGATTGAAATGAGGGCAAGAGGCCCCCAGCCCTGCCTGCTTGGCAATTCCCTCTTATACCTTGACTTCTGGACCTGCAAAGAGGTCCCCCAAGGGCCATCCCAAGACCTTGCAAGATTCAGCCCAGGATTGATCTGGATGACCCTGGGCTCCCTTCTAGCTCAGTAAGTTTTTGTTTGCACAACTGTCTTTTCTAGACTCTAATTTCTTAAGAGTTCTTGACAATAGAGCCAATCACAGATCTCCATTTCACCATAGGGCTAGCATTGCCAAGAGAACACCAACATTTGTTTCATGCCTATCCTAAGAGATTAACTGATTAAATTAGCGTGATTTAGAGAGTAATATACTACACTGGCTGTCAGGAACTCCAACATTCTGCCATTAAACATTTGAATGACCTTCGGCAAGGAGATTTCACCTCTCCAGACCTTTAATTTCTCCTCCTCAAATAAGAGGTGGACTACATCAACATTTCCTAAAGCATGGTGTTTGTATCACTAGGGAAAATACACAAAAGGCAGAACAAAGATAAATGTTTTAATATTAAATATTTTTCTACCAAACATAAAAATAAATACATAAGTAGCCCACCATCAGCCCCATGATTTTTTGGATATTATTGCTACCACAGGGCTAAAGTGGGTGGTACCATGATGATCACATCACACACAAGCAAAGCAAGACCTTGGTGCTTGCATATGCTGTGAAGGTTTCAAACCTGTAGAAATTGTCCCTTTTCCCCAAGCTGTCCAGAAGAATCAATGACACAGATGAAATGGATTGTCAGGGTGGATTTTCATATACTGAACTTTCATGTGCATTGCTGGAAAGACCTTAACAATGCATCAAAGCATCACTTCTGATGAACTGTGAATGGACCCGACATGGTGGCTCACACCTGTAGTCCCAGCATTTTGAGAGGCCGAGGCAGGTGGATCACAAGGTCAGGAGTTCAAGACCAGCCTGGCCAAGATAGTGAAACCCAGTCTCTACTAAAAATATAAAAAAGTAGCCAGGTGTGGTGGCAGGTGCCTGTAATCCCAGCTGCTTGGAAGGCAGAGGCAGGGAATTGCTTGAACCCAGGAGGCAGAGGTTGCAGTGAGCCAAGACGATGCCACTATACTCCAGCCTGGGCAACACAGAGCAAGACTCCATCTCAAAAAAAAAAAAAAAAAAAAAAAAAATTTAAAATGGTTAATGTGACAAATAACTGCAGTTTGGGAATCCCAACACTCGATTTTAAGGTTTCTCCCACCCCTAACAGTCTATGAGATGTAACATGCTTCTAGGAAGGCCACTCTGTTCCATTCCTCCTGCACATCAGTCTTATATATAACCTGTGTTCGTCTCATTAAGGACAAATTTCCTAGTTCCAGAGGGGAAATTTGGAGCAGGCTCTTTGTGTGTAAATGAATGGGCCTTTACACAAAGATCACAGAGTTATATACAGGCTTAAACATACACAAACAGGCGCACACACGCACACAAAAGTCAAGTCACATTCTGTCTTTATTGTCAGGTTAGGCCCCAAAGTTATTTACAGCATGATGCTAGACTTAGGGTGAGATTCTCACCTACTTAAGATTCTAGGCAAGAGTGGCTTTGGTCACTACCTGTCTGTAAAGTTGGTGCAAACTAGCGACTCTACTCTGCAGTGGCAATACCAAAAGAAAACTAGGACTTATAGGTGGTGGGCGGCAGATTCATACCAATGCATAAGCAATTTTTCTCATCATTTATTAGATATCTCATCAAATAGGAGGAATCTGGGCACAAAGTGACACAAGCCAAAGATTTAAGCAACTCCAGTTTGGTTTATGTAGCAACTAAATTATAACATTCTTGGAGCTATTAGCTACCTACTCTATGTTCAGTACTACCCTCAACCCAACTCAATCTATGTAAGTTGCACTACACCCGCCCTGTTTGCAGTTTTGTTCACTCATTCATTCACCTATATTATTGTGTCTATTCCATATGTGTCAAGCACTGGGGTTATCACTAAAAGCAGTAGTCTGTGTCTAACTAGGAAGATACATGAAACACTTAAATCTAAACACTGATTAAGTGTAAATACCAGTAGTAAAGACAAAAAAATACAAGAGCATCTTCGAGGTGACCAGAAAGATGAGAGGGGGCTTCATGGGTGAAGTCAGTCTTACGACGAATCTAAACAACAGGTGGGATTTGGACAGTCTGCAAGGAAATGAGAATATTCCAGCTGGGCCTATAATATTTAAGGGACAGGGCAGACAGTGGAGCATGGAGTTTGGACCAAGAAGTAGATAGAGAATGTTTTAAAGGAGGCTTGGGTTGGGGAATTACAGAGATCTTGAATGTCTGGCTCTCACATGTAAGCTTTATTCTGAGGCACTAATATACTGCAGAAGGATTTATTTCATTGCAAACTAAGATGTGATGCCTTAAGAAAATAATTGAAAGAATAAATTGGAGACCAGGATACTAGTTAAGGGACTACGGGGAGGACCCAGGGTATGATGGTGTCTTAATCTACTGAGCTGCCACAATAGAATACTGGAGACTGGATGGTTTAAACAATAGAAATGTATTTTCTCATAGCCTAGATACTCAAAGTCCAAGATAAATGTCCCAGCAGGGTTGGTTTCTTCTGAGTCCTCTCCTTTTGGCCAAGAAACTGTCATCTTTTTGCTATGTCCTCAAATGGCATTGTGAAAGATGGAAATGTGATTGTGAAAGATAACAGAGAGCTCACTGGTGTCTCTTCCTCTTCTTATAAGCACCTCAGTTTTATAGAATGAGGGTCCCACATGTATGACCTCATTTAACATTTATTACCCCAAATACAGGCCCTATCTTCAAATACAGTGACATTGGGAGTTAGGACTTCAACATACGAATTTGAGATGAGGAGAGGGCATATTTCAGTGTAGAACAAATGGTAAAAGCTTGAACTAAGGTAATCATGATGGAAAAGCAAGACAAAGAACAAATGAGAATGACTCTGGAAAGCCAAATGCAAAATGTTTACAAAGGCTAAAGAAGAATCAAAGAAAATATTAATATTACCAACCCAAAGGCATGGAGGGATAAAGATGTCTCCCAGAACAGAACCACCTCCTTGTGGGTTCGGAATTGGTTCCTTCTGCTGGGTTCTTGGTCTCACCGATTTCAAGCTTGAAGCCACGGACCCTCGTGGTTAAGTGTCACAGTTCCTAAAATCGGTGTGTCCAGAGTTTGTTCCCTCCAATGTTCAGATGTGTCCAGAGTTTCTTCCTTCCCGTGGGTTCGTGGTCTCATTGACTTCAGGAGTGAAGTCACAGACCTTCACAGTGAGCATTACAGCTCTTAAAGGTGGTGCATCCAGAGTTGTTTCTTCAAACCGTTCACCGTCTCGCTGACATTAGGAATGAAGCTGCAGACCCTCGTGGTGAGTGTTACAGCTTATACAGGTAGTGTAGACCCAAAGAGTGAGCAGCAGCAAGATTTATTGTGAAGAGTGAAAGAAAAAAACCTCCACAACGTGGAAACCCACCCAACCAGGTTGCCCCTGCTGGCGGGGGGTGGCCAGCTTTTATTCTCTTATTTGGCCCCACCCACATTCTGCTGATTGGTCCGTTTTACAGGGCGCTGACTGGTTCATTTTACAGGGCGCTGACTGGTCCATTTTACAGGGCACTGACTGGTCCATTTTACAGGGCGCTGATTGGTCCATTTTACAGAGCGCTGATTGGTGCATTTACAATCCTTTGTCTAGACACAGAGTGCTGATTGGTGCGTTTACAATCCTTTAGCTAGACAGAAAAGTTCTCCAAGTCCCCACCCAACCCAGAAGCCCAGCTGGCTTCACCTCTCACTTGCAGGGCTTAATATGCCATTATCCTCTCTCCCCTCCCTCCTGCAGAGTGACAGAGCATATTCCTATGCAACAACAGCCTGTTCTTTTTATTGTATGAGAATTGTTAGTACCAAGCATAAAGAGTTTTTAGGATTCTGCAAGGGACTATAACTAGAAGAATTGGGATGAAATTAAATGAAGTGACTTAGACTTCAGGAAAAAAAAAAAAGACAATAGTAAGCTCTGTTGAACAGGATAATATTCAGTTTTTCAAAAGAGCTGCAACATTCATTCAGCAACCCAAAGCCAGTTTCAAAATTGCACAGAAGTGCATTTAGCAAACCACCATCAGAAGCACTGAAGCCCCTTTCTCTGTAATCTCATTACTGAGGTGCCTGAGATCCAGTGATATTAGCCAGATCATTGAAATGTCCCAACTACCTAGCCATTGTTGTAGCTCTTTGTCACTTAAACTAAAAGCTAATCCAATCAGAAATCTGAATGGTGTTCACAAGCTGGCTTCAATTACACTTTCTATGAGCAGACACTGAGATAAGGATTTGTATACTGCCTTAGTCAGATAAGGCTGCTAGAACAAAGTACTATAAACTGGGTGGCTTATAAAAAATAGAAATTTATTTCTCATAGTTCTGAAAGTCCCATATCAGTGTGCCCACCTGTGCCTACATGATCAGGTTCTGGTGAGGGTCCTCTTCTAGGTTCCAGATTGCCATTTTAACATTGCATTCTCACCTGGTAAAAAGGTGGAAGAGGGCTCCTTGGCCTCTTCTTATAAGGGCACTAATCCCATCACGATGGCTCCAATCTCATGATCTCGCAAAGGCCCCACTTCCAAATACCATCAAACAGACAACTGGCTTTCAACATAGGAATTTTGTGGGGGAAGCAAACATTCATTCCATACTGTGTACATGTGGTTTATTAAATACATGCTTCTCCAGGAGGCTGGCAAGTGACTGGAGGAAGCAGGACAGAAAACGGGGAAGCCAAGCAAGGGTGCATGCCAGGCAGGTCACACACACAGGGAGCTTCATCCTGATCCTTGCTCTCGGGGAGACACTCAATTGTCACTTATGCCTCATAGTTAAAGCAAGGGAGCTGGGCTTCCTTATTCCTTTCTCCACCTGTTTTAGGCCAGGGGCTGCACCAGAGTGACTTCTAGGCACTTTAGTCTCTCCTGGTGTTCAGGCAAATTCTAGCAGCCCAAGTATAGTTTTTCTAAAAGGAGCCCCGGGTATCTACCGCTGTCAGTAAAAGCCCAACAAAGCCAGTGGGAACACACACAAAAGAAAGGTAAAAAAGAATTCAAGGGGACCTGGCAAGTACCTACATTATCTGTTCCACACACTTAATTCCATAATTCTACTAACATGTATGCCAAAGAAAAATTCATAGATGGATGTGCACAAAGATTTAACTATAAATATATTAGCTGTAGAACTCTCTTAAATGGATGTGTCAGCTAGCATACTTTTGGTGTCAAGCAACAAAAACATAACTCAAACTAGGTTTATTAGTAAAGGGAATCTGCTAGTTCACATACTGAAAACCTCAGAAGTAGTTCAAGTTTCCACCATAGTTATATATGGACTTACATCATATTCCACCAGTTATCCTAGCTCTGCCCTCTTCCATGTGCTGATCCTGTCCTTCATTTCGCTTCCATATGACTTTAAAAAAAAATGGCTGCAGCCATTATAGGAGGAGAGGGATTTTCTCTCCACCCAACCATCGAACACAAGTACTAAGCTTCATTACCACTGAATTAACATGGGTTCCTTTCTGGGAAAAAAAATCACTATGGGAGTGGACACAGAGTTACACTGATTAACTTACACCACACAGGGCTAATAGGAGGAAGTGGAATCCCACCCAAATCACATAGTTAATAAACTATGCACAGAGGAAAGTACTAAATAGCCACCAAAACAGGCTAAAAATAAAGATAACCTAAATATCCCTAAATACGGCATTAGCTTTAGAAGTTAAAATATTCAGTGGAACACTAAGCATCCATTTTAAACATGTAATACAAAAATATGTTCAAAATATGCTTTAATGTGGACTATAAAACTTTTGGTGCCCAGCACCACCAGCATGTAACTGCACCATACAGATATCTGGGGTGCAAAATCTGCCCTGCCTTTTGCAGCCAGAACTTGCTTGTACCATCAGGAGGCCTAAGGACAGAGCCACACTGTCCACCACTGATACCCACAAGCATTGTCTGGGGACCTGGAGATAGCTCTTGCCCCGCCTGCTGCCACTGGTGCAAATGCCATCCAGAGGCATAAGGATGGGCCAACCTCATCTATCACTGGCACCTGTTCACACTTCCAGAGGCCTGAGGACCTACCTGCCAAGGCTGCCCCCACCACAATCAGTGCCTTCACATGCCATTCAGAGGCCCAAGCATTGGCCAGTCACTACTGCCACCATGGATACCATGCACACCACTCGGAAGCCCCATGATTCACCTGCTGGCCTGCCACTGCCACTTTTAGCACCCAGGCACACTACGTGGAGACTCAAAGACCATCTGACCCAAACCTACCACCTCCACCACTGGTGCCTGAGGACCAGGCTTCCTTGCACCCCTACCCCCAGCAGAGCCTTGCCACAGCCTCCACTAACAATCACAGCCTAAGCCACTGAGAAACTCACAGATACAATACTCCAAAGAAAAATACTCTAAAGAAATCATATGAAAACTGTATCAGTGCACCCACCCATAATCATAGGCAAAGCCCCCTACCTAAACAGCACTATAAATAAACAATATAAAGAATTTCCCTATGAAAGTCAATCCATAAAATTGGAAGAAGCTACTGTTACACAGATATTAACATGAACCTCCCCAAAATATGGAAAAGCAAGGAAATACGACACCTCCAAAAAACACAAGAATTCTCACTAACAGACACCAAAGAAAAGGAACTCTATGAAATGCCTGAAAAAGAATTCAAAATAATGATGTTAAAAAAAACTTGGTAAGATACCAGAGAACACAGATTAAAAAATGTAAGGAAATCAAGAAAACAATTCATGACAGAGTGAAAAATGCTCAACAGAGATATTATAGGTAAGAATCAAATCCTGGAACTGATGAATTCAATGAATGAAATAAAAAACATAGTTGAGAGCTCCAAAAATATATTAGATCAAGCAGGAGAATGAACGTATAAACTCCAATACAGGTCTGTTAAAATAACCCATTCAGACAAAAAAAAAGGTGAATGAAAAAACAAAGAAAGTTTGTATGACATATGGGATACCATAAAGTATCAAATATGTAAACATTAGGATTCCAGAAGGAGAAGGGAGAAAAGACATAGAAAATCTATTTAATAAAATAATATCTGAAAACTTGTCAAGTCTTGCAAGAGATATAGACATCTAGATTCAAAAACACTCAAAGATCCCCAAATAGATTAAACCCAAAAATATTTTCTACAAGGCACATTAGTCAAACTGTCAAATGTTAAAGAGAATCCTAAAAACAGAAAGAGAAGCGTCAAGTGACATTAAAGGAATCTCCATCAGACTAACAGCAGATTTCTCAGCAGAAACCTTATAGACCAGGAGAAAATGGGATAATATAGTCAATGTGCGAAAGAAAACAACTGTCAACCAAAAATAGTATACCCAGCAAGTCTATCTTTCAAAAATGAAGGAGAAATAAAGTCTTTCCTAGATAAGCAAAAACTGAGGGAATTCATTACCACTAGAATGGACCTACAAGAAATGCTGAAGGGTCCTACATCTGGAAATAAAAAGGCAGTATTTACCATCATAAAAACACACAAAAGAATAAAAATCACTGGTAGAGCAGATACACAAATGAGAAAAGAGTCAAACTTTATCACTACAAAATCAACCAAATTGTAAATGTAAATGGTAAAAAAGGAAGAGAGGAACAAAGACTATCAAAACACAAGAAAACAATGAACAAAATAATAGAAATAAGTCTTCACCCCTATCAATAACAACCCTGAATGTAAAATAATTAAATTCACCAATTAAAAGATATATACTAACTGAATGGATTAAAAAAAAAAAAAGACTCAATTATATACTGCCTACTAGAAACTTACTTCACCTATAAAGACACATGTAGACTGAAAGTGAAAGAATGGAAAAAATTATTCCATGCAAACAGAAACCAAAAACATTCCAGAGTAGCTATATTTCTATCAAACCAAATGATAGAAATATATTTATTTCTATCTAAATAATTCTATTTATTTATATCTATCTAAATATTCTATATAATATATTATATAGATATAGATATATTATATATTAAGTCAAAAGACATAAAAAGAGAAAGGTTATTACATAATGATAAAATTATCAATTCAGCAAGAGAATATAAACAATTATAAATATATGCGCCTAACACCAGAGTACCAGATATGTAAGGCAAATGTTATTAGAGATAAAGAGATAGACCACAATACAATAAAGTTGAAAAGTTCAACATCCCACTTTCAGCATTAGACAAATAATATAGACAGAAAATCAACAAAGAAACATTAGCTTTAATCTACACTATAGGCCAAAATACACGTAACAGACATTTATAGAACATTTCATTCAACAGTTGTAGAATGCACATTCTTCTCATCAGCAGATGCAGCATTCTCCAGGATAGACCGTATGTTAAGCTACAAAGCAAGTATCAACAAATTTAAATTAAAATCATATCAAGGGTCTTCTCAGAATGAATAAAACTAGAAATCAGGCCAGGCATGGTGGCTTACACCTGCAATCCCAGCACTTTGGGAAGCTGAAGCAGGTGGATTACTGAGGTCAGGAGTTCAAAACCAGCCTGGCCAACATAGTGAAACTCCATCTCTACTAAAAATACAAAAATTAGCCAGGCATAGTGGTTGTGTACCTGTAATCCCAGCTACTCAGGAGGCTGAGACAGGAAAATCACTTGAACCCAGGAGGCGGAGGTTGCAGTGAGCCGAGTTTGCACCAGTGCACTCCAGCCTGGGCAACAAAGAGTGAAACTGCATCTAAAAAAAAAAAAAGAAAGAAAAGAAAGAAACTAAAATCAATAACAAGAGGAACTTTGGAAACTATACAAATATATGGAAATTAAACAGCATGTTCCTGAATGACCACAAAGTCAATGAAGAAATTAGGAAATTTAAAAATTTATTGAAACAAATGAAAATTGAAACACAACATACCTAAACATATGAAATACAGCAAAAGCAGTGCTAAGAGGGAAGATTATAGCAATAAATATCTACATCAAAAAACAGAAAGATTTTAAATAATCAACCTAATTGTGTATCTCAAGGATCTAGAAAGCAAGACCAAACTAAACCCAAAAAATAGAAGATAGAAATAAAGACCTGATCAGAACTAAACAAAATATAGAGGCTAATAAAAAATAAAGGAGTCAATGAAATGACAAGTTGTTTTTTCGAAAAGATAATCAAAATTGATAAACTGCTAACTAGACTAATAAAAAAAAAAAGGGAGAAGACCTAAAATTAGAAATGAAAAAGGAGGCATAACAATTGACATTACAGAAATACAAAGGATCATCAGAGACTATTATGAGCAAATATATTCTAACAAAATGGAAAACCTGCAGGGCAAAGATAAATTCCTGGACACATACAACCTAACTAAGATTGAGCTAAAAGAAATAGAAAGCCTGAATCAACCAATAACAGGTAATGAGACTGAATAAAATAATAAAGTCTCCCAACAAAGAAAAGCCTAGGACCAGATGACTTTGCTGCTGAATTTTACCAAGCTTATAGAAAAAAGCTAACACCAATTTTTCACAAACTACTCCAAAAAATTGCAAAGGAAGGAATTCTTCCTAACTCATTCTATGAGGCCAAAATTATCCTGATACCAAAACCAAAGACACTACATACAGGAAAAGAAAACTACAGGCCAATATCCCTGATGAACATAGATGCAAAAATCTTCAACAAAATACTGAAAAACTAAAGCCAGCAACACATCAAAAAGATAATACACCATTACCAAGTGAGATATATCCAGGTATACAATGATATATCAACATAAGCAAATCAACAAATGTGATACATCACATCAACTCAATAAGGGAAAAAAAAAAGACATATGATCATCTCACAATAGATGTAGATAAAGCATTTGACAAAATTCAACGTCATTTCAAAAGAAATTCTCAACACATTAGGTATAGAAGGAATATACTTCAACATAATACAGAGCATATATGACAAACCTACAGTTTCCCCATGCTTTTCCTGTAATGACTAGAATAAGACAAGGATGCCTACTTTTCACCACACGTATTCAAAATAGTAATGGAAGTCCTAGCCAGAGCAATCAGGCAAAAGAAATAAGACATCCAAATTGGAAAAAAAAAAAAAAAAAAAAAAGTCAAATTATTCCTGTTTGCTGATGATATATGTAGAAAAAAACCTAAAGACTGCACTGAAAAACTTAGATCTGATAAGTTAATTCAGTAAAATTTCAGGATACAAAATCAGCATACAAAATTTAGTAGTGTTTCTATACACCAATTATGAACTAGCTGGAAAAGAAATAAAGAAAGCAATCACATAATAACTAAGAAAAACAAAATGCCAAGGAATAAATTTAGCTAAGGCGAAAGACCTCTACAATGAAAATTATAAAACACCGATGAAAGAAAGTGAACACAAACAAATGGAAAGGCAGCCCATGCTCATGGATTAGAAGAATATTATTAAAATGACCATACTCAAAGCAAATCGACAGACTCAGTGGCAATCCTTATCAAAATACCAATTAGATTCTTCACAGAAATAGAAAATTCAATCATAAAATTTATGTGGAACCACAAAAGACCCTGCAAAGCCAAAGCAATATTGAGCAAAAAGAACAAAACTGGAGGAATCACACTACCTGACTTCAAAATATACTACAAAGCTATAATAACCAAAATAGTATAATATCGGTATAGAACAGACATACATCAATGAAACAAAATAGAGAATTCAGAAATAAATCCACATATTTACAGCCCACTAATTTTGGACAAAGGCAGGGAAAATATATGTTGGGAAAAGGATACCTTCAATAAATGGTGCTGGGAATACAGCATGTTCATTTGCACAAGAATAAAACTAGACATCTATCTCTCACCATATGTAAAAATCAACTCAAAAGACTTAAATGTAAGACTCGAAACTATAAAACTACTAGAAAAAACACCGGGGAAACACTCCAGGACATTGGTCTAGGCAAAGATACTATGGCTAAGACCTCAAAAAAGCACAGGCAACAAAAACAAAAATAGACAAATGGAACTATATTTAACTAAGAAGCTTCTGCACAGCAAAGGAGACACCCAACAGAGTTAAGAGACCACCTGTAGAATGGGAATGAATATTTGCAAACTGTTTATCCCACAAAAGACTAATGCCATGAATATGCAGGAAACAAACAACTCAAGAAAAAAAAAAAAAAGCATAAATAATCCCATTGAAAAGCAGTCAAAGAATCTGAATAGACATTTCTCAAAAGAAAACACAGAAATGGCTGGGTTCAGTGGTTCATGCCTGTAATCCTAGCACTTCGAGAGGCCAAGGTGGGAGGATCACTTGAGGCCAGGAGTTCAAGACCAGCCTGCCTGGGTAACATGGCAAAACCTGTCTCCACAAAAAATACAAAAATTAGCTGGGTGTGGGGGCATGCACCTGTAGTCCCAGCTATCCAGGAGGCTGAGATGGGAGGATGGATTGAGCCCGGGAGGTTGAGGTTGCAGTGAGCCAAGATTTCACCATTGCACTCTAGCCTGGGTGACAGTCAGACCCCATCTCAAAAAAAAAGCAAAAAGAAAAGAAAATGACCAACAGGTATATGAAAAAAAATCAGGAATCATAAGAGAAATGCACATCAAAACCACAATGAGATATCATTTCACCCCAGTTAGAATGGCTATTATCAAAAAGACAATAAAAAATGCTGGTTGAGGCTAAGGCAGATGGATCACTTGAGCCCACAAGTTTGAAACCAGCCTGGGTAACATAGTGAGACCCTGTCTCTTAAAAAAAAAAAAAAAAAAAATTCTGGTGAGGATGCAGACAAAAGGAAACTCTTACACATTGTTGGGGGGAATATAAATTAGTACATCTATTACAGAAAACTATATAGAGACTATCCCATTCCTTGGCATTTATACAAAGGAAAAGAAATCAGTATATCAAAGGGATTCCTGCACTCCCATGTTTATTGCAATACTGTTTACAACAGCCAAGATATCAACTCAATCTAAGTGTCCATCAATGGATGAATGGATAAACAAATGGTAGCATACATAAACAATGAAATACTAGTCAGCCAGAATTCATACTAGAAGGCTAAGGCAAATGGATCCTGTCATTTGCAGCAACAAGGATGGAACTAGAGGTCATTATGTTAAGTGAAATAAGCCAGGCAGAAAAAGATATCACATGTTCTCACTCACATTTGGAAGCTAAAAAAGTAGGCCTAGTGGAGGTAGAGATTGGAATGATAGTTACCGGAGGCTGGGAAGGGTAGGGGCAGCGATGAAGAGAGGTTGGTGAGTGAGAACAGCTATACAGTTAGATAGAAGGAATAAGTTCTAGTTTTCAAGAGCACAGTAGAGTGACTACAGGGAATAATTTATTGTATATTTCAAAATAACTGGAAGAGGCTGGGCGCGGTGGCTCATGCCTGTAATTCCAGCACTTTGGGAGGCCAAGGAGGGAGAATTACCAGAAGTCAGGAGTTTGAGACCAGCCTGGACAACATAGTGAAACCCTGTCTCTACTAAAACTACAAAAATTAGCTGGGTGTGGTGGCGCACAGCTGTAGTCCCAGCTATGCGGGAGGCTGAGGCAGGAGAATCACTTGAACTAATGAGGTGGAGGTTGCAGTGAGCCAAGATCACACCGTTGCACTCCAGCCTGGGCAACAGAGCAAGACTGTCTCAAAAATTAATAAATAACTAGAAAATTTGAAATGTTCCCAACACAAAGAAATGACAAATGTTTTAGGTGATCGACATCCTAAATACCTTAATTTGATCACATTGTATACATATATCACCATATCACATGCCTCTATCCCACAAATACACAATTATTATGTATTATTTTTTTAAAAACTCTTAGAAGGCTATACACTCATCTGTTAACAGTGATTACCTCTATGTGGTGGCATTTTGTTTGGTTTTCATTATTCTCATGTTAAACTTTTACTGATGTTTATTTACATTTTCCAAAATTTTATAACAAATTGTATTACTTTGTAAAGAGAAAAATATCCATTTCCATGACCTTCATGCTTTTTAAGGGCCTGCATACTTCCCACATCATTTGCTTTTCCTATTAACTCTCCAAATTAGACAGAATAACATCGATTCTTTTTTAATGAAAACAAAAAAAAACATATCTAATGAAGTAAAGTGGTCTGTCCAAGTTCTCATGTAAGTCATTACAGGAGTTGATACGAAAATCAAAGTATCTCAGTTTCCATTACAATTCCATTGCAACACTCCCTGTTCCATCTTGCGCTCCCCCTGGCTGGTAAGGAATATTCATACTCTTTATATCCTTCCTCCAAAATCAGCATGGCCAAAGAGGCTTCTCCGCTAGGCACCAAACACGCTCAACATTTCAAAGATCTGCCGTTCCCTTTGCTTTCACACCAGGAGTCTATTTGTTCCGGGATGAAGAGGAATATTAGTGACACCTAATAAATGAAGGTGACTGGGAAGGCCCCAGAAGTGATGCATGGCTAACAGCTGGTACTAACCCTGTTGGAACATGAAGTCTGGCTCCATTTCCATAAGCTGCTTTGTCATTCTTTAATTATTAGTTTTTACATGACAGAGAATTGATTCAACTGTCAGGGAACAAGAACTTCTCTCGACTGACAGGCCCAAAGATGTACTGAGCTGCCTTTCCTAGCCCCACTCCCCGTCCACAGTGACACCAATCCACCTAATGGAAAAAATAGCATCAGGGAAACATCAAAATACCAGATCTAAGTGAACCACCTTGGAGGGAATTTAGAAAAATAATTGTCACATCCCCATCCTCATTACCAGCACCAAATCTCTCAAAATCCTAGGAAT
This sequence comes from Chlorocebus sabaeus, assembly GCF_047675955.1. Lineage (NCBI taxonomy): Eukaryota > Metazoa > Chordata > Mammalia > Primates > Cercopithecidae > Chlorocebus > Chlorocebus sabaeus. The sequence continues at coordinate 19,266,163 of NC_132915.1, forward strand.
AGCCTTATGCATTTTCTAGGAAATGGTAGCTTTCCTGTAAATTAGGGACATTATTTTAAACTGTACAGGACATAAGGAATACTAGAATTCTGAGGACTAATTAAAAATGTAAAATATTTTTAGGAGACTGAGGACTTCACCAAACTAGCATGGCTTCCACATCAGCCAGCTTCTTGGAGGGCACTTTCCTGATATATGGCTGCATAGAGTGTTGTGTAGTTTAGCTACATGGAACACTGGGCTCACCCACTTTTGGGCACCTGGAAAGATACTTCTGTGGGGTTTTCTGGGTTTTGGTTTTTTTTTTTTTTTTTTTTTTGCCTTGGGATCATGTGACCATTTCTGGCCAATTGGCTGTGAGTGGCAGTGATGTGAGTCATTTCCGGGCCAAAGCACTATCAACCAGACCCTCCATCTGCCCCACCTACATCACAGCCATGGACGTATTGAGATGGGGTGCCATGAGGTGCAAGCAGCCTTTATCATTGAGCTACCTCTTGGAGGAATCTCCCAGACTGACAGCCAACATTAGCTTAAAAAAATAAACAAATGTTTGTGTTTTAAAGATACTTAAACCCTGCATTGATTGTCATAACGATACAACTAGCCTACCTTGACTCATGCAAGTGCATGCTCTAGGTCAGGCTCCGTGCTGCGCACTTTGTGTCCATTATCTCACTTACTCTTCAGAACAATCTGATGAGATGGAGTCCATGATGATTCCACCTCATTGATGAAGAAACACAGCAAGGTTCAGTAACTCATCCAAGATCACACAGCAACTAAATGATGGAAGCAGAATTAAAACCAAGGCTTGACGTCAAAACTTGCATCAGAACCACCATATTGCTACTGTGGAATAGATAAGAGAAAAAAATAATAAAGAAGCCAAAGCTGATCTATGTAATATAAAGCTGAATCAGGAGAAGGAGAGAAGAGAGAAAACAAGAGAACCTTAAGGACTGGGGTTGAGAGAGAAATTTGAGGATTAGAAGGAAAAGAAGTCTCCTTTGAGAAAAGATCTAAGGCATCATCTCCCAAAATAACATTTGACAATTTAACTATACAAGGAGAAGTATCTCAGGGGTTAAAAAATACAGACACACACACACACACACACACACACACACAAATGAAGAAATGAACTAGCAGTTCTCTTAACCGAATTACATCTGTGTTAATGGAGAATATCACAATTACAAGGAATATGGAAAACCTTACCTATTAAAAATGCTAAGAACAACAGAGTTCATGCCTGTAATGCCAGCACTTTGGGAGGCCAAGGCAGGTGGATCACTTGAGGCCAGGAGTTCAAGACCAGCCTGGGCAACATGGCGAAACCCCATCTCTACAAAAAATATGCAAATTAGCCAGGCATGTTGGTGCGCACCTGTAGTCCCAGCTGCTCTGGAGGCTGAGAGATGGCTGGAGCTGCGAAGGTGGAGATTGCAGTGAGCTGAAATCACGCCACTGCACTCTAGCCTGGGTGACAGAATGAGACTTTGATTCAAAAAAAAAAAAAAAAAAATGCTAGGAACCATTACCTATTTTATCAGCTGTGAGAATGAGCCACTTTTCCCCACAAAATATTTCACTGTCAATGACTATCCAGATGCAAATCTTTGTAGAACTTCAATAGAAATTTCAGAAAAGTTTTATTAATTTTTTGTTTAGAATGTAATCTGACTTATTGTCCCATCTGATGGTAAATTAAAGAACCCATAGCAATCATATTGAACCAGAGTGATCATGACATGCCTGAAGATGTCAATACATGTGTTGTACTTTTAAGAAATTCTTTTAAGCTGGCCAAGCACAGTGGCTCATACCTGTACTCCCAGCACTTTGGGAGGCTGAGGTGAATGGATCACTTGAGGTCAGAAGTTTGAGACCACCCTGGTCAACATGGTGAAATCCTATCTTTACTAAAAATACAAAAATTAGGCGGGTGTGGTAACACACGCCTCTAATCTCAGCTACCTAGGAGGCTGAGGCAGAAGAATCACTTGAACTCAGGAGGCAGAGGTTGCAGTGAGCTGAGATCGTGCCACTGCACTCCAGCCTGGGCAACAGAGTGATACTCTGTCTTCAAAAAAAAAAAAAAAGGAAAAAAAAGAAAAAAGAAAAAAATTATTGGCCAGGCACGGTGGCTCATGCCTGTAATCCCAGCATTTTGGGAGGCCAAGGTGGGCAGATCATGAGGTCAGGAGATTGAGACCATCCCGGCTAACACGGTGAAGCCCCGTCTCCACTAAAAATACAAAAAATTAGCTGGGCATGGTGGCAGGCGCCTGTAGTCCCAGCTACTTGGGAGGCTGAGGCAGGAGAATGGTGTGAACCCGGGAGGTGGAGCTTACAGTGAGCCGAGATCGTGCCACTGCACTCCAGCCTGGGTGACACTCCGTCTCAAAAAAAAGAAAAAAAAGGAAAATCAAGATTTGATTATAAATATATAGCCCCAAAAGTTAATGGAAACATGTATCTAAATCTAAAATTTCAATCAGTAAGCATGAAGATGATTCTTAGTAAATATTCACATTTCCTAACAATGTTAGAAAATATCTACATATATACATACTTATGTGTATTTTATTACGCTTTAAGGAAATTCAATTGGAAGAATCAAATCAATATACCAGGTTTTAATATCTTCAAAATTTAACTCCTCCTGGAATACTGACCATGAAAAGATCTATTTTGACACAAAACTGAGTCTGCTTTAGAATTTACGGAATTGTGTTTTAATTCCTTAACTTGTCACAGCTTCAGAATCCACTCACCCTCCCCTCCTGCATTTTCACTCCTGGTTTTAATTGCCTTCTCTTTCTGGCCTATAGTTTTCATGCTTTTTTAGTCAGACTTGGGACTGAACGTCAGCAAAGGACAAAGCCTCCCACTAGAAGAGAAAGGGGTTAGCTGTGCCTCTAACCACATACATAAATGCCCTAAGGAATAAACAAATGAAAACTCAAAGTGGGCTGTCACTGATGAGACAGTTACAGAAGGCTATGTCCATTGTGTGCAAACACTCTAAAACTATTCCAAACTTCTTGATGTCTCACATACTGTTACCTCTTTTAAGCAACTGAAAACACAAACAAAAGATAAATGTAGGAGTTGGAGAAAATCCAGTGAAGAACAAAAACCCATCCATCCTCCTTTGCCACTTCTCTCCCATGCACGGTTGTCACTTTGATTTGATCATTCAGGGATTCCCAACACACACCACACCAGCGTTTATTCCCACCCTTTTGCAAATGCTCTTCCCCCAATGCCTCTTGCTATACAGATCTTATATATCCATTAGAGCCCAGTTCAAGTACCACCTCCACCACGGAGCCCCCAAGAAAGTTCAGCACACTGGGGTCTTTCTCCTTAATTTCCATTGCTCCAATCTTCTATGACACACTTAGAAATGCTTGCAAAACAATCCCATCCTATGTGATTAGTCTCATTCCTCCACCAAGAGAGTTTTTTTTTTTTATTTTAAGACAATCTGACTCTGTCGCCCAGGCTGGAGTGCAGTGGCATGATTTCAGCGTCTGCAACCTCTGCCTCCTGGGTTCAAGCAATTCTCCTGCCTCAGCCTCCTGAGTAGCTGGGATGACAGGCATGTGCCACCATGCCTAATTTTTTTATTTTTAGCAAGACAGGGTTTCCCCATGTTGACCAGGCTGGTCTCAAACTCCTGACCTCAGGTGATGCAGCCACCTCAGTCTCCCAAAGTGCTGGGATTACAGGCTTCAGCCACCACACCCGGTTCAGAGTATTTCTTAGAGCCATCTCTTCTATGTCAATTTTATTCCCTAGCATAATATTGATCACATAGCAGGGGTTCAGTTTAAAATGCATTGTTTGGATAATTTTGTGAAATAATGGAAAATTGAAAATGGAAGAACGAAAGCAGAAATTTAAGGATTAAAATCCAGTTTCTTCAACACAGGCAAATATCAATCTTAATTGTGACAAACCCACTCCTAATGACCTGATTAATGATTTAAGAACTCATAAATGAGTAAGTGCCACCACTTCTAGGAAGAGACAAAAGGTTACCGACTTGAACTTTGGCAGTGACCTACTAACCTGCTCTATCATTCTCTAGAGCAATGTGGACTGGAAAAAGCAACTTAAAATTCATGAATTACTTTATGAAGAGACTTGTATGGAAACAAGGGCTCCACAGTTGTAGTAATATTGATTCTCTAGAACATTTAGCTGTGGTAGTACTAGCTTTTGTCCATTAAGCAGCACCCAGTGCTGAGCAGGTCAGACAAAAATTCTGAGACCCCAACATTAATGCACTTTCATGAGACAATTTGAAATTCAGTTTAGTTGAAGTTCAGTTCCGTTCCTCAAACACTGTAAAGAAGCTGAACAGCTAATGTTATGGCAACAAGGAACTTAAAAATAGTAGACACTGTTGATAACTTTCTTCCCATCCCTCCCCCACTGTTTAGCAAGGCATGTTCCTCGGGCAGAATTTCCCCCATCCCCAATATAAGCCAAACTGCATCAGCTCATCCCCCATCCCCCAACCCCTTGCTATAGTGATTCTGTTAGCTGTGGGCAAAAACTCTGTTCATCAGTTCTGTGATGAACACTCTGGCTGTGATGACTGGTTTCAGTTAGTCCAATCAAAGTGAAAACAGAGCTTTTGTTTGATAGTTTTGGGAGAAGATCTCTGTCTGGAAAGTTCAGTGCTATGAACTGAATTGTATTCCTCCAAAATTCATGGTGGTATTTCGGAGATGGGGACTTTTGGAGTTGATTAGGTTTAGATGAGGTCATGAGGGTAGGGTCCCCATGATGGGATTAGTGCCCTTGTAACAGAACTTGCTTCCTCTCTTCTTCACTCACATGCACCAAGGAAAGACCATTTGAGGGAACAGCAAGGTGCCATGTGCAACCAAAAGAGAGAGCCCTCACCACAACATCTACCCTGCTGGCACCCCGATCTTGGACTTCCAGCCTCCAGAACTGAAAAAATAAATTCCAGTTGTTTAAACCACCCAGTCTGTGGTATTTTGTTGTTACAGCCCAAGGTGACTATGACATCTTGTATGTAGGTTGTATGTCGGTGTGAAGCCTGAAACAAGAACAGCCATTTATATCCTCTGAAGAATACCAGCCTGAAGATAGAGCCTTCTAGAGAAGGGCAAGCTCCCAGGGAAACACAAACCATGCCCTAAAGATATCACACCTAGTCTCACTTTAAGTTTGGGTTTCTTTCACATGCAAATAAAATCTCCTTGTTCATAGAAATTATAAGCGCATAAGAATAAATTCTAAAAGTGAATAAGGAAACATAAAAACAGATTAAATTTTGAAAGCAGGGAAATTGGTGGGTTTTCTCTTTTACTTCAAAATTGGATTACCTTCATTAAGGGTTTACAGAGGATCAGGCATACGCATTATCTCTTTTAATCTCCATTTTGCAAAGAGAAAACAACAAATGTTTTATTATTGTTTGTTCTAAAAACAAAAACTTACACAACTGTAATTGAACTGTTAAAAAGACTAATTTATATGCTCCTGGAAACCATCCTCCTACAGAATGTAGCAGTACAAACGTTGCTTGGTACAAAAGAATTACTCTACAATACTTGAAAGGCAAGTGGACAATCCTTTTTTTTTTTTTTTTTTTTTTTTTTGAGACAGTCTCACTCTGTTGCCCAGGCTGGAGTGCAGTGGGGCGATATTGGCTCACTGCAATCTCTGCCTCCCGGGTTCCAGCAATTCTCCTGCCTCAGCCTCCTGAGTAGCTGAGATTACAGGCGTGTGCCACACCCAGGTAATTTTTGGTATTTTTAGTAGAGACAGGGTTTCACCGTGTTAGCCAGGATAGTCTTGATCTTCTGACCTCGTGATCCACCCATTTTAGCCTCCCAAAGTGCTGAGATTACAGGCATGAGCCACCACGCCTGGCCAAAAGTAGACAATCTTTTACCCAAGTGAGTTTACAAATGAAAGGTAGCTCCAGCTGAACCCAACATAAAAATTATTTAATATAGTTCATAGATAAGATGACCACAATACTAGGGACATAGTAAGGATTCAATAAATACTGAATTTTATGAATTCTTAATCTTTTGCAATGTGTCGTTCCACTAATAGTGTTTTTTCAAATGCTTCTATTGAAAGTTTCAGTTTGAACATGACAGCATGAAAAAGCTAGCAATTATACTTGACTGAACAATCCAGATCAAACTGGTATCTCATAACTTAAAATGTTGTGCTATATAACTTCTGTTTTCCACTGTATATCCATTCTCCACCTTCTCCACCCTGCTGACCATTATGGACTCCATTGACAGCCTTCCAGTTGAGTTTGATCAATGCAAAAGCCAGATAACCGAAAGAGAGACGCAAAGTCAGGATACTTATTCCAGTGACTTCTCCCCAGACAGTGACCACAGACTGACTGCCTCCTGTCATCCAGCTGTTCCATACAGCCTGGCCTATATCCAGATTCCAGGAGCCACTATCTCCACTGGCCCCTTCAGCCCTGGGGGTAGTAGTAACAGACTCCCATGTCGCTCCACTGTCTGTAGCCCCAGCATACTGCACCATCACTTGAGATTCTGCTCTATACCTATATAAATAATCTCTTTATTAAATTCACTACAAATTATCCATTTATATAACATTTGATTCTGCCAGGACTACAGCTGATTCTGTGATACAACTTGAGATCAGGAAAAATATAGGTGCTCTCTTAGCAAAATAAGACCTAAAAGTTATACAATTATGAGAGTTATGTCTCAGGCTGACATAGTGACAAGGTATTAAGTCTTACAGTAGAGACACCTAATTATTATTTAGATCACCATAGAAACCAAAAAGATTTTTTAAAAAATTAAGTCAATTTCCAGTTAAAACCTACCTTGATTCTTTTCTCCCCTCCATCTTCCTCGTGATTCTATTTCCTCCTACCTAGAAGTGAAAATGAGTATGGGGGACAGAAAATGAATATGGGGGACAGAAAACTGATTTATACACAACTTTGGGCTGGGTGCGGTGGCTCACATCTGTAATCCCAGCACTTTGGGAGACCAAGGCAGGCAGATCACCTGAAGTCAGAAGTTTGAGACCAGCCTGGCCAATCTCTTTATTAAATTCACTACAAATTATCCATTTATGGTATCATATTTGATTCTGCCAGGACCACAACTGATTCTGTGATACAACTTGAGATCAGGAAAAATATAGGCTCTCTCTTAGCAAAATAAGACCTAAAAGTTATACAATTATGAGAGATATGTCTCATAGTGAAACCCCATCCCTACTAAAAATACAAAGATTAGCTGGGCATGGTGGCAGGTGCCTGTAATCCCAGCTACTAGGGAGGCTGAGGCAGGAGAATCACTTGAACCAGGGAGGCAGAGGTTGCAGTGAGCCAAGACTGCACCATTGCACTCCAGCCTGGGTAACAAGAGTGAAACTCTGTCTCAAATATATATATATATATATCTTCCTAATTTCCATTGCTCCAATCTTCTGTCTCAAAAAAAATCTTCTGTCTCAAAAAAAACCTCTGTCTCAAAAAACAACTGTCTCAAAAAATATATATATAGAGAGAGAGAGAGATACACACACATATATATACATATATATATATACACACACACACACACACACAACTTTATAGACCAAAAGATGGAAGAATCTGGGGAAAAGCCAAAGCTTAGAAACTGAAAGGAAGTGGTAACTTCAGGGGAAGGGAAAGTACTCAAAGGAACCATCTCTGAGGTTAAAGGGCATAGACCATGAGAAAGAGAAGGTGCGTCTATGAGGAACACCCACCACTGGCTGCAGGAGCCTCCATGTGGAGACGCCCTGATACCAAAGCATCATGGCTGGATGTGCGGTTCCATCATACACTGTGCTGCTCAGCTGGAAAGCCACAGACAGCAACCCTGCTGAAGGCCTGGCCATTCAGGTCCTACACTCCCACGCCAGATGTTGGTATGTTAGCTAGACTAGATGCTCTGCCCTACTTTTCATTTGAAAGTGTCATGGCCGGGCGCGGTGGCTCACGCCTGTAATCCCAGCACTTTGAGAGGCCGAGGCAGGCGGATCACCAGGTCAAGAGATCGAGAGCATCCTGGCTAACACGATGAAACCCCGTCTCTACTAAAAATACAAAAAATTAGCCGGGGGTGGTGTCGGGCACCTGTGGTCCCAGCTACTTGGGAGGCTGAGGCAGGAGAATGGCGTGAACCTGGGAGACGGAGCTTGCAGTGAGCCGAGATCGCTCCACTGCACTCCAGCCTGGGGAACAGAGAAAGACTCTGTCTCAAAAAAGAAAAAAAGAAAGAGTCATTTGGGTTATACCATAATGAAGAATAGATTGAACTCTTGTTGGGGTTCTGTGTGTGTGCTCCTCAGCTTACTTCCAATCAAAAGGCTAGCAAGATTCCTTCACGAAAGTAACAAACAAGGAAAGACTGCTGCCATTTAGCTGCCCAGCAATGTGGCTGGGGTCTGTGTGTATACATAATTTGAATTGCTTGCCAACCTAAAAATCTAGACTGGCTGGGCGCGGTGGCTCACGCCTGTAATCCCAGCACTTTGGGAGGCCGAGGTGGGCGGTCACAAGGTCGGGAGTTCAAGACCAGCCTGGCCAACATGGTGAAACCCCATCTCTACTGAAAATACAAAAATTAGCCAGGTATGGTGGTGCACGCCTGTAATCCCAGCTACTTAGGAGGCTGAGGCAGGAGAATTGTTTGAACCCAGGAGGCAGAAGTTGCAGTGAGCCGAGATCGCTCCATTGCACTCCAGCCTGGGCAACAGGGCGAGACTTCATCTCAAAAAAAAAAAAAAACTACATCTCTTCCTTTTGAAAAAATTCGTAAGAACTGGCAACACTGGGTCATTTCCAAAAAGCCACATCACTGGGGCTAAGCACCAGCCTTACCCTTGAGACCAGGCCTGAATTCTCCAGTTGCCACAGTCTCCACCATCTGCATCACTGACATGTTTACCATCTGCCCCACTAACATGTTTTTTTGTTTGTCTTGTTTTGAGATGGAGTCTCACTCTGTCGCCCAGGCAGACAGGCCTGGAGGAAACTCCAGACTGGAGTGCAGTGACGCGATCTCGGCTGACTGCAATCTCCGCCTCCCAGGTTCAAGTGATTCTCCTGCCTCAGCCTCCCAAATAGTGAGGACCACAGGCACGCACTACCATGCCTGGCTAATTTTTGTATTTTTAGTAGAGACAGGGTTACACTATGTTGGCCAGTCTGGTCGTGCACTCCTAACCTCAGGTGATTCGCCCACCTTAGCCTCCCAAAGTGCTGGGATTACAGGTGTAAGCCACCACACCCCACCCTCAGTGACATGTTAAACACTGGTTTCCAGAACTACCTGAGTGGGCAACCCTGGAAACTCAAATAATGAGTTATTTGACTTACCTCTTCTCCTTCAACAGGGAAGAACTATAAGACCCTGGTTTTTGGCTGATACAGAGACCTTAAAGATTCACTTTAATAAGCAATGAAAATATTTAGACCCTCATGTGTTATAGAAGCAAGCTGTGGTCCGGTCTACTCAGCCTGTACGATAGATCTACTAATATATCTATACTAAGGTTTTGCAGCAATAGAAAGAAAAATATTTGCTGAGTGCCAAGCAAGGAGGACTAAGTAGCTAAATGCTCAAATCCTGCCCTCACCGATAGCTTGCAGGCAAGTGTTTATAAAAGCAGAAGCTACAGGCAATATTCTAAATCAATACACAAAGATTACACATTGGTTTAGGCCTAAACAGGCAGATTATCCTGAAGCATAGGCGTATTAGTAGTAGGCAGATTCAAAGCTTTGCTGGTTTGCAATTGGTTAAGGAAAAGAAACTTGGTTTTAAAATTTGGGGTTTGCAGAAAAATGTTAATTGGCTATGTGGGGAGGATGACTTTCTCCAAATCCTTCAGGAAGAAATTTAGAATAAAGAATGTGGTCAAAGTTCAGTCTTCAATTCCCTTTTATCTGAGGTCTGTGTGCACGTGGGGTCCCCCATGGGGATCTCTGAAAGACAACTCAGGGACATGTGTTAAGATGTTGTCTTTAGTTTCTATAGGGAAAGGAAACGTCTCTGGAACTCTAACTTGCTTGGCTTTAGGCTACTCTTCCCTTCTGGTTTTTTTTTTTTTTTTTTTTTTTTTTTTTTTTTTTGAGACAGAGTCTCGCTCTGTCGCCCAGGCTGGAGTACAGTGGCCAGATCTCAGCTCACTGCAAGCTCCGCTTCCCAGGTTTACGCCATTCTCCTGCCTCAGCCTCCCAGGTAGCTGGGACTACAGACGCCCGCCACCTCGCCTGGCTAGTTTTTTGTATTTTTTGGTAGAGATGGGGTTTCACCGTGTTAGCCAGGATGGTCTCGATCTCCTGACCTCGTGATCCGCCCATCTCGGCCTCCCAAAGTGCTGGGATTACAGGCTTGAACCACTGTGCCCGGCCCCCTTCTGGTTTAACAAATTACTTACTTACTTCTGGGGCTAGCTAGGTGCCTGGAATTTCCTTTGAAGGAACTCAGAATTGTCCTTTATTTCCATGTGTGGAGTCCACAGACCCCTAAAAAGGGGTTTTCTGTTCCATCTCACATGATTGAGGGACAATGTTCTTGATTATGAGAAGTGGCATCAGCTTTACTGTGACCTGATTAATAAACAGTCACTTTCCTGGGTCATAAGAAGACTCTGAAAAAAAAATGTGTTGTTTAGATTGGGTGTGCTGGCCCATGCCTGTAATCTCAGCACTTTGGGAGGCTGAGGCAGGAGGATCTCTTGAACTAAGGAGCTTGAGACCAGCCTAGGCAACATAGAGGGACCTCGTCTCCATTAAAAATAAAAAATGTATTAGCCGTGTGTGGTGACACATACCTGTGGTTCCAGCTACTTGGGAGGCTGAGGTGGAAGGATTGCTTGAGCCCAGGAAATCTAGGCTGCAGTGAGCCATGATCACACCACTGTACTCCAGCCTCAGTGACAGAGTGAGACTGTCTCAAAAGCAAAAAGAAAAGGGTGCTGTTTAAATTCCATTCTGCCTCCATCTCAGAATAAGAGCTAGAGAATTCTAAAAACTCCTTAACTTTAAAGTGATACATTGTTTTATGTTTTGTTCTGTAATGAAGTCAGACCAAGTCTCTGACCACATTATCTCCTTCATCCCACCCCTAATCCCATCCCCTTGAGAAGCTGAGAAAATGTGCCCTACACCCTCAGTTCAGCCTCTGGTTTGAGAGGCCCAGCTTTGCCTGTCTGTGAAGCTTTACCTTGAGTTTCCACTGGGCCTCTGATGGCAATAGATGAGAAAATCAAGAGTTTTCCCATGTAACATGGAAATGGGTTGGAAGCCACCTTTTTGAAACTCTGTCCAGGGTGAACAGTTGCTTCTCATACTATCATGGTGAATAGAAAAATGCACAGTCTGATGAAAACTTGGTTAACTTCTCACCCAGTAGCCTCTGGAAGGAGAGAGGAGAACATACATGTTTAACATTTCAATCAGGCTGACAGCAAGCACTGAAGGCTTGTTTGAGGGATAAGCCTAAGGCAAGGCAGAAAACTGGAATGGGAGAATGTCAGCTTGGCAAAAAGAACTACAAAGAAGTTGAAAGGCACTATAGGAGGTCAGGGGCTCAGTTTCTTAAATACCATTGACTGCTAGAGCTGAGTGGGACCTGAAATCTCATCCAACCCCTGTTTAAAGGTCAGAAAATGGAGCCAAGAGCCATTAAATGGTTGAGGCTTCATGCTGTCTTGTTAACCTCTGTACTCCTACACTCAGTCCAGTGCCTGGCACAAAATCGCAGTTGGTTGACTAAATGTTTGATTGAATATATGACAAAACCTGAACTGAAACTCAGGACAAAGGTTTTATAGTCAATGATTCCCAACTCCACTGGTCATCAGAATTGCCTATGGAAGCTTTTTAGAAAGATCCCTAGACCCTACCCCAGATCTCTCGAGTCAGAGTCTTCAGATAAGGGAGCCTGGTGAGGTTAGAAATGTCCTCCGATTCATCCTGATGATCACCCAGATTTATAAACCATTGCCCTGAATGATACCGCCTCTCAATACATCACACATCTAAAACAGTTGGTATTTATCCTACCACACGAGACTACCACAGACAATGATCATCCCCTTCTAGAGGGGGGGAATAAATGACCTCATACATCACCACTGAAAATTTTTCTAAACATAGTATATGATTTTCAGGGCAGTTGCAACTTTTAAGTCAACTTGGAATCAAGGGTAAGTGCTGATTTTAAAGCAAAGGATTCCGTGCACTAAAATGGAATGGGATTAATTATCAGGGAAAAAATATATATATGGATACACACAGGACCTCATGACGAAGTTTTGTCACGCAGACTGATAATGAGACATCACATGGTCTATACAGACAGGTCCTGGTAGATGCTCTGGACAAGGATTCAGAAAATAACAACTACATTAGGGCTTCCTTTATTATGACAAATAGCATATTTTTTATTCAAAGGAAAATAACTACATTTATAGGTCAGTAGTCAGTGTGTGTGGTTTGTTTTTTTTTTTGTATTTATCCCCCATTACAAAGCTTTGTCTCACAGGAGGTCTGGCATTCATCATGAGCTTGTTCAGAGCTATCTGGGATCTCCTACGAACAAGAGAAAGAAGCTAAGCATAAGCCATAACAAATCAGAGGGTCATATGTTAACCAGACACCATTCTCAGAGTCATCCCAGAGATAAATGCATTTGTGTTCACAAGGCTCTTGAGCTCCAAGAAGAAAGATGTGCTGTGCATCCGGTGCTATTAGTAACTTGTTTGGTTTTCATTTATGCTTATACCCACAATAATAATTTAGAAAAAAACAACTAAGCAGTCTGATTCATTCACTCACATTATGTAGGGAAAGTGAATACAGGGCCCTCTCACTTTTTTAAAAGTCTATATTCATTTCTTTCAATAAAAGGGTAGAGGGGAGACAACCAAATAAAATCGCTTTTCATCCTTGCTTAAACCCAAATCTCTAACCTCTTGTAATTAGTCCATTCCGAAAGGCAAGTCTGCAGGCAGAAAGGAATTGCTCCGTCCTGGAGGCACCATGAATAATGCCTCATATTCCCGACACCAGTGTCTCTGTAATGGCCTCTGCCTACTATGAGAACTCTGCAAAGTCCAAACACAAGTTTTTAAATTATCCAACCCCCTCAACTCCTGAAGGAAAGGGAAGAAAAAAGTAAGGGACTAGGAGAGACTATGGTGGGGAGGATAGCGCTAAAGCAGAAACACAAACCAATAAACACAAGTAAGTTCAGAGTCAGAGCCACCACGGAGTCTTAAACCAGGCCCGTTGTGTTTTGATCTTGCAGAAGCACATATGGTCCTCCATTAGCAGGTCTCAGAGCAGTGGGCACCGTTACCATACCATATGCGCTGATCGCAGCAACAGGGCTGATTTATGTTAGTGAGTGCAAGGTTTTTTCTTTGTATTTCATCTCCTTGTTATTTCAGGAGAAATGTAAGGGTAGATTTATTCTGCCATTACAAAGAGGCTTCCTAGAGTTTGTTTAAAGTTGACAGTTTCCAGTAGAGTGAAGCAGATCTGTTTCCTACAAAAATTTGGTGAAAGCTAGATGTTCCTTCTCCCTCTCCCCCTTCAAATAAAAGCAGATTTACCCTCATCCCTACACACATTCATCCTATAATCATGGACAACTAGACAATGCAAGAATATTGTAAAGAGTCACTCTAAGTTCGATATTTACATGTGGCCTCTCCTCTGTAAATATCATACTTACAAGCTATCTCTTACAGGGATATTTGCATGTGACCTCTCCTCTGTGGCTCTCTCTTCCTTCTCTACTCTTTTTCTCACCCCAAGGAGTAAATCTGGCCAGGGTTGAGTGGCTGCACAAGGGAAATCAGAAAAAGCCCAGAGGTATCTCCCTAGCAGTATCTAAGATCCTTCCCACTTTGGCCAATAATTTCCCAGTAGTACAATCAAAATGGGTCAAAATGAAGATGAAAGCTATGAGTGGGGCAGGGTTTGGCCAATGCTAGTACACAAAGATAAAGGATATTGCTTGTGAAATGTGCAAACAAGATGTCAAGAGCTGCCACCACATGCCGCAGAGGGTTCAGTCACCTCTGCTTCTCTGAGCTTAGAAACTGATTCATCTTGGGTGACTCTGTGCCTGAGTTCCACTTGTGTCATGCCTTATATCTGAAGCCCAGCCAACCAGCACACTCCTACAGTACCTAACAACATAAAACTTCACTGCCCCCCAATGCACTACTCCAAAAATCCCCTTTCATTAGCAAATCTCCAGGAGGAAAGCATTCTAATAACTAATTGAACCCCAAGGTTTGAATGACTAACAGCCATTCCAAAGCTAGTCTCCATTTCAAAGTGGTCAGTAATAAGAATGGATTTCTAATTGATAAAAAGTCAAAGGTGAGACAAAAGGGAAAGAATCTTTTTAGGCATTGTGGGAAAGACTCATTTTTAGACTATGGTATAAATTTTATCAGACTGTCTTCACCTCCTAGAAATACCCCCACCTACCTCTCTCTTTTCCTTACTACCCTTTGCTAAAAGCTCAGGAATGGGATGCAGCTCTGAATTAGCAGCAAAGTCAACAGTGATGATCACCCTTCACTTTTGATCACCTTGAGTCTTTGTTTAGCTCATTGCCTTACAACAGAAAATAGCCTTCCCTTTCCCTCATCTACCTCTCTTTGAAATTGGGGAAGTTATTTAAAGAATCATTGTTTTCAAGTCACCACCAAAACTTTTACTGAAAACATAATGCATAGTTGTAGGGGTATTCGTTTTATTTCAAGTCAGAACTGAAGCCTAGATGTTGATTTTGTTGCCATAAGATTGTGGTTTCATTTAAAGGCTGCCAGAAAGGACTACTTTTTTTGGCTTTGTGCTTTTTGGGGTTTCAATTAAAATCTGCATTAGGAAACTTATCCAAAGGATGTTAAGAAATATTACATGGGATCTTCTGTCTTAATCTGGCCTAGGTTTTTTAACTCTGACCCTTTGATTGTTTCATTCTGAACCCACCTCTTTTATGTAACAAGCATCCTGCAAAGCAAATAAAGTGTTTAAAAGTACATGTTGTGAAGAGGTTACAATAACAGCTTTAGATTCAGACTCAAATTCAATATTGAGCTATGTCATTTGATATCTGTGTGATTTAGAGTAGTTACTAACACTCTAAGTTTTAGTTTTCTCCTCTGTAAATTGGGTTTACTAACACCTATGTTAGTTGTTATATTACAACATTCAGAGTTGTTGTTTCTCAGAAATGTATGAGATGATTCAATTAGATAAAATCTGAAGACACTTAGCAAAGTAACCAGCACATCCGGAATGCTCAGTATAAATTATTGTGGGGAGCTGGGATTGTAACTATTGACACAGTCCATTCTCCCAACATTGAACTCCACTAGTATAGAGAAAAGCATCGTGATTTCTCTTTGTCCCTCACCACAGGACCATGCACAGAGTGGATATACAATAAATACTTGCCAAATTGAGTAGCCAGCACAGAGGACAGTTAATTAAGTCATTCAACAAGTACCTGTCAGACACCTATTCAGGCACCCGTTGCAGGGAATATCTTAACTCAGGATATACTTAGGATATAAAGCTGCGATGAAAGGAGAAGCTCTCTGCCTCTGTCGAAGTTATATTTTAGTGGTGAGAGGCAGATAAACAACAAGTAAACTAATAGATGATATGTTTCAAATGATGCAGCAATATGAACTATTACTTGTTAAAGAGAATTATAGAATGGAGAATGACTTGGGGTGGGGAGCAACTTTATGTAGATTCATTTAAGAAATCAACTTTGAAGAAGTGAAGTTACATCTGAGAACTAGATGTTAAAAAGGGGTAATAACCAATCCCGGCACTTTGGAAGACCGAGGTGGGTGGATCACGAGGTCAGGATTTTGAGACCAGCCTGTCCAACATGGTGAAACCCCGTCTTTACTAACAATACAAACGTTAACCAGGCGTGGTGGCACACGCCTGTAATCCCAGCTACTCAGGAGGCTGAGGCAGGAGAATCACTTGAACCCGGGAGGCAGAGGTTGCAGTGAGTGGAGATCATGCCATTGCACTCCAATGTGGGCAACAAAGTAAGACTCCATCTCAAAACAAACAAAAACCACAAAGGAAAAAAAAGGGGTTAACCGTCTAGGGGGAGAGGGTCCTGGGCAGCAAGTATATAAACTCAGGTACAAGCTTTTAGTATTTGAATACCAGAAAAGCCACAAGTATGACTAAAGCAGAGTGAGTAAGATGGTGGGGGATGGGCTGGGGACTGGCAAGCAGAACCAACAACAGAGGCTAAAGTAAGCTAGGGTAAATAGTTTGGATTTTCTTCTAATTATGATAAGAAGGCATCAGAAGGTTTTAAATAGCTTCTCAGAAAAGATGCCTGCTTGGTGCATGATTATGTGATGGAACAAATGAGGCTATTCTGGCTCCTGCGTAATTATTTCATGCTAATATAACATGCAAGATGGTCAAAGCAACCAGGTACCTCTGTGGCTGACATTCAGAGTTGTTGTGTCTCAGAAATGTATTGCCTCAATTAGAAACAAAAAGAAAATCAGAACTTGCTTATAATTCTAGAGAACAGAAAATTAGATCAAACCTATCAGTTCATTCAATGGAAGAAGGCTATAAAGATTTAAGGGGGTGAGGTGGGAATCTTGCTTTGAATCCCAAATGTCATCTGAATCAGAAAAATTATAAAATCTTACCTCTGTAAGCAACTGCTTTTCTCTCCTTTCTATTAGAATTAAAATACCGTATTTATTAGCATTTATACCCTAATCTCCAGGAAGGTAATATGAGCCTCAATAACTCAGAAAAATTCCTGGGAGAGGGAATGGGCCACAACAATGCCAGATCATTTGGTATATTATCAAGAAAACAGAAGCCATTCTACATATTTCAAACAGAAGGAATTGTATACAGGAAACAGAAAAATCTGTCTGGGCAGGGTGGCTCACGCCTGTAATCCCAGCACTTTGGGAGGCCCAGGAGGGCAGATCACCTGAGGTCAGGAGTTTGATACCAGCCTAACCAACATGGTGAAACCCCATCTCTACTAAAAATACAAAATACACCTGTAATCCCAGCTCCTCAGGAGGCTGAGGCAGGAGAATTGCTTGAATCTGGAAGGTAGAGGTTGCAGTGAGCCGAGATCATGCCACTGCACTTCATCCTGGGTGACAGTGAGACTCCATCTCAAAAAAAACACACACACACACACACACACACACAAAAAAAAAAAAAAAAAAAAAAAAAAAAAAAAAAAAAAAAAGGAAACAGAAAAATCTGGGAAGAACAGGCAGATGAAAATAGAAAAAGCTGAACTTAGCCAGAAGCTAGTAATTGCAAGAAGCTGCTCCCATACCCAGAGCTGTAGGAACAAAAGGGAACATGTAACTTAGAATCCATGATCTCTATGCCACTGACGTTGGAAAGCACCCATTGCTGGTGCTATTGGAACCATAGCCATGATTGCTTTGCAGGAAGTCTGGAGCCTAAAGTTGCCCAAAGCAGTCATTGTTGCTACTGGAGCCAAAGTCCACAGGTGCTTGGTGGCTGAGGCTTCTAGGGCATGTACTCGCTGGGCAGGAAGCCAGGAGTCTAGACTTACCTTCCATCACTGCTGCCTCTGCTGCACTTACTTCCAGAAGCACCAAAAATATCTTCCTTCCTCCTGCCTCCTAATCTCCTGCCAATGCCTCCCATTTGCAGAAGATAGTTAGAAGCTATCTGGCAAGAATGTTTCAGAAATGTAGTTTGCAGTCTTCTAACCTCTACCCCAAACCCACCCCCAGGAACACACAGAAGAGTACAAAAGGACAGGAAAGGAGCCAAGAGCCAACAGACAAAGAGCACATCTTTCCTCAGACTTCTACTGTTAGAAGTCTTAGGAAACCGGTAAGCACGATGGCTCATGCCTATAATCCCAGCACTTTGGGAGGCCAAGGTGGGAAGATCACTTGAGTCCTGGAGTTCAAGACCAAACTGGGCAACTTTGTGAGATCCCATCTCCATAAAAAATTTTAAAAAATAAATTAGCCGGGCATGGTGGCGCATGCCTGTAGTCCCAGCTACTTGAGGGGCCAAGGTGGGAGGATTGCTTGAGCTTGGGAGGTTGAGGCTGCAGTGAACCATGATTACACACTACTGCACTCCAACCTGGGTGGCAGAGCTGAAAAAATAAAAAGCAGCAGCATTGGTAAACCAAGGTAAATAAAAGCTGCCTGAGAGACAATTTGAACATCCAAGGAAGCAGGAACAGAAGCATGATACAAGCAACAACTTTAGTGCTTCTTGAGCATCCCAATATTGTCTTAAGCTACCTTTCTTTACCAGTCAATCTATTGTCAAGAAACCAAACAAGCCTCATTCACTGTAAAGTATAAGTGATGGATAATGGCTTCATGAACAACCAATATGGTAGATATGGTAGACAAAAGAAATTTACAAGTGACATCAACCAAAGTCATTTTTAATAAATAAGATGTTCTATATGCAAGAAAACAAAATCCTGTCCTTTAGTACACGTAATCTAAAGAGGGAAATATATGGTTCAAATAAATGTCATGTGGAAGATATGTAAGAGATAAGTGCAAAAGAAGAGTAGTGTGAAAACTGATCTAAAGCAGAGTTTATCAAACTGAGCACTATTGGAATTTTAGACCAGAAAATTCTTTATTGTGAGGTGCTGTCCTGGACACTGGAGGATGTTTAGCAGCATCCCTGGCCATGAGCGCCCCCAACTTGTGACAACCAAAAATTTTCCCAGACATTGCCAAATGTCTCAAGGAGCAAGATCTAAAGTATCTTAAAGAAACTTAAGCTGAGAATTAATATATAGGTAGGAATTACCTAACAAAAAAGACAGGGATTCTAGGCAGAGAAATTACATGCAAAGGTATAAAGGCCTAAGAAAGCAATGGAGCTGGAGTCTAGAGTGTGAGGAGGATAAAGGGGCGGCAGCGAGGGAGAGGGGGACTGTGAATCTTGAAGGCAGAAAGTATGTAATATACCAGAGTAAAAGTTTAAACTTTAATCTTTAGGCAATGGAAAGTCATTGAAAGATTTTGAATGGGCAATGATTTATTCAAATGTGTGTTTTGGAGGCACTTCTTTAGTAGCGATGGAAATAAGAGAGTAAGAGTAGAGGAGATTAAAAGAAGGGAAACCCAGTTTCCTAACTAGTTGCCATTATTATGATCAGATAATGAGGATCAATATGAAGGCCACGAAGGCAAGATGAGATACTTAAGGAGAGGAAATCAATAGAATTTAGTGATTATGTGAACATGGAAGGCAAAGAAAAGGAAGAATGCAAGAATTACAGATTGCAGGCTGGAAACAGGAGTAACTGGAGCAGGCTGAGAAGTGGGTCGTCCTTTGGATACATGAAGTTTGAGTTGCCTATAAGACATCCAGGTAAAGATATCTACTGGGTAACCTTACATGTGTATAAACATATGTGTGTATGTACATATATGTCTATGTGTGCATATAAACTTGTTAGCAGAGACTTGGGCTAGATCTGTTTGAGAGTCTTCACAAGAGGCAGCAACTGACACATCCTTGAATTACATCATGGAGGGAGAAGAGAAAACAGATTTCAGGGGAACATTAACATTTGGGAAAGGGAGAGGTCAGGGAAAAAGAAAAACCCCAAAATAATTCTGTTAAGAAACATGTTACCAAACCCAACGGAAATCCAGTCAACCGCCACAGTAAAACCGAACATCCACACCAAGGTTTTGCAGAGAGAAAAAGGAGAATTTACAAGGCACCAAGCAAGCAGTGGGCAGCTCATGCTTAAGACCCAACTTCAGTGACGGCTTACAGAAAATAAAACAAAATAAACTTCTGTCCTTTAGTTCACATAGTCCAAACAGGGAAGTGCAGGGTTCAAATAAAGCACCATGTGGAAGATATGTAAGAGGTAAGTACAAAAGAATAGCAGTATCAAAACTGATCTAAAGCAGAGTTTATCAAACTCAGCACTATTGACATTTTAGACCAGATAATGGTCTAAAGGCAGCGGTAAATTTCAGGAAAGCAGAAGTTGCAGACAAAATCATAAATCAACATATGAAGGTTACACATTGGTTTGGCCTAGCAAGGCAGGCTATCGTGAAGCAGGGACGTACAGGTGATAGGTGGATTTAAAGACTCTCTGACTTGTAATTGGTTAAGGAAGTGAAGCTTTGTCTAAAATGTGGGGTTGGCAGAAAAAAAAAAAAAACTGTATTATTGTCTGGATTGTGGGCATGACTTTCCCAGGCCCCTCAGAAAGAAATTTAGAACAAAGAATGGTGACCAGAGGTTGGGTCATCCCTTAGTTTTCCCTTATCTGAGGTCTATGTGCCGGTGGATTCATTTGGTGGGGTCTGGGTTTCTGAAAAACTTCTTGCTTCTCAGGTTGCTCATTTACTTCTCAGGGCTTGCTAGATAACTGGAATTTTCCTTGAAGGAACTCAAGGTTTTCTTTTACTTCCATGCTTGGGAAGTCTGGCAAGCCCCTAAGAGGGATGGATCCCTGCTTCATCTCAAAGAGATAAAAAAAAAAAAAAAATAAGATGTGATCAGAATGTTTGTGTTTCCCTAAAATTCATATGCTGAAACCTAACCCCCAAGGTGATGTTAAATAGTAAAGCCTATGGGAGGTGATAGCGTCATAAGGGTAGAGTAAAAAGAGGCTTGAGGGAGTTTTGTTTGCCCTTTCCACCATATGAGGATGAATTAAGAAGAGAACATCTATGATCTGGCCCTCACCAGAGTGCTAGTGCCTTAATCTTAGACTTCTCAGCCTCCAGAGCCGTAAGAAATAAATTTCAGTTACTTATAAGCTACCCAGTTTATGGTATTTTGCATGGCAGTGCAAATGGACTAAGACATAAGAGATAATAGAATAACAGCAGCTAAAGACAGAAAGAGGAGACCATTTGAGAGAGAAGGAATAGTCAATGGTACAAAGAAACCAAGCAAGGTAAGAGCTGAATACTGGCCCTTTGATAGAGTGATCAGGAGCTTCTGATAACCTTTGCCAAGGCAATGTCAGGAAGGTCCAAGAGTCTGATTGCAACAAGCAGGGGCGTCAAGCAGACAACTCTTTCAAGAATCATAGCACTGTTATTATTTCAATGACAAGATCGAGCATGTTTATCAGCTAAGAGAATGGACCCAGAGAAGGAGTGATTAATAGTAGTAAGTCCTCCAGGAAAAGTTAGTGGAAATGAGGGATGTAGTTGGTGGAAGGAACTTATCGAAAAAGAGATAAAGACATGTGTACACAAAGAGGAGTTTGAAGTAGGTATGTACACATTACAGAAGATGTTCATGCCTGAGAAGTAGAAGGCAAGGCCATCTGCTAAGAATTAGATCAAATAAAGTCCTTTGACGGGAAAAGCTAGGTTGGGCACTCCAGAAGAGAATAAATATGTCTAATAACTATCACTGGAAATTGGAGAGAACTCAAACACAGAGAAAGCTGACCAGGTAGCTTTGAGGATGCGGTTGAGATCTGAACTCGTTTGTAGTGGGGCCACTCTGGGGATGTGTAATTTTTCTGGGCTGCACTCAGCAGTTCAAATAAAGATGAAAGGAGAGGCAGAGATTGCTCATGTTTGGGGTTTTGCAGGAGAATTGTGGCAGAAGGTCCAAGTAGTCGGGAACTCAGATTGTTGGTGAGAAACCAACTGACTAAATCAGGTGGTGGTGGGAAAAGAGAAGTCCAGAGGACTATGACAGGGAACTAGTGATGGATCGTTTGGTGACACAGAAGTTGACTACAAATGGCCACAGGCTCTGACACCTCCCAATTGCAAGCATCTGCTCCACCTCTTGAGCCTGGGTGGACTCTGACTGCATTGTTTAATAGAGTATGGTAGAAAAGAAATAATGCCATGGGAGCTTTTAGGTCAGGTCTTCAGACACTGGCAGCTTCTACTCTTGGTCTTTGGAAAATCCACTCTTGAAGCCTGAGCAGTCATGTTAGAAGGTCACCTGTGCTGCTAGAAAGAATACAGAAGGGAAGAAGAGCCCCCACGGAGACATGCAGTCGAGCCAGTCCATAGAGGCACTGGACATGTGAGCAAAACCAACCTGGACCCTCCAGACCAGATGAGCACCACTGAGCAACCCAGTCCCTGCAACGTGGAGCAGTGGAGCCCAGCCCGAATTCCAGACTCACAGAATTGTGATGTAAAATGATGGGAAGTTGTGTTCTGGGTTGAGCTAGAGACTCCAGAAATGAGGCTTTCCCAAGTTTCACAGGGGCCAGGGTCTCGCCATGGGGGTGGACTATCAAAGCAGGTGGTGATAAAGATCTTGGCTGTTATTAATGTGTGGGAGAAAAATTATTACTGAAAGGCTGGGATGGGGTGGGGGAGATTTACTCAGGATCAAATTATTGCTAATCATTCCTGGCTGTTGTTATTCTGAATTTCAAAAAAGGGATGCAAGTGGGGAAATGACTCACCAGCAGTTACCTCAGCTGCCACTGTGATGCCTGGTGACACATAATTAGAAAACAAATGACAGATTAGTTTAATAATATTCATTAGCAACTAATGAAACTGACAGTGTTTCCTATTGAAAGCAGGTTAGGTTGTTAGTTGATTTTAAGTAAATTATGCTCCACCCCCTGCACTGTCCCTCCCCCAACTGCCTTTCAGCTAAATGAGAGGTTGGAGGTAGAGTGAGGAGAGGACTGTAAATGGGTCATAAAATGGCATCAAGAGTGAGATGGTTGAGGGGACAAAGAGAATAAGAAGACAAAATCAGAATGGGAGGGAAGAGGTTCCTGGGATCCAGAGGGGAGGAAAGAGAAAGAAAGGGCTGGGCTTAAACTTTTGTTCCCAGATATCTTCAGACATCTAACTGCCCTCAAAAGCAAATTTCCATTTGCCTCTGGGAGGAAATGGTTTAATGGAGAAAAATCAGTGCTTGCTTTCAGGCATTGTTGTTCTTTTCTTTTTCCTTAAAAAAAAAAAATCTCCGAAGTAAGAATTTTAACGATATGCAGAAATCATAGCTGTCTTGCTGAATCGCTGTAGGACTGACCCCCCTTGACAGTTCTTAAATTATTCAGCTATCAAGGGCCTGCTAAACATTAAATTAAGCATCCTCTCTCCCCTGTCCTAAACCATTAAGTTATGCAAATGCACAGATAATGGGGCATATGACAGCTGGAGGCATTAATCACGCAGCTCTGTCTCTGGGCTGTTGTTATGTAGAAACTGCATCTGCCAACAGACGGAGCAGCCACAATTAGATCTCACTTAATGGAATGAGGAGCCGCTACCTAGCCCTCCACACTCGTGTTAGGTTGTAGACCTGGGAGTGAATAAGGCACTTGGGAGATCTCACTGCTCTCATTCTTTCTCTCCCCCTACCCTCTCTTTTAATACCTGCTCCTCCAATTGAAATGAAAAATTACCTGTAATTGTTATCATTTGCAAACAAAACCTGTCAGAAGACAAACCTGCTGTTTACAATGGATGTTTTTGTTGTTCCCCGGGAAGGTTCTTAAGGGAATTTCTTTCATTTGTTTTTTTAACTAATTCTCCATCTTTGAGGGGAGGCTCAGGGCTGGGTAGTGGGAAGAAGCAAACAAACAGATTTCCCATTACAGCCTCCAAATTGCTGCCTTGAAGATGCAGACTGACTCACCCTGAAAGGCCGCTGGAGTACTCGTCAGCTTACCTGGAGTTCATTTGTGGCTGCTTTGCTTCCACCAAGATAATTGTAAAAGAAAGCAAGGCAGGCAGAGCTAAAGCTTAAGCTACCAGCCTCTCCCCTACAGGAAGCCATGAATTATACCCGCTGCGGAGACATCCCAATCATCTTCCAAAGAACTTCTGCTTCCTTATGATTTAACACACTCAATTTATAGCTTATGTATATTTTAAAATCCAAGTTGTTAAGCATTTGCACAGTGGTCTATTGCTTTGTATTTTATCTGTTTTTTTCAATTTTACTTGATTAGGATATGAAGACAACACAGATAGTTTTCAGGAGTACATGATGTGCTAACAGTTGCTATCTGTATGGGACATAAGTTGCTGTATCTTTTTTAATACCAAGACACTGGTTTCCAAATGGTTTCTCAAGAACAGTGCTCTATGGTTCCACACAGAACTTATGGGTAGAGAGGGGACACCCCATGTAGAAGTGGATCGTGATCATGACCCTCCCAACGCCAAACAGCAAGAACGCTGTTTTTCACACAAAAGCTCAGTATGTGAAACAGTTACAAGGAACAAAAAAGTTCTGTTTCTAAAGTAGTTTCGAAACCGCTGTTCTCAAATGAGGTTAAGGAGACATGCAGACTTGGTCTCTGGTGACATGCAATCTCAAATCTGCAATCCCTGCTTGCTAAAAATAGCATCATCCAAATGGCTAACAATCAATAGCACTGTTTTTGCTCCTCCCATCAAAAGTTCTCCAACACTTTTAGAAAGTCTACATATATTCATGAGCAAGAAACCAAGTGTAGAGAGGAGAGGTGATGATGTGCTAATAATTGAAGCCAGCCTGCCCTCCCTTCCCCACTAATCCCACTAACTACCATTTCAGGCCAATTAGCTCCAAGCTGGGTCAGTGCTCCCTGAATGTAGGCCTCACCTCTGACCTTGAAAATGCTTGCACAGTGAGAGCAAGCAGGCCAGCTCATGGAAATGTGTAATTACTACCGGGGGAGGAAACTCATGAAAAGGTTTATCTGGTCAGGTTCAGTAAAGTCAACTGAAGCATATACAGGACATGGGGTGCCCCTTCCCAGACTTCCAAGCCTGGCCATACTGTCTTTCTTTAAACCTTCAAACAGTTTCCTCCTACTAAGGCACTTCCAGAGCCTGAATAAATCCAGTTACAAGATGACCTAACTCAGTCTCAGGTCCTTGTTTCATCTGGAACAAGATCTCAATTGCTATGGGACTGGTTTCTTGGATTTGAGATGGAGCAAGGAGCCCATCTTAAGGGCCTGCTACCCAACCCCCCAAACATGGAAATATAGGGAAGTCTTGAGTTCCTTCAAGGGAAATTTCAGGCACCTAGCTAGCCCTGAGAAGTAAGCAAGCAACTTGATAAACAAGAAGGTAATAGTAGACTGAAACAATAGCCAAGGAATTAAGAGTAAGGAGATGTTTGATTCCCCTACAGAAACTAAAAATAACATCTTAACATATGTCTGAGTTATTTTTCAGAAACTCGGACCCCACCCAAACATATCCACCAGCACATAGACCTCAGATAAGTGGGAACTGGGGGTTGTGCTCTGACCACAGTTCATTGTTCTAAGTTTCTTCCTGAGGGGCCTGGAGAAAGTCAAACTCATGAGAAATTTTTGCTGACCCTGCTTTTTGTCTGCTGCACAGACCAAACCAGTTCATTGAGACTGTGGTATTGCAGTAAAGGAAGAGTTTAATTAACGTGAGGGTGGCCACACAGAAGATGGAGTTATGACTTAAATCTCCCCAAAGGCTCAGAGGTTAGGGTTTTTGAGGATAGTTTAGTGGGCAGGGGACTAGAGAATGGGTGCTGTTGATTGGTTGGGGATGCAATCATAGGGGTGTAGCAAACAATCCTTGTGCAGTGAGTCCACATTTGGATGGGGGCCACAGGACTAGTTGAGTCATGGGTCATGAGTCCAGGTGGGCTCAGGCTGAAAAGCATCATGAAAGACCAATCTTAGGTTCTACAATACTGATGTTATCTATAGGAGCAACTGGGGAAGTCACAAATCTTGTGACTCTGACCACATGACTCCTGAGCAGTGAGGGATTATAGAAACTATGCCTACATTTTAGCAGAATCCAGGACACTGTCATAATCCTAATCTCAGGGCTTCTCATTAGTTTTTGGTCTCTGAGCAAGGAGGGAGTTAGTTTTAGGGAGGAACTATTATGCTTGCTGTCAAGTTAAACTATAAACTAAATCTTCTCCATGGCTAGCTTGGCCTATGCCCAAAAGTGAACAAAAATAGACAGCCCATGAGGCTAGAAGCAAGAAAGAGTCAGCCACAAATCTAAGTGCTCCAAATGCAACCCTGTGTGACTCTTCTCTGCTTAAAAATTGTAGGAGAGTAATAACAACTCCCACAGGGTTGTGGTGAGAATAAATCTCTGTATCAAAAGACACATTAACAAGAGAAAAACAAACAAATTGATTAACATATACATGGGAGACACCCAGAGAATGAGTAGTTCTCAAAGAGGTGGCTTTGAATTCCAACTTTTATCACTTCAACAAAGAACAGTCAGTTTTTAGACAAGTAACAAGACAAAGGAAAAGTCCTATAAACCAAAAATAAAATCATAAACACTTCCAAACAACCAAACAGATCACCTCTTGACCAAGAAGACCCCAGAGAAACCTGGAAAACTGAATTTCTGGCCATGTTGGGAAGGGAAATAGGACATGCTTTGTGATATCCCATCCCTTTTGGAGTTTAGGCACAATTGACCAGCATAAATGTGTGAACCCTGAAAATCTGAGGCAGGTCTCAGTTAATTGAGAAAGTTTATTTTGCCCAGGTTGAGGATACACACCTGTGACACAGCCTCAGGAAGTCCTGAGGACATGTACTCAAGGTGGTCAGGGCACAACTTAGTTTTATACATTTTAGGGAGGCATGAGACATCAATCAATATAGTGTAAGAAGTATATTGGTTCGGTCTGGAAAGGCGGGACAACTTGAAGCAAAGGCAGAAGACTCAAAGTAGGGATGGGGCTTCCAGGTCAAAGATAGGTGAGGGACAAATGGTTGCATTCTTTTGAGTTTGATTAGCCTTTCCAAAGGAGGCAATATGCATCTATCTCAGTGAGCACAGGGATGACTTTGAATAGAATGGGTGGCAGGTTTGCCCTGAGTAGTTCCCAGCATGAAGGGGACCAAGATATTTCTCTTTCACAAATGTTAAAACAGAGATCATAAGACTGACAAAACAGACTCTGTAGTAATAAGATACCAAATTACAAACAAGACCTAAGGCCACGCAAGGCAAGGTGTGAAGTCACAACCCACAAACCATAAAATCTCATTAAAAGGCTTTCTGTAACCTGATATGTGGCTTACTTTCTAACTGACTCTGATATAGCATGACAGATCTGTCACATGACAGCAGACTCTGAAGAAAATTTTTTACCTCAAAATATATTTCTCTGACGTATTTTGAAATGGCCCTATAAAGCCATCTTCTGTGGGGAAATTTTGCACCTGGAGAGACTCTCCATTATTGCAGCCAGGTCTTTTCTTCTAGGCCTTTCTTGGATCTAGGAGCGATTAAGAGTCTGATGCCTTTAAAGGTCTGAAAAGAGACATTTACAATCTATTCTCTCTGAGGGCTACTACCTAGGAGATTTCATCTACATAACAAGAACCTTGGCCTCCACAACCCCTTTATCTTAATTCAAGAATTCTTTCTACTGATAGCTCAACTCTCTTAATCAATTGTCAACTAAATCCCTAAAACCCACCTATGACTTTCAAGGCCCCACTTTGAGATTCCCATCTTTTCAGGCTGAAAAAGTGTAGACCTTGCATGTATTGATTTGTGTCTTTGCCTGTAACTCCGGCCTACCTACATTGTGTAAAACCAGACTGATCTACCCACCTCAGGACCACTTACTCAAGGCTTCTTGGGTTTGTGTTTTCTCCAGTCTGTGGTCCCTCATACTGGTGCTCAACAAACCTCTTTAAAATATATTACAAAATTTGGCTTTTCCATTAATAGTACTTTGAGTGTCTCTGGGCAGCAGCATGGGGAAAGGCAAATAACTGGCAAATAATAGCTAGTTAGTAAAGCTTGCTATTACACGTTTCTCTGGTATCATCTCCAGGCCAATGGAGGGTCTAAAAGCTGTCCTCAGTGGCTAACATTTGTTCTCCCTGGTGGGGGGTGGGGGAGGGGCGGGATACCTTTGGTCTTTGTAAATTTATGTCCTGTTTCTATGCAAATAGAGGAAGGACAGAGAGTTCTCCTGCATCTGTTTAATTATCTTCAACTCAATAATCCTTCATATTTTGGGGAGGCATGTTTTGGTCTCCCACTTCTCCACCAACAAACTTCTAACCCAGTTGAGGGCAGGTTCCAGCTTTATTCATTCTTACCTATGTTGCTGTCAGTGCAGAAAATCTTCCCTTCCACTTTCTCTGAAGTTTTGCTGGAGTGAACTGACAACAAACAAATTAGCAGGAGAAAAGGCATACAAATGTATTACGTGCATAAGCGTGGTAGCCATACAAAATATGAGACCCTGGCCAGGCACAGTGGCTCATGCCTATAATTCCAGCACTTTGGGAGGCTGAGGTGGCCAGATCACATGAGGTCACGAGTTTGAGACCAGCCTGGACAACATGGTGAAACCCCATCTCTACCAAAAATACAAAAATTAGCTGGGCATGGTGGTATGCACCTGTAGTCCCAGTTACTCAGGAGGCTGAGACAAGAGAATTGCTTGAACCTGGGAGGTGGAGGTTGCAGTGAGCTGAGATTGTGCCACTGCACTCCAGCCTGGGCAACAGAGTGAGACTCACACACACACACACAAAGAGAGACCCTAAGAAGGGCCAGATGCAGGCTTAAATACCCTCTTCATAGGGGAGAGGGAAGTAGGCACCTGTAGGCAATTTTAGAGAAGCACATTTTTAGGGCAAATGAATAGACCCAGGAGGCACATATCTTATAAATGATTCTCTTTGGAATTCAAATGAACCGAGAAGCAGACAATGTCTTGTGACAAAGTCTGTCCAGGTGTGGCTCCATTCCTCAGTTCTACCCGAGATGGATAATGAAATTTCAGGGAGGGAATGGAAGGCAATTGTGTTCTTTCAAGGGGGTCTAGCTTAAGGCAGATAAGGAAATTTCAGATAAAAATTCCACCCTGCACTAGGGGGAGGGAGGAGACAAGAGAGGTCTGAGTGCTTCATACACAATGCAAGGTTTAAAAAATGGTCTTTCCATGCCTTGTGACTCCCCGTCCCCCAATCCCATGTTAAATGAACAATTACATAACAACTGTCATATCTAATATACTCAAAGTAGAACTTGGGCTGCTTGTTAGAAGAAACAATTCAAGTGCACAAGCAAATGGATACCTCACCCCCTTAGTTATGCATCTAGAGGCCCCACCTGGTGGATCTCAGTAGAAATACTACTCCCCATTCCCTAAAATCTGTCAACCCTGTTACTCCCACCAGGTCTAGTAGTCGTCTTCCCCTGCCTGTCCGGCAACACACAACACTAAGTGTGCTTTGTAGCACTTACTACTCATTTTAAAAGGCATTCTATTCACGTATTTCTTTTCTCACTTATTATTCGTCTTCCCACTAGAGTGTAAGGTCCACGGATGCACATCTGTCTCAGGCTCCATCTCCTCATCTGTGCAGAATGCAGTGCCTTGCATTTAGGCATCTGAAGGGGGCGACTGGGGAAATGGTCATCTGCAAATTCCAGTGGGCCTACACACTCCCTTCTCTAGAGGCTTTCAAAACTACTCCTGCTCTTCTTCCTCTCCACAAACACTGTCTGAATAGCCTAAAGAGGCAAAAAAGGCAGAAAGTCCATGGAAAATACCATGTTTTCATCCTGGAGCAGTGGTAGAGATTTATCAGGCAAAGCACTTTGGTTGCTTTTAACCTCGGTTGGATTTTAAAATGTTGGAGTCCTCTGGAAATGCTGATTTGCATAAAACAAACAAACAAGTATCATTCTTTTGTGATGATTTTCATTTTCAAAGATCCTAGTACCCACTGTGCTGCTAGCATGTGGTCTAAAGCTGAGCAAAGCTTTCCATTTTTGTCCCAATGCTTAAACCTTCTAGGAAGACTGTTCGAGAAAGTGCCCACCCATGAAGTTTAGCTTGGGGGAGATAAAGCTGAAAGATGATTTCACTGAGGTAGCTTAGAAATTTAAAACAATACTTAAATTGCAGCAGATGTGATTTGCATCTTCTGGCTGCAAGGACTAGACTTAAATTAGGATACTGAAGGAGGTTTTGCTGTCTTCCTTAAGAAACATTAAATTATACAAATATCAGATCATTTAATTGAACAGAGTAGGAGGGACAAGTATAGGCTTGCTGAGCAGCTACTCTACATTTCTGGTACTCTATTTTATTCAGAAATACTTTAGGACTTAACTGACAGGAACCCAACTTATACTAGCATAAGTGAAAACAAAAGAAATTGATTGAATTGTATAACTGAAAAGTTCACATAAAGGTCTAGCATCAGGTATAGCTGGATCCAGGTTCTTTACAGAAGGCAAGTGTTATAAGATCTTTAATTTTCAAGTGTTTAAGCATAACATTATGCATATGTTGATTGCTTCAATTCTAGAAAGAAGTTGTAGCTCAAATAGACACTGATATAAGAAAGGGAACCTGCCAGAGGCATTAACTTTTTTTTTCGAGATGGAGTCTCACTCTGTTGCCCAGGCTGGAGTGCAGTGGCATGATCTCGGCTCACTGCAACCTCTGCCTCCCAGGTTCGAGCAATTCTCCTGCCTCAGCCTCCCAAGTAGCTGGGACTACAGGTGCATGCTGCTACACACCCAGCTACTTTTTGTATTTTAGTAGAAACGGTTTCACTGTGTTGCCCAGGCTGGTCACAAACTCCTGAGCTCAGGCAATCTGCCCTCCTTGGCCTCCCAAAGTGTTGGGATTACAGGCATGAGCCACTGCACCCAGACCTGGCAATAACTCTATATAGTTCTATTATCCTCATCTCCATCAACACCTAAGGCTTTGCCAATTAACATAATGATTAGAAAATGCTAGCTGGTTAAGTAGCATGATGGGTGTTAGGAATGGTTTCTCAATGGTAAAATTAAAGCTATTCAAGATATGTGGGTTGGCCAAAGTAGTTTTGAGAGACTCTTCCCTCTTGCAAGAAGTGTGTATAATCATTTCCTCAAGACCTACAGCTTTTGCCCCTAGTGCTGGTCTCTGGTGCTTTACCTTTAACCAGTCACGTGTCAAGTCACATGTTTGGAAGATTTCTGGTTGCATCATGCTAACCTTAAGGTAATTGCTTCTGGGATACCATCATCTCTGTCTCGAGTGAATCTTTCATGCGAAGACACTGATGTGGCCACTCTGCAGACACAGGACAAACCCACACCCAAAGTTTGGTTCAGATATGGAGACTGATGATGCTGTCAAGCACACATCCCTACCCACCCATAATTGAGTTCCCTAGGGAGAGTAGGGCAGGCCTCTCAAGCTTGTTTGAACCTGCTTGAAAAGATAATATCTCGGCCTGTTCAGGCTATGACAAAAAATACCATAAACAGGTAGGTTTATAAACAACAAATTTATTCCTCACAGTTCTAGAGGCTGGGAAGTCCAAGATCAAGGCACTGGCAGACTTAGTATCTGATAAGGACCAGCTTTTTGGTTCACAGACAATGCCTGCTCACCATGTCTTCATATGATGAAAGGACTACAGTAATGTTTTGGGTCTCCTAGAATCAGTGTCATTTCAGAGACTGTGGCCACTATTCCCCAAAAGTTCTAATTATGTTTCTTTCCCCAGTGCATAGTTACCATGGTAAAAGGCCACAAGTCCTTCCGGGGAAGGCTGGGAGAGAGATTAACAGTATGAGTTTTCAATAGTGTGTCAGGGTCCTTCCTCAAGTCAACACAGTCTCTCCTTCACTCAAGGGGTTCTGGGTCTATAAACTGGTTCAAGTCTAAGAATTTATTGAAGGACCATGACTGTTCTAATTATTCAAGTTAGACTTTTGTTCATGTGGCCTGAAATTTTTCTGCTTATAGAGATCAAGAATGTAATAGGCTTCCTATCTATTTCACTTCTAAGAACACCATGATTATTAACTAGCCATGCCATAGATGTGTGTACATTGGACTATTCTGATTGCTGCTTTGACTCTGCTGTCCATTTTGGTAACTATGCCTACTTTGCCTTTGGTGATTGTGTGTCACCAGCTGGCCCCTGCCATGCCAGATCCAATCACTCCCACTGTATTAAGCTTTCCAAATGAGTGACTGTAGTTCCCTCCCATAAAATCTGGCCTACAGAAAGAGTGATCACAGAGCTCTTCAGTGATGCTTGGGCTCCAGTCACAAGTTAATTTCTCAAAGTATCAGTGAAAGTTATATCTTCTGGACCCTCCCAGTGTGGGTAGATCTTAAATGACAAATCTACTCGAACATTTTAATCCCCCCAAGCCTTTTAATCCCCTCCTCTATATTAAACCAAGGGAGATTGAACATTATCCAGTTAGCTCACAGTGGGCCAATTTTTGATCCATGTTTCAGCCAAACAAACTGTTAGAGCACTTTCTAACTCCCCACGCTCTAACATTAAATTCAGAGTCTCTGCTTAGTGGGCCCACATCAATAAATTCAGCCTGATCCAACTTTATGTTCCTTCTACCATATCCCATGCACTTAATATTCATTTTCACACGTGCCATAAATTATAAATTATTTATGCTTATATATATTAGAAAACCTAGTTCTTTCGGAGTATAGTACACCTCCTCATGGGTCATACTTTGTACCTTATCTTTAGGTGACTACTGGAACTTGAGTCTAGTTAAAGATCTAAAGCCAACGGGGCCAGCGGGGAAAGTCCTGAAGAGAACTAGCACCCTCTTGCCTGACAACTGTCTGAGAGGAAGCCATTATTACTATTTCCTCAGGTAATGCTGTGTTAATTCCTGCAGGCAGGAGGCTACTGTCACTGGCAAAAAAAGACTCATCAGAATTGAGGGGCTCAGTGTCCCCCAGCTTCATCAGAGTCTTCCCACATTTCCCCATCCCAACTTATAGAAGCCTATTATTTCCCAATCAATGACCTCGCTTTAACAGTAGTCAACCTGCTAAGCTGGGAGTTCAACTTGCACTGTAATTCAGACAGTCACAGGATAAGGTCCTACATTTGGTTTTTGGCAATTTCAGCCCTGCAGCTCCAGGAAACAAGGCTTTCCCCTCAAACCTTAGGTCATTAATGTGGCACTTGTGCTAAAAATTCAAATCCCTAAGCTTATCCTTCTCTTTCACCACTTTGCCCAGTAATGTTAGGAAAAAACAATCAATGTCATTATATTCCTTAGTTTTACAAAAATGTTCAAGAGTATCATATACAGAGTTACTTAGCTCCTTGCTTCTTATAAGTGGTTGATTAGGAGTACCCAATGTAGGTGTTTTGCATGTATCTATAAACAGTTCATGCCACGGACTATCAGTGCTCTTTTTATTTCTGAAAATAGTCACTAGCATCTTTAAATTTAATCATGTTAGAGAGACAATTTCAGAAACCATACAACCAATTCAGAACTCTCATCTTTAAAATTATGTTTCTCTAGAACCACTGTCAATACCAAAGTCTGTATTAGTCAGGGATCTCCAGAAAAATAGAACCAATAGGATATATAGAGATGAGAGAGGAGATTTATCATGGGAATTGGTTCACATGATTATAAAAGCCAAGAAGTCTCAGGATATGCCTTCTACAAGCTGGAGAGCCAGCAAAGCTAGTGGTGCAATGCAGTCCAAGTCCAAAGGCCTGAGAATCAGAGGAGCCAATGGTGTAGCTCCCAGCCTCTGAGGTCAGAGGCCTGAGAACCAGTAGTCCACATCTGAGAGCAAGGGAAGATAGATGTCCCAGACCAAGAAGAGAATTCACCCTTCAGTTGCCTTTTTGTTCTATTTAGGCTCTTAAGGGATTAGATAATGCCCACCTACATTGATGAGAATATATTTTATTGATTCCCCTACTGTTTCAATTGATAATCTCTCCCAGGAACACCCTCACAAACACACTCACAGATGTTTCACTGGACACCTGGACGTTCCTTGGCCCAATCTAGTTGATATAAAATTAATCATCACAAAAAAAGAAAGGAGACTAGCGTGGGTTTTTATTGTGATTAGCGAGTGCTGCCAGGGAGAGAGTTCACACAAAGAAAGAGGCTCATGTGATTTGAGTCTCCCTCCCCAACAAAGCAGGGAGCACCCAGGCCTTCTCATCACCTTGCTCACATGTAGGGAGGGAGGAAAATAATGAAGATGGAAGTTTAATTTGTCAGCAAAAATCAAAAAAGTGAAGTCAGACTCTATTGCAGACCTAAAAGAACAGATTTTGAAATTCATAAAATTAATAAAACAAATTTAACTGGCTCTTGCTTGAAATAAAATATTTATTGTCTATCTGTCTATATGATAGAATTTGTCTGAGACTTGCTCTTGTTATAATCCAGTAGCAACGTTAGCATAGTTAACCTTATCCACCTTAAACCTTTCAGTGGCAACAATTACTAATCAAAAACAACTCCTGGGTTTTACTTGATCAAACTGTTTTAGGTAGGTTTGCAAATACCTCTGCATTCCTTCATATTGTGTCTTTTCTTAGGCAGCTTCTCTGCAAGTGGTGGCAAAAGCTTAGCACACTAGCAGCACTGCAGTGACCCCAACCAGGGAACAGGCCTCTTTTCTGATGAATCCAACAACACTCTAGCTTGGGTCATATGCCTGAACTGGAACCAAATCTTGGATGGGCAGGGCCAGGCCAGACTCACCTGCTCTTCGAGAGAATCAGGTTATTCCGTGAAAACCACAGGGGCTTCAAGTGAGAGAGGGCACACAACAACAGCAGTCATCCACTTCACATGCTTTCCCAGTCAGGGATAAGACTCGTCCTTTCTTAATATAACTTTGCTTTCCAAAACTGCTATACACATACAATGGAACATTATTCAGCCATAAAAAGGAATGAAGTACTCATGCGTACTACCACATAAACCTTGAAAACATTACACTAAGTGAAAGAAGCTAGACATTTTAAAAGCCACATATTGTGTGACTCTGTTTATACGAGATGTCTAGAAGAGGAAAATTCAGAGACAGAAAGTAGATTCGTGGTTGCCATGCGGTAGAATGAAGCCTGCTGACAGGTATGGGGTTTCTTTTGGGGGTAATGCAAATGCTCTGGAATTAGTGCGATGGTTGTATAACGTTGTGAATGTACTAAAACAACCACTGAATTGTATACTTTCAAGGGGTATTTTATGATTTATGAACTAAGTAACAAAAAAAGCTTTTCTTTTTAAGGCAGCAAATGTGACTTTATAGATAGAATCACTTCTAGCAGAGGGAAGTTGACACTACATGCCTTGGATCCCTTCTGCCTCAGTGACCAAGATAGCCCGAGGGGGCTCCAGTCACAAATGAAATGATACTTTATTCAGTGGCAGGTTATCCATAACCTTGCCTTTCCTAAGGCTTTGTTCCTTCAAAACACAATTTCTCAGGCGGGTGTTCTGATTGCCATTGCTCAAGAAATTCAGAAGCACTAGATGAATTAAAGTATAAAAACTTTCCTTCTGCAGAATTTCTGCAGCAGGGGGGACTCATGATGCTAATGAACATTGTGAATCACTAAGAGGAAAATGGGATATGTCTCCTACCATTAATTTGACTGTAGAACTATGTATTTGGTTTTTCTCTGAAGAACATCCTTTGGAACTAATTTTTCATGGAAAGTGATTTGAAAACCACAGCTCTCCAGCACTAACTGGCCCTTCATTTCTTTGGATTCTGAGAGATCCACCATAATAAACAAATCTTATTACAATTGACTATTTTTTTTCCTTAAATTTACTCCAGGGTTTGATCCCTGGCCTTGTCCTTTGTTGACTGTGTGACTTTAAGCAAATTCCTTGGGTCCCTCTGCAATTCGGTTTTCCATCCATCAAATGGGGGATAATTCCAGCCTCCCAGAGGTGTTGGAACAATCAAATGAGGGCCAAAATAAGATGCCTAGCACAGTACCTAGTAAAAAGCTAGTGCTTAATAACTGTGCATCCTCTTTCCTTCTCAAATTTATTATAAGTTCTTCACAAAGAAGTAGGCCTATGTCTAACTGCCACAATGCAGGTATGGTGCTATGCCCATCACAGACTTTGTGTTTGCCAAATGAGTGTGTCATGCCCCGCTGAACCCACATCCCTGAGCCACACAAATCCAGAGTAGACAGTCCATGACAAAGTGATGACCAGAAATGGAAGAATTCTGGAGCTCACCACACACTCTGTACTAGAGGAAGTTTCACAAAACCCCCCACAAAATACACCTCTCTGCCTGGCTATACCTTGCTTGCTTTATAAGGATCTCAATGTTCCAAAGCTTTGCTTGAGTACACTGATGACATGAGCTGCTTTTCTGATGCAGGCAAATGGATGATCCTAACGCAGAAAGCATTAAAGCAGAGAGAAAAATCAGTCCACAGCCTGGAAAACCCAACACTGACGCACAGAATGGCATTCTTCAGGAGGCATGCTGGTTAAGAACTTGGACTTGGGAACTAGATCACCTGTGTTTGAATCAGGGCCAGCCAAATTTGACTTTTAGTAGATGCTTAACCTCTTAATGCCTCAGTTTCCAGTCTGAACACATACAGTGTTGTGATGGGGATTAGAATAAGTGGGAAATGCTCAGGGCAAAATCATAATAAGTACTCAGTAAGTATTGGTGGTTATTATACTCATAGTAATTGGCATTATTATTATTATTAGTGCTTTGTATCACAAACCCTTTTCAGCCCCGTTCTACCCTTCTTGCATCTAATACTCTAACCTCATGGGTGAAACAGGAAAAGATGGAAGTTATTAGACTGAAAAGACTCAAGCAATACCATCAGAATTACTAAAGAAACTTTGTTCATACAACAAGTGTGAGCATTACTTTTTATCAGTATTAAAAGGGAATTTTAAGGCTGCAAGACCTTAAAAGGGAAGTAGTGGTTACTAGAATGGTGTACTTTGAGCCACACGACTAGTTAGTACCTTCCCTTGTCACTAGGAGCCATGAAATCTATTATGTTCCCTTAGGAGAGCAGTTTTCAATGAGAAATTGTTACATTTGTAAGGAACATACTGACCATGATAGATTTTATTCACATCTATGACAAAATCAGACATGACTAAAAGGTTTGGGCAGCTCAACTGTCAGCATCAAAACCTAGAAACAAATGTCATGATACCCATAAAAATGCCTTATGTGTCACAGGACACTGATCTAAGCCTGTAATTCACATTCCAGTGTAGGCGGCCCTGAAGGCATTTCAGATCAGTGGATTCAAGTATGTTTAGCAGAACGACCCTCTTCTCAAACAAAATCTTACAGAGAACCCAACTATGTAAACCTAAAAATAATATTGCTGAGTCACTCTGGGTTGAAAAACATAGAATGGCAGTTGAGTGGCCCCCAAACTCTTCAAAGAAATGAGGTTTTCAGGCTTCTCAAAGAACGTTTCAGGCTCCGTGAAGTCATATGAGGTTCCACGAGCCATCCTCCGCCTCCACCCATAAACTCAGACATTAACTTGGAAAAGATCAAGGTCGGGGGAAAGAGTGTTGCCATAAAAGAGCCTGTACCATTATTCCCAAAATACAGATCACTCTCTGAAGGGACCTTTTACAATTATTAGATCGTACTAAGTTCTAAACTGCATTAAACTAAATATCATTAATTTTTTTCCTTCTAATCAGTAAGCGGTGACTCTTGAGGAATATCAGATCAGCTCTAGGCAAATTGAAGAAACTACATTTTTTTCTCTGTCCATTTCAGTTGCAGTCTAAGTACACTTGCAACCTTGTGTACTTGCTAATGTCTTTCTCACTGTAGTAATTTTTTGATGGGGCAAAGGGGACTCTCCTGTGCTTTGTGAGACATTCACCAGCATCCTTGGCTTCTACACACTAGATGCCAGTAAAAACCCCCAAGTTGTAACAACCTAAAATATCTCCAGACATTGCCAAATGTCCCTCAGAAAGGAAAATACTCCCAGTTGAGAACCCTATTCCAAGACTGACCCCTTTCCAGACCATTTCCCATAGTGGCAGGAGAAATCTAAGATGTCAGTCTAACCAGCGTACCCCCTGGCTTGAAGTCCTTCCATTTGTTTATTTGGTCAGGTGGTAAACACTTGAGAGTACCTGCTGTGTGCAGAAACCTGCACCCAACCTTCAGAGGGCTCCCTTTGACTTTAGGCCCTTGGCCTAAAAGTCTGAACCCATCTCAACTGGCACATTGACCACCTGCATCCCTTACCAACCCAGTCATCATGTGATACCTGAAGTCTTGTTCTTACCCTTGAGATTTTGCACTTGCTTTTCTCTGTGTCTAGAAATCCCGTTCAACCTATCCACCTACTTGGGAGCTTTTTTATTAAAACCATTTGACAAAGCTCCATCTATGTGACAGGCTCTGGGGATATAGCTAACAAACCAGACAATTCCTGCCGTGCAAAGACTTGATTATTGCCCCAATATGATCAGACATATTTCACTCTGCACCTATTCTGTCCTGTTGTAATTGCGGGTTTGTGCATCTGCCTCTTCCTAGAGAGGCAGAAATACTCCTTTACAAGCTTCTATATGTTGTTCTGCGCCCACCACTTCTGTGAAAAGAATGAATTCAGTAGTTTAGTGTTTTCACTTATTCAAATTCAAAATTTTGAGGGCTACAACAATAGGAGAGAAAGGTAATCCACAAAGGAATATTCAACCCAAAAGGGAACATTAAAATACATATTTTTATAGTACACTGTAAAGACAGAAAAATGACAATAGCTATTAGAGTTGGAGAAATGAGTAATCAACTAATTTCAGTTCTACTAACTTTAAGACTGCTGGAGAAAAATAACCCTGGTTGAAGCTAATGTTGAGACTTCTCTTCAAAAGCTTTGTGCCAGCCAAAAGCTATGTATTAGGCTAAATCTCTGCTGGCTTCTCTAAATTTGTGTCCAGACAAATTGCAAACATCACACCATCCAGTGGTCACTGTGAGTCTGCTTTTAACAGACTGATTGATTTTTATAATGTTCCAGGCAATTTCAAGTTGTCAGTAAGAACTAATTCTGCCTCGTTACTGCCTTCACTCTTGGCAGCCCTGTGACCACTTACTGGTTTTTGTCTTCATGTTCATTTTCTTCTGCTAATTCTAAAGTCTTTTTTCCCTTCTCCAACCCCATTCAAAGGTCTAAAGCTATAATCAGAGGGAGCCCCCCAGCACAATTACAGGTAAAAGTATCAGCTCTTTTTATTGGCTCCAAAGTTGAACCCTAAAGCCTCATACCGCATGAAACCTTCTGCAAAACCAAAACCCGTTAAAGCCTACAATACTATATTACTTAATCCATCCAGCCACTCGGTAGTTGAAGTCCTCTCTTTAGTTGATATTAAACCAACTTGTCAATCTGTAATTCTCTTCATTTCATGCAGTTTGGGAATAGAAGCTGACTGGTGCTGACTCTCCATAAGTATCTCCATACAATCTAAAATAGGAATGACTTATGAACTACTTTACTCAGAGCCATATGGCGGGTGAGGCCTCATAGTCATATGAGAGCTCACCAAGTGCATTACACAGTGGCAGAATTATTAAATATATTCCTAGTAGGGCTTACATACTCAGAATCAACTTCTTGCCATTAAGCAGAAACATGGGCAATTATTCCCATTTATGCCACACATACTTCTTAGGCAGTGGAAACTGCTGTAAGGCCTTTAACTCAGTATAAACACTAGTGCATAGCCTGCCAAATATTAAAAAGAAAATACTCTATGCTTTTTTCCAGTTGATCAGATCTATGCTTTAGGAAGAAAGAATGACAGATCCTCTGATTTACCAAGATTATATACGTGATACCCTATCCCACGGGATTACCAGGAGCCCAACATCACTCTTCAGGTAGAACCACTAAGATGAATAAGACACGCTTATGCCCTCGAGGAACTCAATCAACTAAGCCCTTAAAAACTGAGACAGTGCCATAAAAGAAGTATAGACTCTAGGGGCCCACAGAGGAGGCAGCCACTGATTCTATGGGAGGTAAATGTCAGGCAGAGTCCCACAGAGAAGATGAGAAGAAAGCTGTGCTGGGATGAGGGGGGGAGACTGGAAGGAAATTGAAGAGGAAGGAACTGCTGAAAGAAGATGGGGCAACACTTCAGACAATGGTTAAGGCACAGCCAAAAGAAGGCTGCTGGGTAAGAGTCATGACTATCCCAGACATCAGAAATTTTAAATAAAGATGGTGCCTCTCCATTTTATAAATAATCAAGATAGCCTTAACCCTCCCCTCAGCTTAACTAAACTTTACACAAGCTTCTTCCTGACTCTGGTCCCTCACAGTTCCTAACTGTAGACTTGCATTACAACAAATTAGATACAACTAATTACTAAACATTTTTTAGAGCATTTTTTTCTTTTTTCTTTTTTTTTCCCTGAGACAGAGTTTCACTCTTGTTGCTCAGGCTGGAGTGCAATGGTGCAATCTCGGCTCACTGCAACCTCTGCCTCCCGGGTTCAAGCAATTCTCCTGTGTCAGCCTCCCGAGTAGCTGGGATTACAGGCATGTGCCACCATGCCCAGCTAATTTTGTATTTTTAGTAGAGACGGAGTTTTGCCATGTTGGTCAGGCTGCTCACGAACTGCTGACCTCAGGTGATCCACCCACCTCAGCCTCCCAAAGTGCTGGGATTACAGGCATAAGCCACTGTGCCCAACCCGTTTTTAAAGAAAACTTGTAACTGTAAATTTTTTCTCTGCCCCTTTGAAGTGTACATAAACCTACACAAATCTTTTCTAAAGCCTCTTGCCGACTTTCACAATCCAGGAAATGTCTTTCTCAAGGGTCCAGGAACCATCTCTTTGAAATGAAATCATCATTGACAAAGTTTACTTTTAAATTAAAAGTTTTAAATTGGAGAATATTTAAAAAAAAAAAAAAAAGAAAGAAAGAATAAAAGGAATGAAATCAAAGGAGATAGCACACCTGTTTCGCAGTTTCTGTGGGAAGGTAGGAACCTAACTTCATTGGGCACCTTGATCCAAGTCCTAGAACTACTTCCTGTCCTAAAGATGGGAGGAGTTTACTTTTCCTTTGGGGAAAGCCAGTTAGCAAACACAGATGGCCTACTTCTCTCACTCACTCACCCCAGCCCTTAAAAACTCTTACCACCCTCTGCTTCAGCAGAGTTGAGTTCAGACCTCTCTTCCCTAGCACAACAGCCTTAAATAAAATTTTCCATGCCTGTTTAACTTTGTCAGGTAGAGCTGTTTTTTGTGTGTGTGATTTTTTAAATTTTGTTTGTTTTGAGATGGAGTCTCGCTCTGTTGCACAGGCTGGAGTGCAGTGGCATGATCTCGGCTCACTGCAACCTCTGCCTCCTGGGTTCAAGCGACTTCTAGCTAATTTTTGTATTTTTAGTAGAGACGAGATTTCACCATGTTGGCCAGGCTGGTCTCGAACTCCTGACCTCAAGTGATCCATCCGCCTCCACCTCCCAAAGTGATAGAATTACAGACGTGAGCCACCGCACCCGGCTGTCAGGTACAATTTTGTGCTTTTACAAAAGACTCTCCCTTCTTGGACCCTGCATTTCCTTTCAGCTCTCTCCTCATTCTGTTGCCCTCTATACCAATATTCCTTCCAAAACTTCTCTTCTCCATTCTGACTGTTGCCCCCAACCCCCACCAAAACTACGCTGTCAACCCCTTCGGTGACCTGACTTGACGAATCCAAGGATCACATCTTGTTCCCATGCCACTTGACCAATAAGCAGCACGTAACCCAGCCGATCACTCCATCCTCCTGGAAAGCCCTTTTTCTTCAGCTTCCA
The DNA here is from genome assembly GCF_047675955.1 of Chlorocebus sabaeus. Classification (NCBI taxonomy): domain Eukaryota; kingdom Metazoa; phylum Chordata; class Mammalia; order Primates; family Cercopithecidae; genus Chlorocebus; species Chlorocebus sabaeus. Next base: position 19,307,875 of record NC_132915.1, read on the forward strand.
GCACTTCTGACTCTTCTTACCTCTGGCTGCCCCTTCTCAGCCTCCTACTTATTTCTCCGACCTGTGAATGTTGAAGCACCCCAGACTCAGACCTTACACCTCTTCTCTTTTCCACCTACACTCCTAGGTGTTCTCATCCAGTCTCACTGCATTAAGTACAACATATGTGCTGACCACCTCCAAGCACCTCTCTGCAGCCTGCACCTTGTTCCTGAACTGTGGACATGCATTTCAACAGATTACATGCAACAGATTTTTTTTTTTTTTTTGGGGGGGGACGGAATCTCACTCTGTCACCCATGCTGGAGTGCAGTGGCGCGATCTCGGCTCACTGCAAGCTCCGCCTCCCGGGTTCACACCATTCTCCTGCCTCAGCCTCTCAAGTAGCTGGAACTACAGGCACCCACCACTATGCCCAGCAAATTTTTTTGTGTGTGTGTATTTTCTGTAGAGACAGGGTTTCACCATTTTAGCCAGGATGGTCTCGATCTCCTGACCTCGTGATCCGCCCACCTTGGCCTCCCAAAGTGCTAGGATTACAGGCGTGAGCCATGGTGCCCGGACTACATGCTACTGATTAACATTTGTCCTTGCACGTTTAACAGAAATCTCAAACTTAACATGTCCAAGACTAAGCTCTTCCCATGCCCTGCCCCAGACTTGTTCTTCCCACATTCTTCCCCATCTGAAGAAATGCCAACTCTGTCCTTCTCACTGGTTAAAAACCGAAACCTAGAGTCACCCTGATTCTACTCTTTCTCATATAACTGTACACAATTTGTCATTCACCCTGATGCACTTTCAAAATACGCTCCAATTCAGTTGGTTCTCACTTCTCCCCTCTACCCTGGTCCAAGCCATCACACCTCTCACCTCGATTATGGCAGCAACCTACTAATGGATCTCTTCCCTTCCCACCCCACCCCCAGTCTATTCTTATCCATCTCCAGCAAGCAGATGGAGCCTTTTAAAATACAGGTCTGCTCCATCACTCACCCTCTCCAAACTTCCCTAAGGGGTCCCATCTCATTCAGGGCATAGCCACAGCCCTGCAGTGGTCTAGAGAGCATCACAAGACTGATCCCCACAGCTCAGCTGACCATGGCCCCCGCAACTCTCTGAGACTGATTCTCACTCCAGTCATTCTCACTCCTTACCCTTCCTCAAACACACCAGGCCCTCTCCCATCTCAGAACCCCTACACAGGCTGTTCTCTCTCTCCCTGAGGCACTTTTCCTCAGATAGTCTCACCCCGTTAGGCCTCCACCCAAATGTCACTTTTGCAGCAGGCCTTATCTGACAATTGTATTTCAAATTGAACCTCCTCCTCTCCTTTCCCTGGTTGATTTTTCTCCAAATTCTTATTCTCTAATATACTACATGTTTTTCTTGATAGTTCTTTATTACATAGGTTTTGTTTTGTTTCGTTTTGTTTTTAAAGACAGGGTCTTGCCCAGGCTGCAGTGCAGTTGTGCAACTATGGCTTACTACAGCCTCCACCTCTCAGGCCCAAGTGATCCTCATGCCTTGGCCTCCTGAGTAGCTGGGACTACAGGCATACACCACCACACCTGGCTAATTTTTGTATTTTTTTGTAGAGATAGGGTTTCGCCATGTTGCCAAGGCTGGTCTTGAATTCCTGGACTCAGGAGATCCATCCACCTCAGCCTCCCTAAGTGCTGGGATTACAGTCATGAGTCATGGCATCTGGCTGTGCGTACCTCTCTTGACTGAAATGTAAGCTCCATGAAGGTGGATATCACCTGTTTTGTTTGTTGTCATGTCTCCAGCAACTGGAACATGGCACCTACCATGTGCTCAGCTGTGAGCGAATGAAGGCAACAAGAGAGATCAGTAGTCAAAGAGGATAGGGAATAAAAGGATGCAGCAATGCCAGAAGTAAGGCTACAGCGCAGGTCCAAACAAGCAAGGAGGAGGTCCTTAGCATGGGCAGTGGAAGAATAGACAAAACTGTAGACACAGAACCTAGTCTCTTCTGAGAAGAGGATGTGGTAGGAAGTGTTCTCAAACCTACTTGGCCATGGAATGCTTTTGGGTGCAAGTATCTTTTAGGTCTGTAATTCAACAGACCCCACCCTTGGAAAAACCAGGATTATATGTTCTCTGATGGTTTCTTTTCCCTCTAAAACTAAAGCTTGATGAGTCCAAGTCAAAAATCATAGCAATTTGGGACATTAGGCTACATAGTCTCTTGGTTACATAGTAGCCACCATTATGGAAACCCATATGCTGTGTGAGCATCCCACCTGAAAGACAGACTGGCCGGGAGTGGTGGCTCATGCCTGTAATTCCAGCACTTCAGGAGGCTGAGACAGGAGGATCAGCCAGGAGTTTGAAACCAGCCTGGGCAACATAGTGAGACCCTCTCTCCACAAAAAAAAAAAAAAAAAAAAAAAATCGTAAAACATAGCCAGGCATGGTGGCACATGCCTATGGTCCCAGCTACTTAGGAAGCTGAGATAGGAGGATCACTTGAGCCCAGGAGGTTGAGGCTACAGTGAGCTATGATGGTGCCACTGCACTGCTGCCTCGGTGACAGTAGGAACCTGTCTCAAAAAAATAAATAAAGACAAGGACTAAAATTGCTCTATGAGTTTTAGAATCCTGTCAGTCTCCAGTGACAGAGAGACTGACTGGCATGACAAAGACATCCAATTGTCTCATGTAACAGGAAATCTGGGAGCAGGCAGCCCAGATGCAGTGATAATCCACCAATCTCAGGGATCCAACTAGCTTCTGTCCAATTTTCTTTTTTTTGTTAACTCAGGGTTGCAAACTCGCTGCTACTTCTCCAGGCATTGTATCTTTGTAACAGTGTGCTACACTAGAAGAAAAGGATGGGCAAAAAGCTTTCTTCTCATAAAATAACTTTTTAATTTCTCAGATAAAAGACATAAAAGTCAGCTGGACATGGTCACTCACACCTGTAATCCTAGCACTTTGGGAGGCCAAGGCAAGAAGGAGTTCAGGAATTTGAGACCAGCCTGGGCAACATGTCAAAAACCCCATCTCTACTAAAAATACAAAAATTAGCCTGGCATAGTGGTGCACACATGTTGTCCCAACTACTCAGAAGGCTGAGGTGGGAGGATTCTTTGAGCCCGGGAGATGCATGTTGCACAGTGAACTGAGATCACACCACTACACTCCAGCCTGGGTGATAGAGAGACCCTGTCTTAAAAAAAAAAAAAAAAAAAAGAAGAAGAAAAAGAAAAAGAAGAAAAGAAAACAAAAGAAAAAGAAATTGAAAATCTTTCCCAGAAACTGCCAAGGGACTCAGCAGCCAGTGTCATGTAGCCACTTAGAGCTGCACTAAAGGCTGGCAAAAGGAAATGGGATTATTTCAACTGGCCTAGACCTCCCTAAGCCATCCCCTAGGGCTGAAAAAGAGCCCTTATTCCATAAGGTCAAGGGATCTCCACCCCTACCTCAACAAAATAGAGGAGTCTCCGTGAGAAAGAAGTGGGGGTAATGGCAGGTTGCATGGGTCACTGAGTCACAGCTCCCTTGAGTCTAATGACTTTAATGGCCACCAGCAGCTCCTGATGGTCCATGAGATGCACATCACCCACCAGCCTTGACAGGCAGTGGCACCTGGAAGTATGGTGTTGGGAAGTGTCTACAAATGAAGCATTTGTAGGATCCAAGGAAGGAAGTGCTGTGCTTTATAGCAATGGCTGCAGTGCACACAGCATAGGGGACTCACAAGCAGCTGAGTGCCCTGTGTGGCAAATCTCTTCTTTCTTTCCTTACTAGACTGTCCCCACCCTGTGACAGGTGAGCTTCAGTTCATCCTAGTCTAACGGCAGTTCCTATTTTCTTCCCCAACAAAACTAGTCCCCACACCACCGTGTCGGCTGCTGCTGCTGGACATCTGAATGTCATCTGCTCATATTGAAGAGGAAAGGAGGAAGCCCTGGAGAGGCATCAGCAGGTGGAATCCCACATTCCTCCTGACATCTGATTGGAGCACAAGTAAAACAAGTCTGATACTGTCCTCACCAAGTTCTAAAGATGAGGAACTGTACTATACACACAACCCTTGAATCAGAACTTGAGATAAATCGATTTGGAAACTTTGTACCTGAAAAATTGTCTCAACCTGAGAGCACCAGTGTGTCTGCATCATTTTTAGTATCAATTTTTGCAAACCACTTTTCGGAGGCACTATAGCAGTAAGTCTAAAGTGTTCTATTTCCAAATCTGAGCATTTTTATGCAAACTTTTCATCTTCCTGGGGCGTACGAGTCCAAGAAAAGCATTTCATTTATTAAAAGGTCTGCATTGCAAAGCTTTGCCCTGCTAGAATGCAGGCTCTATGACAATGAGACTTTTGCCTGGTCTGTTCGTTCAGTATCCTCAGCACCTAAGCCACTGCGCCTCCTCATCTTAAAGTGTTCCACAACTACTTTTCAGATTAATGTCACAGGATGTGCTAATGTCACAGGATGTGCCATTCCTCCTGTGCTGTGTGATGTGTCCTGCACCACTTTCTCCTTGAAAATTAAGGTCTCGATGGAGCATCCTTTGACATCAGCGGCATGCCCCCAGATGAGAAACAGGGCTATGTAGAAGGCAGGGAGGTTAAGTCAAAGTCATCTATTCAGTGTTAGGTAAAAGACTCTCAGGAGACACAGCACACAGCACAGGCACTGGTTATAGGTCCATAGGAATAGCTCTCTTCTTAAGGAGCCGTGCTGTGCCAGGAAGTCACTTAACAACAGCAAACACTTATATAAGTGCCAGGCCTGATTGCAAGTGGTTTATTTACATTACCTTGCTTAATCCTCACAACAAGCCTATCAGGGAGATGTTGTTACTGTCACATCCTTTAACAGATAAGAAAACTGAGGCCCCAAGTTAAATCAGCTGCTTGATGACTGTCACACACACACATATAGCAGAACCAGAATTTGATTCCTGGCACCCTGGTTTAAGTATCTGTGTGCATGACATCTTCATCACGAGGTGGCCACTTTGGCTTCCAGAACCTCAGTCTTCTCTTTGTCAAAGCCAGAAGAAAGATGAGTAGGATGATAAATCAATGGCTTTCCAAACCATCTCAGCTCTAGGACTGTTTTTCAAAATAAATCTTACTTGGCTGGTCACATTCATAAAAACACAAAATAGGAAGGTGGTTTACCAGGGGTTTGGGATGGAGGGGTCGAATGGGGAGTGGTTATTCAAAGGGTATAGAGTTTGTTTTGCAAGTAGAATAGTTCTAGAGATCTGTTTCACAGCAGCATGAATACGCTTTACTGAACTGTACAACTAAAAGTGGTTAAGATGGTAAATTTTACGTTATATGTTCTTTATCAAAGAAAAAGAAGAAATTTTACCTGGCAGCTCAATAAGAAAAACAGGGGTAGGGCTGCCTGATTTAGCATAAGCAGGGGCCCAAGATCCTAGCCTCTTGGCTTTTCCTAGATCCTTCCACTAGCTCCACAAAAGCAGCCCCGAAGGGAGTTCCTCAGAGTAACCATTCAAAACCATGACACAGGACAACCTCTGCATTCTTTTTATGGTGATTCCAAAGCCTCAGATCAGATCACGCCTTCAAAAATCTCAATCTCAAAAATCCTCAGGGTCCCTCCATGCACAGGATCATTTATAACTCCCCCACCACGGTTATTGAGATCTTCCACAAAATGGCCCCAGCTTAAGGACCCCCTGTGTCCTCCATTCCAGTCACAACTGACTCCACTCTTTGGCTTACTGGGTCAGGCACTGGCATGCCAGACATTGTGATGTCCAGTTTCCTGTTCTTGTTGCCTGCTAAATCCCATTTCCCTAGACTTTCCTATTCCCTTGTACTCAATCACAACAGTCTCTTGAGCCTCTATTTATTGCCTGTCTCATCCTCATTTGTGAAACAAGGATGGTGCGCTCAACTGGTACCCCAGCTCCAAAGGCTGTTTTGATTCCTACCTTAGGGATGGGCGAGACTTGATCTTCATCTCACTGTCACTCTGACAAGCTGCCCAATTCCCCTACCCTCTGGCTGTCCTGAGGGTCTTACAAGTACCTGGGACTCTCAGATGGAAGAGTTCGTGGGGAATAGTTGGGAAGAGACTCAGGCACAGAGGAGCTGTTGGTGATACCTCCTGCCATGGTTCTGACCCTAAGGAACAGGGAGAAAGTGGACACTAGGGAAGAAAACCTCAGCCATGAACAGCCTATAGGAAGGAACACCACAGAAAGTAAATGGGAACACTGGCACACTTTTTTTTTGGAGACAGTCTCACTTTGTTGCCAAGGCTGGAGTACAATGGTGCAACCTCGGCTCACTGTAACCTGCTTCCCAGGTTCAAGCGATTCTCCTGCCTCAGCCTCCCGAGTAGCTGGGATTACAGGGCATCACCATGCCCGGCTAATTTTTGTAATTTTAGTAAAGTTGGGGTTTCACCATGTTGCCCATGCTGGTCTCAAACTCCTGGCCTCAAGCAATCTGCCTGCCTCGGCTTTCCAAAGTGCTAGGATTACAGGCATGAGCCACTGCGCCCTGGCACATGTTTTTAATTTTAAGAAATAATCCTGACTCAAGCACAGAACAATGCTTATCTTTGTCTGTGAAGCTCCTTGCATCTTCCTGGAACCCTGCAGTGACCGATGCTTCCAACATGTGTTCACTCCACCAGCACCCATGGTTGCCCACCACTCACTACAGCACCCCCGCTTCGTACTCTGACCCAGCCCACGTAGAGTTGGGCAAAAGAAGGCACAGAATAGGAAAATAAGGCATTTGAAAGGGAAATGCATGCTTCTTAGTTTAGATCTACATCAACTCCTTTGCCCAATACAGGAAATTATTTGGCTCCCCACACAGAGTAACCTATTTCTCTTTGTTTGGGAACATGGTGATTATATACACAGGAGAGGGAGTAAATAAGATAAAGGACATAATGTGAGCTAGATTTTTCATTTGGTGAGCAGAATGAAAATCATTTGAACATATCCCTATGGAAAAAATAATCAATTTTTCATAGACTTGTTATAGATTTCATAAAATATATTACACACATATTTTTAAAGAGTGGCTCTTTAATGATACTTAAAATATACGACATAGCAAGATTTAAAATGTGTTGGAGGCTTGAAGTTTGGTACTGCCTGCTAAAATATAGATGATTTGGATAAGCCTGTCTTCTTGGGATAAATGTGAGAACTAGTTTATCTTATTATAAAGCTAATATGAAGGAACTTGGTATTCAGGCAGTTAAGTAATTGGTATAAATCCTCCCAAGATATTACATCCCCTAAACTGCCACCATTTAGTGGTTGCCCGTTGGTCTGTGTGCATTAAATAACTACTCTTAACCCAGAGGACAGCAAAATATTGTTCACATAGAAAAAGTCAATCCAAAGCAGAGCAGGCACAGTCGCCACCGATAGAAGTATGACCGCCACTCGTTCAACAGATACTTCCCAAGAAGTGCCCTAGGGCGAGAATATAGACACACGATCAAGGTGGTCTGGGTTTTCAATCCCTCTTCCAGGCACACTAGTTCAGCTTTTATGAGCAACTGGCTCGATTTTCCACATTGATGGGCAAGATTTCACAGGAACACATCTCCATTGAAAGTGAAAGTAGTGAAAGTCTGCGCCCCATAGCCTTGCCCAGTCTCTTACAAGCATTTAATGTAGATCTGCAGGGCATAGGTAAGAACATAGAGGACAGACGCAACTGGAGAAAGGTGTCTTCAAAGCCACCGCTGGTGGGTCATCGGGCCCCTATCCACAGAGCACAGGCTGCCCATTTGTCACAGTTACAAAAATATCAAAGTTTTTTCTTCACTTTGCCAAATAGGGATGTGCCTGGCATGTAACTAGCACTTCGTATATATGAATGAATGGCTGGATTAAAGAGAAAGAGACAATAAAGATTTTTAAAATGTGCTTGAAGCAGATCCAATAGATGAAGATCCAAGTTTATCAGAAAAATCATTAGGCTTTGCTATTCTTGGTTACACAATAAGTTAAACACTCTTTCACTCTTTTGTGTCTAGCACCTTGCTTCAAGGAGCTATGATGACATTAAAATCACTGACTTCAGAGAATTTAGAGTCTAGCTGAGAAGACAAGTAACATGCCAAACGTATGATACCAAAGGTGAAAGAATGAGGAGTTTGCAGAAGGAAAGGTCACTTCAGACCAAGTTGGCTGAGAGGACTTCCGGCAGCCTTAAGAAGGACGTTAACAAGGGCATAGAATTATGGTAGGCTTTGAGTTACTAAAAGCATCACAGGCAGCATTTCAGAGAGGTAGAAAAACAGAAACTAAGAGTTAGAAGCAGAAATAAGCATCGAGTTGGCCCGATAGCAATGACAGACCACACCTGTCCTAATCCAGAGCTGTAGGAAAGAGAGCTGTCATAGGGTGGGACCTTCAGGTGGAGGAAAGGATAACTAGCTGCCTGAGAAGTTGATTTGTTACACTGGGGAGGCATTCTAGGATCTTGAGTATGAGCGACAGGGAGTTCCTTCAGCATGGTGAGAATTCACCCTAGGATTCCTTTCAAAAGCATGCTCCCCGTGACATTGAGTTAATGATTTCATTTGCACTCAGCTTTTCAATATCCCATCTCAGTGGTTCCCAATTTATGGACCACAGAGTTATGGCAGAGGTCCCTGAAGTCATATAAGTGCTGCCTAGACAGCAAGGAAGAACTTGCTTCCATACCGTGCCACTATTTTGTTCCAATAGACGTAGATACTCTGTGAGACATAAAATGCAAATGCATTCAGAAGCAACAGTAACCTGAGTTGCCCCAGGCACCAGCCTATGGCTACACATGAAGTCACTTCATCAATAACCCAAATGTCACTGGCTCCAATCTCCCCTGCTGCTCATGCAGGACCTCAGCCTCCAGTAAAACGCCGCCTCTGGCATCTCTAGGAGTTCCCAGGGATTTTGCACGCATCCCTGCAAACAAGCCCGTACACAGAGAGCCACTGGGTGGCGATGCGTTTGCACGGCTTCAACACTCCCAGATCTGAGACCCCAGCTTGACCAAAGCTACAGGACGGTTTACTTGGCGTAATAGGCAGAAACTCCTCATTCCTCTTCTGAGCTATTACTCTCAAAACAGTAATATTTGTGCTACAATATATTACTGAGGATTTTTTCTTAGAAAAACAGCTCTTCCAGTTTTTATTTACAGCCCCTCAGCCATAAATGAAAACAGTTTTCCAACTTGAATCCAGTGGAGACTGGTCAGGAAGAAAAATACCCGGGACAGATCAATGCCATGCTATGCTCCCAATCGCCCCTCCCATAATCTGCTGTCAAAATTTGCATCCTCTTTCACCCAGCAAATTAAACTAAGTGAGCAAGGAAACAGTGTAGGAGGATTTTCACTGCAGATTATTTGCAAGAGTGAAAAAGGAGAAACAACAGAAACATCTCCTAGTAGAGAAATGTTTAAAATAACCCAGAATATAGGCAGCTGTTAAGAACAGTGAGGCTGGCTTGTAAATATTGCTAGAGAAGATCTCTAAGATGCATTGTTAAATGGAACAAGCAAATCAGAAGACATTAGGTTCAGTGTGGCCCAATTTTTTTTTTTTTTTTTTTTTTTTTTTTGAGATGGAGTCTCACTCTGTCATCCAGGCGGGAGTGCAGTAGTGCAATCTCAGCTCACTGCAACCTCTGCCTCCCAGGTTCCAGTGATTCCCCTGCCTCAGCCTCCCAAGTAGTTGGGATTACAGGCACGCACCACCATGCCCGGCTAACTTTTGTATTTTTAGTAGAGACGGGGTTACCTCATGTTGACCAGGCTGCTCTCGAACTCCTGACCTCAGGTGATCTGCCCGCCTCGGCCTCCCAAAGTGCTGGGATTACAGGCGTGAGTCACTGTGCCTGGCCTAGTACGGCCCCATTTTTAAAAATCAGGGAGGTAGATATACATAGCTACGTGTTCATGTCCAGAACAAAACCTACCAAAGTATTAACAACCTTTCTCCTTTCTTCCCCATCCCTAAAGAGAAGTGTTTCCTTACCACTCGGATCCCTCAAGTAGTCATTTGGGAGATAGTAATAGACAAGTGTTAAGAGTCCTGGACTAGCCAAATGGTTTTACATGTAACAACATGAAAGAGGAGCTAGTGGATGAAGGGAAGCAGCTAGCTAGGAGGTAGAGAAAAAGAGGTACCTAAGAGTGTTTATAAGGAGAGGAAATGGAGATCTTGGAGCAATTGCCACAAGACTCGGACCAGGGGAGAGAAAGCTGGGTAAAGCAGGGTTTAAGTAAGTTTTGCTGTGTCATGCACCATGTCATCCTTTGACTCTGCAAGTAAATCTATAACAAAGATCTAGAACACCCAGTGAGGTCTTGTGATCAGATTTGTGTTTCTTTTGCATGTTTCTGTGCTGCCCATGAAGTGAGAGCGAGAAGCCTAGCTTAACATTGCAAATGGATAAAAAATGTGAGGACGGCAGGGTGTGGTGGCTCATGCCTATAATCTCAGCACTTTGGGAGACTGAGGTGGGTTGATCATCTGAGGTCAGGAGTTCAAGACCAGCCTGACCAACATGGTGAAACCCCATCCCTACAAAAAATACAAAATTTGCTGGGCGTAGTGGTGCATGCCTGTAATCCCAGCTACTCCGGAGGCAGAGGCAGGAGAATCACTTGAACCTGGGAGGCAGCGGTTGCAGTGAGCCGAGATCGTGCCACTGCACTTCAGCCTGGACAACAGGGTGAGACTCGGTCTCAAAACAACAACAACAAAAAAAATGCAAGGAAGGAGGCCTAAGATACTACCCAAGTGATTACACCTCTGCAAAATTAGGTACTAGTGGGCTTTGCTACAATGAACATATATTGCATTTGTAATTTTAAGAGACATATATTTTACTTATACTCAGGACCAGGAGTAGGGTGGGCGAGATAAATTTATCAAGGCCCTCACTCTCGGGGTCTTGCCCACTCAGAGAAGGCATGTGAACGCCCCTGGAAGGAAGTGCCTGCTCAAATTTTGCATCCTGGCCACCCTGCTTGCTCCACGGTAGTCATGGCCCTGCCTCCCCTCTTCTTGTGACCTATGATAGTCCTGGATCTCATTTAACTTCAATCTGGGATACCATCCCCTACACACACTATATACAGTACTTTGTCATTTCAAAAGCCCTTTCATATGCATATTGCACTGGCTCTCCACAATAATCTCTGAGGATGACAAGACAGGTATTATAATTCCCATTCTACAGACGAAACACCAGAAATCCCAAGGTCACGCTGCTGGCAAGTGGCATCGAACTCAGCCCAGTTCAGCTGACTCCAATGCCTCCATCGCCTAGAGTTGTCTGACACCAGGGACAAAAAATAAAACATAAAACTTACATTCTCTTATGTGTCTGAATGAGTGAATCTCTGAAGTGAAACAAACCCAAAGCCCAAATATTCATCTCTCCCATCAAATAAGGACCTGCATCTTCCCTTCCCACCCTCCCCTTGGAAACTATAGGATACAGAAGCCCACAGGTGATAACGTTCTAGCCCCAGCGGCTGCCTCACTAGGTAGGCGCAGCCCCTCTGAATTATTAGCTGCAGCCTTTCTAGGGGGCTTATAAGCAGGGTCTGGTGGCTGAATGGCACCAGGTGTGAACCACAGGAACTCTTTGGGAGTCGGGGTGGGGCATCTGCCCAGGAGACATTAGTCTAAGAGAATCTCCTAGAGTCAGACAATCCCAGCAGGAACTCATGCAGCTAATTGCGGTCAGTATCTCCAGCTTTTCCCCTGGAGTGAGAGTAAAGAAATACTGTAGCAGCTAGCCCAGAGTCAACTAGGTGGCCCGCTGGCCCAGCAGTTTGCTTAGGGAGTTATCAGACCCTGAAATACCCTTTGTCCATCCCGCTATGTTTTAGGGTATCAGCAAGATCCCAACACTGCATTTCATCAAAATGAATATCCCTCCCCCTGCCCTCTGAAGAGTTTATTTTGGTTGTAAAAGAATACATGCTTATTCTCATAGATTTGGAAACAATTGAAAATGATATAGAAAATACATAACCAAAAATATAACTACATAAAAATAATTACAGTTAACACATCAGTGTGTTGTCTATGTTTTGCTTTTCACTAAATAGGATTCACATGACATATTTAGGTTTTTATTTTAGATTCAAGGGGTACATGTGCAGGTTTGTTATGTGGGTATATTGCATGATGCTGAGGTTTGGGCTTTTTTTTGTTTGTTTGTTTTTTGAGACGGAGTCTCGCTCTGTTGCCCAGGCTGGAATGCCGTGGCACCATCTCAGCTCACTGCAAGCTCCGACTCCCAGGTTCACATCATTCTCCTGCCTCAGCCTCCCAAGTAGCTGGGACTACAGGCGCCTGCCACCACACCTGGCTAATTTTTTTGCATTTTTAGTAGAGACAGGGTTTCACCATGTTTGCCACGATGGTCTCGATCTCCTGACCTTGTGATCCGCCCACCTCGGCCTCCCAAAGTGCTGGGATTACAGGCGTGAGCCACCGTACCCAGCCAGAGGTTTGGGCTTCTAATGATCTTGTTGCCCAGGCAGTGAGCGTAATCCCAGCTGGTACTTTTTTAGAAACTGAAATTGAAATATCAAATCAGCAAAACACTCAATTTCCAATTTTTTTTTCTTAAAATCTAAATCATGCCTGGCAGAATTCATCCTGTTCGTGTTTTACCTGATCCCCTGAGAAGAGTACAGATCCCCTTCCCTCTAGCCTGGTTCTTAGGTACACTATTTTTTATTTTATTTATTTAGTTATTAGCCAAGCCTTTGCCTCCCTCTTCTGTTGAAAAGAGGAATAACTTGCAGCCAACACAAATTCTAAATTTGAGAAAACATTAAAAGGAAACTCTATCCTGGGATGTTTATACAAGCTGCACAAAGTGGCCTTAAAGAGGGTCTGATATTACAGTGCTATCCATACAACACTCAAATTAATACTTCCCAGAAAAAGTAAACTTTAAATCAGATCAGATCACATCAGGATAAATTGCACACCCACCTGAGTAGCTGAACAAAATCAATGAAGTGATTCTTTGGTCACTGGACTAAAAGATTCAAGATTGATTTTTCTCCCTTTTAGTAAAATATGAAACTCCCTTGTAACTTGAGGTATTATTGGAGTCCTGTATCTTATGAGGATTTATGTGGCAAAGGCATAGCAATTTATCTAAAAACTTTCTTTCAACAGCTATACAGATGGCTGAATTTGCATGATCTCATCAGGCAGTGATTTTTAAAAGCATTAACCTCAGAAATAGGGGGGAAAAAAGGTTTCCTGCTAAGTACCAGGGTTCTCAATCACAAAATTAAGTATTCCTTTGCAAACTCAGTTATATCCTAATCAATTATGACCTCTTGCAATATTCAGGGGTCTGCAGGGAATTTTGAGTTTCTAAGGGACTTTCTGCTGTCCTGGAAGCACTCTGTAATAAGGTTGCTTTACAGGAAGTTTTTCTTTCTGATGGAGCTGCTTATGCACCGTGGAGTATTGTTGTAAAGCCTTGCCTGGCTCATCTTATCCATGAGTAGTTACTGCCTTCGGATCATCTGAAGTGTATACTGTGCTGCTCCTCTTACCGAGGGTTGCCAATATTAAGCACTCACCTTGTATTAGGCCCTCTGCATATATGTGCATGCTAACAATTAATCATGATTATCCTCATTTCTGAGGTGAATAAACCTAGGGTTAAATGTAACTTACCTGCGATGGTGACAGTTCACAAGGCAGTGCTGAGAAGCAGACCCAGAGAGTGAAAAAGAAAAAGTCTCTGCGCTTGATGGCTACTCCTCTTTTAAACTCTCTGCCTCGCCTGGCAGGAAGGCACAGCTGAGACCAGGTCTTCTGTGGTGATGAGAATCACCTGCAAAGCTTGCTCAGCACAGCTTCCCACCTCCACCCCTCTCCCCTGCCCCAGAGATTCTGCCTCAGTGGGTGGCTTGTTAACAAATGATGCAGGTGATATTGACACTTCTCATGAGGCAACTATGGGAAGGGTCTTAGACCACGAGTCACCAGGGTAAAGAGCCACAGAGTATTTTTGTGTCGTCAGAGAGTTGAGTACTCAACTTGGTAGTAGTGCCACACGAGTAGCCAGAGATCATTTGCAAATGAATGGGCATGATTGTGATCCAATATTTTACTTATAAAAACAGGCGGCTGCCAGGCACGGGGGCTCACGCCTGTAATCCCAACACTTTGGGAGGCCAAGGCGGGCAGATCACAAGGTCAGGAGATTGAGACCATCCTGGCTAACATGGTGAAACTTCGTCTCTACTAAAAGTACGAAAATTAGCTGGGTGTGGTGGCACATGCCTGTAATCCCAGCTACTCAGGAGGCTGAGGCAGAAGAATCGCTTGAACCAGGGAGTCAGAGGCTGCAGTGAGCTGATGTCGCACCACAGCACAACAGCGAGGCGAGACTCCGTCTAAAAAAAAAAAAAAAAAGGTGGCTGGCTGTAGTTTTGCTGACCCCTATCTTAGACCATTCATAATACCTTTTTTTTTTTTTTTGAGACAGACTTTTGCTCGTGTTGCCCAGGCTGAAGTGCAGTGGTGCGATCTCGGCTCACTGCAACCTTCGCCTCCTGGATTCCAGCGATTCTCCTGGTCTCAGCCTCCCAAGTAGCTGGGATTATAGGTGCCCACCATCACACCTGGCTAATTTTATATATATATATAGTAAAGGAGGTGTTTCACCATGTTGGCTGGGCTGGTTTCAAACTCCCAACCTCAAGTGACCCAACCGCCTCGGCCTTCCAAAGTGCTGGGATTACAGGCGTGAGCCACCGCGCCCGGCCCATAATACCATTTTTAAAAAGACTTTAATGCTTGCTAGTGATCATCTCACTAAGGTTGTGTCTTAACAGGCAACTGATTTATAAGGGCATCTTCCAAACGCCATGAAACATCACCCACATTGAAGGGTAAAGTCAGGGCTAGATCTTCCCTCCCTCTACAAGAAGCAGCACTTTTAATGTCAGATGGAGGTTGCTGATCTCCTCTGTCTACGTAACTACATGACGTAGTGAGAAGCCTCGGTAGGTCCAGCACAGATAGATAAGCAAAGCTTGCAACTTGTTATATTGGTGAGTGTGTTAGGCCGAATTCTAAGATGGCCTCCATGATTGGCATATCCCCGTGTAGACACACTTCTTCCAATTATTTAACCACACTGATTTAGGTGCTACTCTGAAAGGATTTTACAGCTGTAAATTAAGGTCCCAAATCAGTTGACCTTAAGGTGGAGCAATTATCCTGATAGGCTTGATGGAATCAACGGAGCCCTTGAAACCTGAGTTAGGGGTCAGAGACAGGCCAGAGAGAATCACAGTGGAAGGAGGATTCGAAGTAGAGGGGAGAGTGTCCATTGCTGGCTTAGAGATGAAGGGGGCTGTGGGGCAAGGAAGGTGAGTGGCTTCTAGGAGCTGAGAGTACCCCAGCTGACAGCCAGCAAGAAAGGGCTTCTAGTCCTGCAACCATGAGGAAATGAATTCTGCCAACAACTACTGAGCTTGGAAGAGGATTCCAAGTCCCAGAGGAGATCCAGAGCCCTGGCCAATCCCTTCACATCAGCCCAGTGAGTCACTGAGCAGAGAGAGCATTCAGCCACACCATGCCTGTTCTTCTGACCTATAAAAACTGTGAGCTCATGCATTGTTGTCATAGTGAACTGCTCCATTTCTAATAACCTGACCCACAGCAATGGAAAACGAATACAGAGAGGCCTAGAGCTTTGATGTCTGAATTACTGCTGGTGATAATTAAGTCCAACAACTTCTGGTTTTAAATGAAAATGGAAGTGTCCCCCTTAAAGCCATATCCATTCATTGCACGTGGATTCTCACGTAACTCCAGCCAGAGTGCAAGCCCTCCTCTTAGGTATGGGGCTGTCAAGATGAAGACTGTGATACCTGCAAGCTTATTTCAATACACTTGTGATACACAAAGCCTCAAACCAAATCTCAGGATGAATGGATGAGAGGGTATGAAAAGATAAAAAAGGAGTTTACATCTTGGACAAGATACAGATATTTAAAAAATTAACTTTTAGGCAAGTATGATAATTGAAGTATAAGAAGACTGTACCAGAGCTCAGAAAACAGGGCAGTTAATTCTGAACAAGAGTTAGAGCTTACATGATAAGGACACAGTATAAACATAAGAATAGACACATACACTATTTTAAGGGACTAGGATGAGCCTTCAAGTGGAAAATAGTGGGGATTATAGAGAGCTTTGAACTACGTTCTTTACACAATGAACCGCCCAGGGCCCCTCAAGCTCTTCCTGCATCCCAGGATTTAGTAGCTCTGACCACCATGTAATCTTTTGGGGGTACCTGTTATTGCATGTGTGTTTTTGTTTGTTTGTTTTGAGACGGAGTCTCACTCTGTCGCCCAGGCTGGAGTGCAGTGGTGCGATCTCGGCTCACTGCAACCTCTGCCTCCCAGGTTCACACCATTCTCCTGCCCCAGCCTCCCGAGTAGCTGGGACTACAGGCGCTCACCACCACACCCAGCTTTTTGCATTTTTTATTAGAGACGGGGTTTCACCGTATTAGCCAGGATGGTCTTGATCTCCTGACCTCATGATCCACCCACCTTGGCCTCCCAAAGTGCTGGGATTACAAGCGTGAGCCACCACGCCTGGCTGATTTTTTTTTTTAACTCCCTCATGAAGATGGCTGATGTTCAGTTGAGTTCAGAGAAGCATTTGATTTGCCTGTTGCTGTCTGGGGATGCCCCTACTGAATGCATGAGAAGTCATTCAACATCAAAGATCATTCAGCCATAGATGTGAGAGCCACTGTCACCTTACATAATTAAAATAGCCAGTGTCCCCTTAAAATTTTCCCCATAGCAAAATACAGAGATGGGGAAGGCTGGAGGAATGAAGGAACACGGGCTTAATATGGAGGAATTTCTACTGGCACCAGCTCCCAAGCAGCCTTTTAACAGAGATGTTTAATTGATCTTTATTGAGCAGAACCTTCCCTTCTGCTTATAAAAGAAATGATCACTCTTCCCCCCTGTTTTTTTCTGAAAAAGTTAGTAACCTCAGTTTTCTCTTACAGCAGAGATTTTTAATGACCGGGAGGCTATCACAAATAGAGTTTATTGTCCGAAATATAAGCCACATCCTAATTGGCCCTCACGGTTGAGACTGGCTTGCTTGCATCTGTTAATTTTCGGAGGGGCTTTTCCCAGCTGACAAGTGCATTGTTCCTGCCACTCAGGGTCTGCTGTGCAATTAACAAATGCCTTCAGCAAAGGAATCTATAGGCTTTTGCCAAAGACCCTTGAGGATGCTGTAATGTGTATCGATTTGAGCCTGTCATGCAGTGGCTCCCAGACGAGGCCTGAGCGCTGGACCCTAATCATTTGCACACATTGCACAAGAATATTTTGCAGGCATAAAGAGGATGATTTTATACTTCCAGGATTCAGGGACACTCCTGGATTCAGTGTAAACAGAGCTGCTGCTTGGTAGCTATGAAGAGTGGTTGAGAGCAAAAGTAATACTTTCCAAGTTACTCTCGTTCATTGTTAAAGGGCTTTATTGATATTAGCATTAGTTCTTGAAATAACCTTCAAAGAAAACAAACAGGTATTAAAATGTCCATTTTACAGCTGGAAAATTGTGAATTCAGTGTTCCTTCTGGTAGACTCTGAGGAACAGGGTTATCGGTAAACTAGAGACTAGTGCTTGCTGCTACAGTAAACTATTATTATCCCAGGACTTGTTCTAGAGTTACAGATTTTCTCTGCTCCTTCTCTGGCTGCTGGCTTTGCCTCCTGTCACCTGCCACTCCCTCCCCAGCCCTCCAAGTTGCATCTTAAGTGCGGTAGGTACTGTGGCCATAATTTCTAAACCAAATTTGGGAGCCTGTTGTATGAAAATGACATGTTCTTAGGTGGACCACCAGACAAAAATGTTTAAAATCATGATTGTCCACAAAAATCTAAGATATGTGGTCACTGTCAGAGTGTGGCGCTAACCTTTCTCTAAATAGCTAGAAAAGGAAAGTGAAGGAAGGGAAACACCTACTGTTTACTGACATGGGAACATCATTAAGGTAGATGCAAAACTGGGCCTGAGCTCTTACCTTGAATCTGATGGGGAGGGAGAAGGGAAGCAGCTTTATGCCTGAGATTGTGGTTGTCATTTCACCTGGTATCACAGTTAAACACAGTCTATGTTAGGTTTCTTTTTGTTTTTTGAGACAGAGTCTCACTCTGCCATCCAGGCTGGAATGAAATGGCACAATATTGGCTCACTGCAACCTCTGCCTCCTGGGTTCAAGCTATTCTCCTGCCTCAGCCTCCCAAGTAGCTGGAATTATAGGCACACACAACCACGCCTGGCTAATTTTTAATATTTTTTTTCTAGAGAGGGATTTTTGCCATGTTGACCAGGCTGGTCTCGAACTCCCAACCTCAGGTGACCCACCTGCCTCAGCCTCCCAAAGTGCTGGGATTACAGGCGTGTGCCACCACGCCCAGCCTATGTTAGGTTCTTTCCCAGTGTTATGAACTGAATTGTGTCCCCCTAAAAAATTCATCTGTTGAAGCCCTAACTCCCAGCATCTCAGAGTGTGACTGTATTGGTGATGGGACCCCTTAAAAGAGGTCATTAGGAGAAAATAAGGCCAAAAAGGTGGGTCTTGAACCAATCCGACAGTGTCCTTATAAAGAAGAAGAGGAGACACCAGGGATGTGTGAGCACAGAGAAAAAGCCATATGGGGACACAGTAAGAAGGTGGCATCTGCAACCCAAGGAGAGGCCCCAGAAGAAACCAAACTTGCCAGAACTTTGATCTTGGACTTCCAGCCTCTGGAACTTCTCATTGTAATTAGATCTTGAACTTCCAGCCTCTGGAATTTCTTAGACTTTGATCTTGGACTTCCAGCTTCTGGAATTTCTAATTGTAATTAATTTTTCTATTCCCATATAGACATCATTTTCTTTTAGATAGGCTCTCCCTGTTATTTAGGTTGGTATCAGGAACGGAGCAGGGATTGGAACTCAGGTCTCTCTGGCTTGAGATAGGAATCTACAATTGTCTAACTCTTGAGCCCACATACCCATCTGTTACCCGCCAGACACCGCATCCAACCCATTCTCATCTCCAGCAATCGTTCTTAAACTCCATCAAGCATCAGAACAGCCTACACTGCTTCTTAAAATGTGACTGCAGGCCGGGCGCGGTGGCTCACGCCTGTAATCCCAGCACTTACAGAGGCCGAGGCAGGCAGATCACGAGGTCAGGAGATCGAGACCATCCTGGCTAACACAGTGAAACCCCGTCTCTATTAAAAGTATTAAAAAAAAAAAATTAGCCGGGCGTGGTGGTGGGTGCCTGTAGTCCCAGCTACTTGGGAGGCTAAGGCAGGAGAATTGTGTGAACCTGGGAGGCGAAGCTGGCAGTGAGCCGAGATCGCGCCACTGCACTCCAGCCTGGGTGACAGAGCAAGATGCCGTCCCAGGAGAAAAAAAAAAAAAACACAATTGCAGACCCTTCCCCAGCCTCAGACTTTTAGATTCAATGGATCAGGGATGTGGCCTGAGAATGTGCATGTCTAATAAGACTCTAGGTAAGTCTCCTGCTGCTGCTCCGTGCTGGACCACACTTTGAGAAGCACAAACATCAGGCACTGCCTTACTCATAGAAGTACAAAGATAGAATTACTTATTTGTCGCTTGCCCTCCCCTGACTCTAAGCTTTTGCAGATCAGGCTTGTATTGTTCAACATTTTCCTGCTGTATGGTCCAGGGACTAGAGTGGGTTTCTCCAACCAGCGGCCCATGGGCCACATGTGGCCCAAGATGGCTTTGAATGTAGCCCAACACAAATTTGTCAACTTTCTCTTTTTTTTGAGACAGAGTTTTCTCTTGTCGTACAGGCTGGAGTATAATGGCATGATCTCAGCTCACTGCAACCTCTCCCTCCTGGGTTCAAGTGATTCTCCTGCTTCAGCCTCCCAAGTAGCTGGGACTACAGGCATGCGCCACCACGCCTGGCTATTTTTGTATTTTTAGTAGAGACGGGGTTTCACCATGTTGGCCAGGCTGGTCTCAAACTCCTGACCTCAGGTGATCTGCCCACCTCGGTCTCCAAAAGTGCTAGGATTACAGGTGTGAGCCACCGCGCCCAGCCAACTTTCTTAAAACATTATGAGATTTGTTAGTGATTTTTTTTAGCACATCAGTTATTGTTAGTGTTAGTGTATTTTATGTGTGGCTCAAGGCAATTCTTCTTCCAATGTGACCCAAGGAAGAAAAAGATTGGACACTCCTAGTGGTAGGTGCCTGTTACGGGCTCCATTGTAGCTCTGCCCCAACCCTGCCCATTGCCAAAATTCATCTGTTGAAGGCCTAACTCCCACTACCTTAGAAAGTGAGTGTGTTTAAAGTGATGATTAAGTTAAAACAAGGACACTACGGTGGGCCCTAATCCAATTTGACTGGTGTCCTTAAAAGAAGAGGAAATTTGGAAACATGAAGAGACACCAGACACAGGCACACACAAAGGGACGACGATATCCACACAGTGAGAAGGTGGCATCTGCAAGCCAAGAAGGGGGGCCTCAGAAGAAAGCAAACCTGCTGGCACCTTGATCTTGGACTTCTGCCCCCAACCATGAGAAAATCAATTTCTGTTGTTTAAGCTCTCTGGTTGCTGGGCTCTGCCATATTTTGTTATGGCACTCACAGCTCACTAATAACATTGTTATGGGATCCTTGGGTGTGTCGCTTTGCCAGCTGGAAACCTCTGTGGCCAGTGGTGCCTTTGCCCAAGTTTTGCTCTGACCTGCTGAGCTTGTTCCACCCACTCAGCCTGGCAGGTTGCACACAGCTCACGCTACTGGCCTGGATCCCATGCCTGCCAATGGTGAGCCCGACGCAAAGTGCCAAGGGGTGTGTAAGCATGCGTGGGGTCCAGGCAACTGTGCATAACCAGGCACACCGGCTGCAGCAGATTGGGCAGCTCCAGGCATCGGCACAAGCGCCAGCTCCCTGTGAAGCTGCCACTGGACCAGGTGTACCACAAGCAGCTTCCACAGCTGACACCAGGCAATCCAGTGGCACCCAGAAGCTTGGAGATTCCAGGAACCACAGAGCCTTAAAGAGGGTGTCACAGCCCTGGTTCAAGGAGCTCCTAGGTCTGCGCTCCTTGAAAAGTTGCAGCTCTTCTCTCCTTCTGTCTTCTCTCCTTTTCACCCTCAATGTGGTGAACAAGGGGTGTATTTCAGCCTTGTTTGTGTCACAGCTCTTTTATCCCTGACATTCGGCGGGTCCCCAGTTCTTGTCCTGCATCCAGGAAGAATGAGGTACACAGACAAGTAGGGGTGAGCAAGACGAAGAGGAGCTTTATTGAATGATAGAACAGCTCAGAGGAGACCTGCAGTGGGTGGTTCCTCTCTGTAGCCAGGGTGTCCAGACAAGTATTCAGCTCTCAGCAGAGAGGGTAGCTCCTCACTGCAGGCAGGTCATCCCATCCTCTCTTCAGCTCCCAACAGAGAGAAGACCCTGGGGTGGATAGTTCTCTCTGCAGCTGGCTGCCCCAGCGTTTCTTCTGGTCTGACTGAATCTGGGGTTTTTTATGGGCCTCAGAGGGGAGGAAGTGTGTGCTGATTGGTCCATGGGAGGCCATGGGCGTGCCTGGGAAAAGCACAAGTTCCCGCTCTTGTCTGAGGGACCAGCAGGCAGGCCTCCAGGTTTCAGGCACTCCCCAGATTGAAGGTGGGACTTCCCTGGGACCCGCTCCCTTCCACCCAGGAGCCATGTGCCTCCTGCCACCGTTCATGGCGCCCAGGCTCTTCGTGCCAAGGGGTGCCCACAGGCCCACACCAAACTGCCCTCAGCCCTTGCTAGGCCTCCCTCCCATGCTAGTTGGTGCCCAAAGTCTGGAGGGGGCCAAGGTGGCAGGGGGCTGGAGTGTCAGCGCTGCCCCAATCCTTTGCACACCCGGCCAGGCTTGGCCCCAGAGTTGCTCTGAGATTGGAGCAGGCACCAGGAGTGGGGAGGGGCCAGGCAGGGGAGCAGACAACTCCGAGCCTGTTGGGGGAAGCGGGGGCCCTTTCCAGACCCTTGAGAGTGCAGAGATGCCTGGGTCCACAGCCGCGACTTGGGTAGCTGCAGCTGCACCTGGGAGGGTGGGACTCCTGCCTGCTCCTGGCTCCTACCGGCTGGGTGGAGTGCGACTGCCCCGGGCCCAGCTCCACCTTGGGGCCCCTCTCTGCCCACCTCTCCATGCTTGATCACGCTGCTCCCACAGCCACTCCTGCCGCCACTGCCCGTGCCTCCTGCTGCTGCCAGCGTGATGGTAGTGGCCGCTCTGGATGGCTTGCCACTGCCATCAACAGTACCCAAAATATGAATGTAAAAGGAGGCCTAGATTAGCTAACACCTATGTAGTGTTTACTACATGCCAAAAGCTGCTCTAGATACATCACATGTATTAACTCAATCCCCACCAAAACCCAACGACATGGGCACTATTGTTATCAACCCCATTTTACAGATGAGAAAACTGAGGCACAGAGAGGTTCAGGGAACAGACCATGCATCTGGCAAGTGGAAAAGCTGGGATTGAAACCAGTCACCAGCCAGAGAATTCTCTGTTCTGTCTCAAAATTACTTCCTCCATCCCCCAATTGATCATCCACAAAACCTTCCAAAATGGTGCTTGGGGGCAGCGTGGAAGGCAAATCTGAGAATACTCTGTCCCACTCTTCAGAGTCAAGGAATCACAAGTTGGGAAGCTTTGGAGAGACAAGGAAAGCTGGTTCATCTCAGAGGCCACAGGATGAAAAGAAGAGACACCTGAGCCTGATGAACTGAGGTCCCCAGGCCAGGAAGGCTTTTCTCAGGATGGCTGCCACCGTGATCCTCCGCTCTGCCAGGGACATGGGCCTGCTGTCAGGTGGCCTTACGTTCCTCTGGGTGTGTGGGCCCCTGCAGGCACTTAGGGTGCGCCATGGGCTGCTAGGGCATAATGTCAGAAATGGTTCACATCCTCTCCAGCAGTCATGTATCCAGGACGAGCAGAGAAGAGATGTCAGACTGAGACACAGAGAACCTTGCCTTTATCCTCTGGACCAGAGCTTCTCCACCTCAGCACTAGTGTCATTGTGAGCTGGGTAATTCTTTGTCGTGGGAGGTGGCCGTGCACACTGTAGGATGTTTCGTAGCATCCCCAGCCTCTACCAACTAGATGCAAGAAGCACATTGCCTACTTGTGACACCAAACATGTCTCTAGACATGCCAAATATCCCCTGAGGACAAAATAACTTCCGTTGAGAAACACTCTTCTACATTATAAGAGAAACAGAAGAAAAAATACTACTTTATTTATTTCCATCTGTCAGAAAGTTATAAGATTTGTAAACATTGCTTGTTGTTTTTTTGAGACAGGGTCTTGTTCTGTCACCCAGGCTGGAGTGCAGTGGCACGATCTCCACTCATTGCAACCTCTGCATCCCAGGTTCAAGCAATCCTCCCACCTCAGCCTCTAGAGTGGCTGGGACCACAGGCACACACCACCATGCCTGTCCAATTTTTGTATTTTTTGTAGAGACAGGGTTTCTTCATGTTGCCCAGGCTGGTGTCAAACTCCTGAGCTCAAGCAATTCACCTGCCTTGGCCTCCCAAAGTGCTGGGATTATAGGCATGAACCACCACTCCTGGCAAGCTATGTAAACATTCTACATCTATGGTATAAACTGGGCTGTCTTAGAGGCACCTCGCCCCCCAGCCCTTGCACAGTGCACAACCTGCCCAATTGTATGTGGCAGTCCTCCTCCCCTTCTCTCTCTCCTCAAGCCTGAAAGGAGAATGAGGCTAATCTGCCGTGCCTTTGATCATTTCTTTCTACTTCACAAATTTCTAAGATGCTAAAGGAAACCCAAGAGCTGACAATACCATCAAAATTCAAGCCTCCTTAGGGTTTGGTTTGGGATTGACCTTTCTCCACCCTGGGGTGAAGATTCAGAAAATAAATCCCATACTGATCCTTCTGATTTTCTAGTCCAGCCACAAATGTGTGACAGGCATGAGATGCTAATAACATTTTTTTCTCCCTCATTGCTGAAGCAATAGATAAAATAATTTTATAGCTATGTTCTGCTATCCCTAAAGCAGGCAGTATTAATTAGGAAATAAAGCAGTGACAGGGTGTGTGTTAATGGGCTATTAATGCCTGCCATGGGTGCCCCACACGGCCTGAAGCCAAAGGCCGAGCAATTTCCACCACCCAGTAAGTACTCTAATAGCCAATTAAAGCCTATCCTGAATTGGCTCCTTTCTCTTGGTCAGGAATTTTTTCAATTTAAAAAGTCATGAAGTTTCCAAGTAAGCATAGATTTAGTTTTAATGCAAGTTTCTTCTGTCTTCCTGCAATAAAAGGGAAATCCACCCACAGAGGATAAGGGAGAGAAATCAAAGGGAAGGCCTGGGGTGACAGGGACTGACATACCTGCCCTTGTAGCTATTCTTTGCTGGAGACAAGAGGTCCCCAGTGTGGGGTTATTTACTCCAGCCATTCCCTTCCTGTTTGTGCAAGCTTCCGGAAGAAAGGAGACTGACATTTTTGTAGGAGCTTTTGTTTTAGAGTGTATTTAGTCCTGTTTACACTGTATCTTCTAACAATACCTGTCTCCTAATAAAAATAAGAGCTGAGATAACATACACTGGATGCTTACTTTGTTCTAGTGCTGCTATGGGCATGCATCTATTATCTCACTTAATTCCAACATCCCAGCCTCCTATGGGAAGGTCTATTATTATGCCCATGCTGCTGATGGAGAGAAAGGCACAGAGAGGTTAAATAACTTACCCAAAATTACACAGCTAGCAATTGGGAGAATCAGTTTTTAAACCCAGATCATCTACCTCTAATTCTGGCAGCCCGGAGCTGGAGTCAAGGCCTACAGGGCTCTTCTGCTCACTTTGACTTTGTGGTACAGGCCAACACTCATGAAGCAAGTGGATTATAGTATTCACATTGCAGACATTTTCTACTCCTGGGGTCAGAATGCAAAATCAACACATAAAAATCAGTTGCATTTCTATACACTAACAATGAACAATCTGAAACAGGAAATTTAGAAAATAAAGCCATCTATAATTACATCAAAAGGAACAAAATACCTAGGATTAACCAAGGAGACAAAACACTTGTATTCTAAAAACTACAAAACAAAGCTGAAAGAAATTAAAGAAGACACAAATAAGTGGAAAGATATCCCATGTTCATGTATTGAAAGACCTAATATTGTTAAAATATCCATATTACCCAAAGCGATCTATAGATCTAACACAACTCCTATGAAAACCTCAATGGCATTTTTTTTTGGCAGAAATAGGGGGGATATTTTAAAAATTCATATGGAATCCCAAAGAACCCTGAATTACCAAAACAATCTCGAGAAAGAAAAACAACCTAGAGGCCAAACATTTCATGATTTCAAAACATATGACAAATCTACAGTAATCAAAACAGTATTGTACTGGAATAAGGACAAACACATAGACCAATGGAACAGAATAAAGAATCCAAAAATAAGCCCTCACATATATGGTGAAATGATTTTCCACAATGGTGCCAAATTACATAATGCAGAAAGGATAGTCTCTTTAACAAATGGTGTTGTAAAAATGGAATATTCCCATGCAAAAGAATGAAAGTGGACCCTTATCTTATACCATATGCAAAAATTAACTCAAAATTAAAGTCCTGACCGGGTACGGTGGCTCACGCCTGTAATCCTAGCACTTTGGTATGTCGAAGCGGGCAGATCACAAGGTCAGGAGTTCGAGACCAGCCTGGCCAATATGGTGAAACCCTGTCTCTACTAAAAATATAAAAATTAGCCAGGTGCAGTGGCGAGTACCTGTAATCCCAGCTACTCAGGAGGATGAGGCAGGAGAATCGCTTGAACCTGGGAGGCAGAAGTTGCAGTGAGCTGAGATCATGCCACTGCACTCCAGCCTGGGTGACAGAGTAAGACTCCATCTCAAAAAAAAAAAAAAATTAAAGTCATAAGTATAAGATGTGAGACTATAAAGCTTCTAGAAGAAAACGTGGGGGAAAGGATTCATGACATTGGATTTGGTTTGGCATAATTTTTTATATATAGCACCAAAAGCACAGGCAACAAAAGCAAAAAAGATAAATGTGATTACATAAGCTTTAAAACTTCTGCTCATCAAAATAAACAGTCAGCAAAAAGGCAGTACAGAATGGTAAGAAATATTTGCAACCTATATAATATGGTAAATAACTGGATTAATAACCAGATTATTTAAACTATAACTGAGCAACAACAACAAAAATAACCCGGCCGGGTGCAGTGGCTCACTCCTGTAATCCCAACACTTTGGGAGGCCAAGGCAGGCAGATCACCTGAGGTCAGGAGTTCGAGACCAGCCTGGCCAACATGGTGAAACCCCATGTCTACTAAAAACACAAAACTTAGCCGGGCATGGTGGCACATGCCTCTAATCTCAGCTACTCGGGAGGCTGAGGCAGGAGAATTGCTTGAACCTGGGAGGCGGAGGTTGCAGTGAGCTGAGATCATGCCACCGCACTCCAGCCTGGGTGACGAGAATGAAACTCTGTCTCAAAAATAAAAATAAAAATAAACCAATTTAACAACGAACAAACAGCTTACATAGATACTTTTCCAAGTAAGATATACGAATGAACAGCAAGCATATGAAAAAATGCTAAATATCCCTAACCATCCAGGAAATGCAAATCTAAACCACAATGAGATATAACTTCACACCAATTAGGAAAACCACTACAAGAAAAAAAAAAAAAAAAAAAAAAAAAACAGAAAATAACAAGTGTTGGAGAGGATGCACAAAAACTGGAACTCTTGTGAACCATTAGTGGGAATGTAAAATGGTGCAGCTGATAAAGAAAACAGTATGAACGTTCCTTCAAAAAATTAAAAATAGAATTACTATATGATCCAACAATCCCACTTCTGGAATATATCCAAAAGAGTTAAAAACAGGGTTTCAAAGAGACATTGTACACCCATGTTCACAGCAGCATTATTCATAATAGCCAAGAGGTGGAAGCAACCCGAATGTTATTGATGGATAAATGGATAAACAAAATGGGGTCTATACATACAATGGAATATTATTTTGCCTTTAAAAGGAAGGAAATTCTATCACATGCAACAACAGGGATGAACCTTGAGGACATTTTGCTAAGTGAAATACGCAGATCATAAAAAAACAAATAACGCATATGAAGTATCTAACACCATCAAACTCTTAGAAACAGGAAGTAAGGTGGTGGTTGCCAGGGGTTGGGAGGGAAGGGAAGAAGGATGGTGGTTGTTCAATGGGCATATCTGTAGTACAGCACTGTGTGTATAGTTAACCTACTATTCTAGACACTTAAAAATAGTTAAGATGGTAAATTTTGTTATATATTTTTTAACACAATACAAAAACTGACATTGAAAAAGAGCACAAGGCAAAGGTGAGAATCAAATTCATATTGTGGAGCCTCTGAATTTGGAGACTTAAAGAAAAAGGAATCTGTTTTTCTGGGTTGCTTAAAACAGTACCACCAGGTGTAGTAGGGAGTGAACAGAGGGCATCTCAAGGTCCCTTCTGGACTTAGGATTTAATGCCCATTTATTGAGAACCTCTTGGTGCATTTGCTCAGTATTACATCAAGATGGAGTTGTTCTATGTGCCCTAAAAGCTTATGATCTAAAAAGGCCAGAGAAACAGGGGAGACATAAAAAAATTGCCAGAACAATGCAACAACCTTAATCAGACTGTCTTTGCTTTTCTTTGCTTCTAAGTCCCTGGCTTTAAATTTAATATTGTGTCATGTCTTTATTTTTCTTGAGTTTTCTTAAAAGATCATATAAAGATTTTCTTCCATGCTAAGGCTTTTATATTGTATTTTTCTTAAAATGGAGTATGGTACATTTACCCTTCATCCAAGGATTGCTTATAACTCACCTTGCTTTATTAAGAATGCTGCTAGAGGCTTCTATGCCCCTAGTAATAAAAATGTATTTTCAGGCCCATTCAAACCAATGAAATTCTGAGTTTTCAGAGCACAAGATAATGAAAATTCTCTAGATCGGTGTCTTTTAGTACTTTTAATCTGTTAACAGACCCTGAGTGTCTCAGATGAAAGGGACTCTAGCATGAATTGCTATCATTAATAGCATTCCATCCAGGTATCTCTTGATTATTCCAATTTCTCACAAATTTGGACACTTTTACTGCCTCTATAACATCTCTAGGGGGTAAGAAAGAAAGGCAACCTGTGCAATTTATTTCCCA
Organism: Chlorocebus sabaeus; assembly: GCF_047675955.1. NCBI lineage: Eukaryota > Metazoa > Chordata > Mammalia > Primates > Cercopithecidae > Chlorocebus > Chlorocebus sabaeus. Next base: position 19,336,213 of record NC_132915.1, read on the forward strand.
AAATGTACACAGAAATATAATTGCACATACATACAGGAAAGCATTATAAATAATGGATGAGTAGCAAGGGAATGCCAATAATAGAACTACTCATGTAACAAGACAACACTCATCACTAAATGTCCCCTCACCAAAATGGATTGAGAATTGTTAGGGACCACCAAGCCAGAGATGAAGATTTATAGAAATCTGGGATGTTTGAAAAGTGAGAGGTGGTGTGACCTCCTTGAATAAGATAGCAGTTATCTTCCAAAATTGCAAAAATGGTTACAACTAGTCTCCTCCTTACATCCTCCCCATTAGCAATGTGACTTTACAGCTTCTCCCATCAAGAGATGGAGTCTGTTTCTCCATCCTGTGAATCTGGGTTGACTCTGACTTACTTTGGCCAATATAATGCAGCAGAAATGGCCAGGTGCAATGGCTTACACCTGTAGTCCCAGCATTTTGGGAGGCTGAGGCAGGCAGCTGGCTTGAGCTCAAGAGTCCAAGACCAGCCTGGGCAACATGACAAAACCTCCTATCTAGAAAAAATACGAAAAATAAATAAATAAATAACAGGGCATGGTGGCACGCACCTATAGTCCCAGCTACTTGGGATGCTGAGGTGGAAGGATCACTTGAGCCGGGGAGGTTGAGGCTGCAGTGAGCTGAGATCACACCAGTTCACTCTAGCCTGGGTGATAGTGAGATCCTGTCTCAAAAAAAAAAGAATGTAGCAGAAATGATGGCGGGCCACTTGGGAGCCCAGGCCTCTGGAAGACTTGCATCTTCTACTCTCCCCGCTGCAGCGTTGCTGCAGCCACAAGCACCAGCCCCTGTGACCTGCTGGCTAATGAGAGACATGCGGCTCATCAGCCCTATGAGCTGCGCTGACAGCCAACCCCTAGCTGACCCCGCAGATGCAGAAGCAATTCCAGCTAGGTTTTGGGAAAGAATTAAGAATTCACTCTTGTATGTGAATATGCTGTATGAGCTCCTCTGCAAACATATTATTTTTCAAAAGCAATTTTGTTATTGTGAATCCCTGTGTGAACATATCGAAATAGCACTTCAATGATTATTAGAGAGTAAATGATGTAAATTGAAATTGAGGGTAAAATATAATCATCTATCCAAACTCACAAAATGTTTAAAATATATATATATTTATATATTTATATAAATATATGTTTTTGTATATTTATATAAATATATATAAATTTTCTTCAGGCAATCATCTGAAGAAAAACAGACTTGGATGAAAAAACAGTCCAAAGAATAAGAGCAGGGAAGAAAAAGTGAATTTAACACCAACTGGTGCCTCTAGGGTATAATGGGAAGTATATGTTTGGTTCTTTGTATAATTTTGATTACAAATGCATTGTATGAGTTTACATATAGGGAAGAAAACAAAGCATTAAGATAATCAATAAAGAAGGATGCCAGAAAGGTAGCCTAGGGCAGGAAGTCACTCCCCATGTTAAAATGATTGACAGGGCAACCCAAGGAAGTGGATATGAAGTTGAATTAGGACTTGGCAGTAGGAAGAATCAGGGGACTATCCGGGGCTGGTACTCACCTTCCGAAGAAACGAAAAGGACAGAAACCTGACTGGAGTCAAAACAGAGAACCTCAAAGGGCAAGGCTAGGTGTGTAACATGTGGATCCCAGCATGTGTGTCTCTACACTTCTGAGGCTCTGTGTGGCTGATATTTCCTCCATCCTCCGTGATGCCCATCACTATAAATAACTCAGGGTTGGCTCACTCGGGTGGCCTCATCACTTCCACCTATCCATGGAGTTGATAGCCACTTGCTCAAAGTAAGTCCATCTCCCTGGGCTTACAGCCACCAGTGACGGATGAGACCACCACAAGTCGGTGAGAAACACAGGTTGTCACCAACAACCAGATGAGAAAGAGGAAGACATGTTCAGTAGAGCAGCTGGGTGGCCTGATGACATGGGGTTGAGTTCTGAAGGCCCAAAGGAGGCAGATGTAGGAAAAGAACAAGGATGTAGGAAAAGATCATGAGGATACAGCCAAGCCTCATAATACGGTTATTTAATTTATGTATCTTATATAAACTCAATTAAATTTGTTCTGAATTAAAAAGAGAAAAAATGATCATTGAAACCATGCCCGTGATTTCACTCACCCATCCGCTCAATGAGCTCAGAGCCTAGTCAGAGGGAAATGGGAAGTGTCAATCTGCTGTTCACTCAAGAAGTCCCAATCCGCAGAAGCCTCTCATTCCAGAAGCATCTTGCTTTTTGCATTTTTCAAGTGAAGGTTGACAGCATATGCATCCCAAAATATGCCACTTTGGTATAAGAATTATTTTGAGCAAAGGGCACTTTAAAAATAGCAGATGCAAGAAGAACATCCTAATCTTCCCGTTTCTTCCTAAAAGCAGAAGATAAAAACTCCCACATGAAAGATTCGCCAGGGGAAAAGAAACATTCTTCGATGGGGAGCCATGGCCAGGAGATTTCTGTACACACAGACCTTGTTCAAATAATTCTTATCTTCTTTAGGCCTCCCCATATAATTTAGTTACTTTTCCACAACTACCTCTCTTTGTTCAACCTAATATAAAAGCATGTGGGTTTTGCCACTTCTTTGGGGCCTCATTTCTTTGTAAGGACTCCCATGTCACAAAAAACTGAAATGCTTTTCTCCTGTTCATCTATCTTACATCAATTTAGTTCTCAAGCCCAGCCATGACCCTAAGAGGGTGCAGGTAGAGTTTTGCCTGCTCTACACAAACAAAATTATTCCTAAGGGCAAGCAACCCCTTCGTCTAGTTCTCAAAGAAACAGCAATCTCTCCTAATGCTAGGGAAAAAATGGACTTCTTCAGCTCTTTGAGAAACAATCATGTGTATCTCCCAAATGGTATAGGCCTAGGGAATTTTTCAGAAATAATTAACCATCATCAATGGAATTTTTTTTGGTCTGATGTACTGATTCAAGAGCCTAACTTTCCCATAGTGGGAAGGGAAGGATAGGGAGAGATTTGTTAAAGGCTACAAAATTACAGCTAGACAGGAAACATAAGTCCTAATGTTCAATACTACTGTAGGATGACTATAGTTAACGATGATATATAGCTTCAAATAGCCAGAAGAATATTGAACGGTCCCAACACAAAGAAATGATAAATGTCTGAGATGATGGATATGCTAATTACCCTGATCTGATCACTGTACATTATATGTACCAAAATATCACCATGTACCACATGAATACGTACAATTATTATTTGTCAATTAAAAAACTAAAATTCATCACTGGGCACTGTGGCACGTGCCTATAGTCCCAGCTACTCTCGAAGCCAAAGCGAGGTCTCGAGCTCACAAGTTCAAGATCAGCTTGGGCAATATAGCAAGACCCCGTTTCTGAAAAAATATAATAATACTAATCAATTTTTTGCAAAAGAATCTAACCTTCCCATAGCATATGACTTAGATGTACTGAAAAAGAAGAGAAAGAAAGGCAAATGAATCAAGGGCAGCCAACCCAAGGAGTCAAGGAGCACCCTCCAGAGAGTCTGTGGAAAACTTCAGAAAAGGACCATCTAGTTAGTGACATCCTAGAGAAGACATGAGCCCAGTGTCCTGTGGGCTCAGCAGGCCATCTTCTCTTCCTACATCCTACAATTTCCTTGTCTGCTGACTCCTTCCCGCCCATGTTGAAATAGCCACAGGCTCTCTCCAGAGGAAAACACCCTCCCTCTCCTCTGTCTTTGGCGTCCCTCTGTCCAGTCCTCTAGTATTTCCCTCCACCACTGGGTTTCTCCAGCTGCCTCCTGTTTGTTGCTCCTCTCCCCTCCTCTTCAGTCCACTGCAGTCTGGTTTCTGCTCCAATATTCTACAGGAACTGTTCTCCTTGAAGCCCATGATGATTTGTTTGTTGACATATCCAAAGCACCATGTCTCAATCCTTATCTTTTATGACCTCCAAGCAGAGTTGAACTTCTTAAATAATGTCTCTAGCTTGAAAACAGCTCTTTCCTGGGTTTCTGTGCTGCCACCCTCCTGATGGTTTTCTCCCTCACACCATGATGCCTTCTCAGTCTTCCTCTGAGCTTCTCTTTCCTGTTGGTGTTTCTCAGGTTCTGTGTCAGGTCCTCTGTCTGCTCTCTTCCTCAGCTGTCTCCCTGGAGGATCTCCTCCACTCCCCTGGCTGAAATCTGTCTCGCTCCAAGAACACTCTCCACAGCTTTAGACCTCTGTATATGACGTCCTGTGAAATATCTCCCTTTGGATGTCTCATACGGACACTTGAAACTCAACTCACCCATATTAGTCGATGTTTGGTCAGAAAAACAGCCCATGAAAGGTCATTCAACGAAGCATATTTCATCTGATGATGGAAAACTCAAAAGGCCAAATGGGAGGTTAAGACAGCCGAAAGAGTCACAACAGCTGGAAGCCACAGACATCCCATGGCTCGCGGGGAATGAAAGAGATGGTGTGGCCACAGCCCTAGCACAGAGCTGCCTGGTGAGATGGGGACTCCGGAGACAGGGTAGCCAGTAGCCCTGCCACAGCTGCAGCTGCTGGAACAGCCTGAGTAGACAGAGAGGAAGTAACACGCTAGCTTCTCTCTTGCTCCCGTTCTCCAGCCTCCTGCCAATGCTTTCCATTGGCTAAACCTACCTGGAAGAGTTAACAAAGAGCTCTGGGAGGTGGCATTTTCAGGGTCAGCCCCCTGTGACACTGAGCAGAGCAGTGGAAAGCCAGGGAGTGCATCTGAATCAAACAGGTGAATGATGTACAATACCCACTTCTTCCTTTGTCCCCTATCCCAGTGAATGGACCATCTTACAGTTGCATGGTGTTATCTCATTTTGTGAATGTACCATAGTTTGTTGAACCCATTTCCTCTGTTCGAGCATTTTGGGTAGTTTCTAATGTGTGGCAACTATAAATAATGCTGCAATCAAATAACTTTTTGTGCGTATGTATTTTCATATTGTTAGAATTATGTCTTCAGGATAAATTCCTAGACATGGGGTTGCCAGGTCGAATGTTAAATACACATATATTTGTTAATATATTGCTAAATTGCCTTTCATCAGTTATACCTTTTTGTATTCCCATCAACAATATATGAGAGTGCTTGTTCCTGTGGCCACTTGTAAGAACGGCAGCCTCTGGAGGGTACCATATCACTTGTATATTTTGAGTATCACATACGAACTCTCTTAAGAGAAAGTCAAATGAAAAATGTCCCTTCAAAGATGCCCAAATTGCTCGTCTCTCCTTAATCATTTTTCAAAAAAATTAACTCCTACTCTACTGTTCAGATCTTAGTTCAAATGTTACCTCCCACCTCCCAGTTTGGATGGTGCCCCGCTGACATATAGTCTCACAGCTGTGTGTTATCTACTTCATATTTTACATCCAATTGTTTACTTGTTCATGTCTGGCTCCCCAACTAGGCTGTAAGCTCCAAGAGGGTGAAAGAAAGCAGAGGTTACTTGGCAAACTACCCAGGCTTCCACATGGCTTAGGTGTGCTTGACTCCACACCCAGCTCCAAGGTGGGCCCTGATTTTTATTCCTGCCAATTAGCATAGCCCTTCCTCATTGGTTTAGGAATGAGAACCTGACCTAAGCTGGTCCAGTTGGAACGAGCCTCAACACCATCACTGGGGAGGCTGAGATACCCGTTTTTATCACCTGGGCAACCTCATATGAAGAGGCAATGTCAGGAATGTCTGTGCCCTGTGGTTAGAACAAAACGACATTAAGAAGGGAAAAGTCAGTGAGCCCTAAAAAGGCGGGCCCTTTGGAGCAAACCAGATCTGGAGCTGGCCCTGAGTTCTGATTTAGATACGGTGTGTCTTTGCAAAATTCTTGTTGAAATTTAATTGCCAATGTAAATGTGTTGAGAGGTGGTGGGATCTTTTTGGTTTGTTTGTTTGTTTAGATCCAGGGACAAACTGGAAAAGAGGTGTTTGAGTCTTGAAGGATCCACTCTCATGAGGGATTAATTCAGTATCTCCAGAGAGAGTGCGTTCTTGCTCTTGTGGGACTGGATCGTTGACTGTAAGAGCAGATTATGTCAATCAACAATTTTTCTTCTTCTTTTTTTGGCTTTAGGTAATTTGGATCAAGTTTTCTATTTATTGTGAACATCAAATCCTAATTGTTACACAACCTTCATTGTTTTGCTTGTCCCTGTATCCACAAGAACCCTGCTCATGGAAGATGCTGAGTAACTACCGTATCTGTTGTATAATGTGCAAATGGGAGAATTTGGGGTGGCTTAATAGAGGAGGTGACAGCTGAAGCCTTAATTTGAACCTATTTCCTTACAAAATGTGTAACATTGCCCTAGATTTAAATGCATCTGAAATCTGAAGTGTTTCCCTGTGTACTTTATAGCAGAACGTTTGCTACCTGAGATTATTAACCTGCTCACCTGTCATTTCCCAGTAACTCCTGTATATTTCTGCTTCAACCCTGGACTTTCAACCTCAAAAAAACAGGGTTTTAAACTGGGAGAAGGGAGCAGAAAGGAATGATTCAGTTCTAGCTGCCATTCACTCTGCTGGATAAGGTAATCTTTTTTTTTTTCTCCCCCCAAATGACCTGTAATTTCTTAGATTTCAACTTCAAGTCTCATTTCTCAGGCATTTAAGATGCCTTAGGCTTTTTACCGAGCTAGATGGAAGCCAAGATTTTATTATTCTCTTGGGGACTATTCTGCTAAGCTAGAGCCATCAGAGGCAACTTTAACTTTAGGTTGTTATATGATATCTTTCAAAATATAATCAGGTTGTGTGGTTCATGATCTGGCTATTCGATTAAAGGAATGTGTTGCCAAAGGGCTGCACTTCTGAAAATACTGAGAGATAAACAAACTTGACCAGACAGGGAATGAAAATTCTACAAGTTGAGTACCTATATTTTGATCAGGAAATTCTTTTCCTCCTTTCCTGGTTCACCAAAAAGCATACTTTCCCAGACTACTTACATTCTCAAAATGTATTTATTACTCTCAGAGTTGCCGGAATATATATCCTACAACTACTGATTTTTGACTTCCCAATGTATTTTTTGCACACTTTTGCTTATATTTTAGGGTGGTTTTTCTTGGAGGGGGAGAAGGAAGAATAGGTTGCAAGAAATACTGGTAGAAAAGCAGTAATAAATCACTTCACCTTTCCCGTCAAATAATTCCTCTTGTATTATCCTTTTTAGGGAACATTTATACAATTTCTTTGGTGAATATCAGGATATTTAGAGTCTTAAAACATCTCCTTAGAGTCACTTATTAATTACAAAGAGACAAGTAATAGCTTGACAGTGGAGAAACCTCATGGACACCACATGATCGAAGACACCAGCGATTATATCACCAATAAGATGAACCAACATCAGGTGCCTCCTGCCAGGATGCACTGAGGAGGACACAGTATCGATTCCATGGTAACCTTGCCAAAAATGCTTACCCTGAAACAGTCATGAAGAATTAAATTTGAACAAACCTAAACTGAGAGATGCCACAACTTGCCTATACTTCCTTTCCTTTCCTCTCCTCTCCTCTCTTCTCCTCTCCTCTCCTCTCCTCTCCTCTCCTCTCCTCTCCTTTCCTTTCCTTTCCTTTCCTTTCTTTCTTTCTTTTTTTTTTCTTTTACAGAGTCCAACTCTGTCACCCAGGCTGGAGTGCAGCAGACCAATATGCAGCTCCAACCTCCCGGGTTCAAGTGATCCTCCAACCTCAGCTTCCAAAGTAGCTGGGACTATGGGCACACGGCACCCCTAAGCCCAGTTAATTTTTTTTTTTTTTTTTTTTTGAGAGATGGGATCTCATTATGTTGCCCAAGCCAGTCTCAAACTCCTGGGCTCAAGGAATCCTCTCACCTTGGCCTCCCAAAGTGCTGGGATTACAGGCATGAGTCACTGTGTCCAACCTGGCGTATACTTTTCAAAAATCATCAATTAAATGAAGAGTGAAGAAGCTGATGAACTAATTCATATTTAGACTAAGAGACATGAGAGGTAAGTGCAATGCATGACTGTGAACTGCATACTGAGCTGAAAAAATAGGTACAAAAGATGTTACTGGGATAATTGGCAAATTTTGAATATGGACTATAGATTAGTTAAATGTATCATTGTTAAATTTCTGATTTAGATAATTGTGCTGTAATTATGTAGGAGAATGTCCTTGTTCTTAGGAAATAAACATGATTTACAGACAAAAGGCACAATGTCTTCAATTTATCCTTAAACAGTTCAGGAAAATAATATGTATATACGAAAAGGGTAAATGCCAAAGGCAATGAAGCTAAATGTTAATAATTGGTGAATATGGGTGAAGTAAAGAATAAGAGGTATGTATACTAACCTTGCAAATTTTCTCTAAGTTTGAAACGATATCTATATAATATAGAGATACAGATAGATAGCTGCAAATATATAATATACACACCATTCAAAATAAGTTGATAATCCAGTGCATCAAACTAAAATCCAAACTATTCCTCAGGTTCAGGTATTCTTTTTTTAAAAAAAAATTTTTTTTAATTATTATACTTTAAGTTCTAGGGTACATGTGCATAACGTGCAGGTTTGATACATAGGTACACATGTGCCATGTTGGTTTGCTGCACCCATCAACTCATCATTGCCATTAGGTATTTCTCCTAATGCTATCCCTCCCCCAGCCCCCCACTCCACCACAGGCCCTGGTGTGTGATGTTCCCCACCCTGTGTCCAAGTGATTTCATTGTTCAATTCCCACCTATGAGTGAGAACATGTGGTGTTTGGTTTTCTGTCCTTGTGATAGTTTGCTGAGAATGATGGTTTCCAGCTTCATCTATGTCCCTGCAAAGGACATGAACTCATCCTTTTTTATGGCTGCATAGTATTCCATGGTGTATAAGTGTCACATTTTCTTTATCCAGTCTACCATTGATGGACATTTGGGTTGGTTCCAAGTCTTTGCTATTGTGAATAGTGCAGCAATAAAGATACATGTGCATGTGTCTTTAGAGTAGCATGATTTATAATCCTTTGGGTATATACCCAGTAATGGGATGGCTGGGTCAAATGGTAATTCTAGTTCTAGATCCCTGAGGAATTGCCACACTGTCTTCCACAATGGTTGAACTAATTTACACGCCCACCAATAGTGTAAAAGCACTCTTATTTCTCCATCCTCTCCAACATCTGTTGTTTCCTGACTTTTTAATGATTGCCATTCTAACTGTTGTGAGATGGTATCTCATTGTGGTTTTAATTTGCATTTCTCTGATGACCAGTGATGATGAGCATTTTTTCATGAGTCTGTTGGCTGCATAGATGTCTTCTTTGAAAACTGTCTGTTCATATCCTTTGCCTATTTTGGATGGGGTTGTTTCACTTTTTTCTTGTAAATTTGTCTGGGTTCTTTGTAGATTCTGGATATTAACCTTTTGTCAGATGGGTATATTGCAAAAATTTTCTCCCATTCTGTAGGTTGCCTGTTCACTCTGATGGTAGTATCTTTTGCTGTGCAGAAGCTCTTTAGTTTAATTAGATCCCATTTGTCTATTTTGGTTTTTGTTACCATTGCTTTTGGTGTTTTAGTCATGAAGTCCTTGCCCAAGCCTATGTCCTGAATGGTATTGCCTAGGTTTTCTTCTAGGGTTTTTATGGTTTTAGATCTAACATTTAAGTCTTTAATCCATCTTGAATTAATTTTTGTATAAGGTGTAAGGAAGGGATCCAGTTTCAGCTTTCTACATATGGCTAGCCAGTTTTCCCAGCACCATTTATTAAATAGGGAATCCTTTCCCCATTTCTTGTTTTTGTCAGGTTTGTCAAAGATCAGATGATTGTAGATGTGTGGCATTATTTCTGAGACCTCTGTTCTGTTCCATCGGTCTATATATCTGTTTTGGTACCAGTACCATACTGTTTTGGTTACTGTAGCCTTGTAGTATAGTTTGAAGTCAGGTGGTGTGATGCCTCCAGCTTTGTTCTTTTTGCTTAGGATTGTCTTGGCAATGCGAGCTCTTTTTGCATTCCATATGAACTTTAAAGTAGTTTTTTCCAATTCTGTGAAGAAAGTCATTGGCAGCTTGATGGCGATGGCATTGAATCTATAAATTACTTTGGGCAGTATGGCCATTTTCACGATATTGATTCTTCCTATCCATGAGCATGGAATATTCTTCCATATGTTTGTGTCCTCTTTTATTTCATTGAGCAGTGGTTTGTAGTTCTCCTTGAAGAGGTCCTTCACATCCTTTGTAAGTTAGATTCCTAGGTATTTTATTCTCTTTGTAGTAATTGTGAATGGGAGTTCACTCACGATTTGGCTCTCTGTCTGTTATTGGTGTATAGGAATGCTTGTGATTTTTGCACATTGATTTTATATCCTGAGACTGCTAAAGTTGCTTATCAGCTTAAGGAGATTTTGGGCTGAGATGATGAGGTTTTCTAAATATACAATCATGTCATCTGCAAACAGGGACAATTTGACTTCTTCATTTCCTAATTGAATATCCTTTATTTCTTTCTCTTGCCTGATTGCCCTGGCCAGAACTTCCAACACTGTATTGAATAAGAGTGGTGAGAGAGGGCATCCTTGTCTTGTGCCAGTTTTCAAAGGGAATGCCTCCAGTTTTTGCCCATTCAGTATGGTATTGGCTGTGGGCTTGTCATAAACAGCTCTCATTATTTTGAGATACGTTCCATCAATACCTAGTTTATTGAGAGTTTTTAGCATGAAAGGCTGTTGAATTTTGGCAAAGGCCTTTTCTGACTCTAGTGAGATAATCATGTGGTTTTTGTCATTGGTTCTGTTTATGTGATTGATTACATTTATTGATTTGCATATGTTGAACCAGCCTTGCATCCCAGGGATGAAGCTGACTTGATCGTGGTGGATAAACTTTTTGATGTGCTGCTGGATTCAGTTTACCAGTATTTTATTGAGGATTTTTGCATCAATATTCATCAGGGATATTGGTCTAAAATTCTCTCTCTCTCTCTTTTTTTTTTTTTTTTTTTTTTTGATTATGTCTCTAGATAGGCTTTTGTATCAGGATGATGTTGGCCTCATAAAATTAGTTAGGGAGGATTCCCTCTTTTACTATTGATTGGAATAGTTTCAGAAGGAATGGTTCCAGCTCCTCCTTGTACCTCTGGTAGAATTCGGTTGTGAATCCATCTGGTCCTGGACTTGTTTTGGTTGGTAGGCTATTAATTATTGCCTCCATTTCAGAGCCTGTTATTGATCTATTCAGAGATCAACTTCTTCCTGGTTTAGTCTTGGGAGAGTATATGCGTCCAGGAATTTATCAATTTCTTCTAGATTTTCTAGTTTATTTGCATAGAGATGTTTATAGTATTCTCTGATGGTGGTTTGTATTTCTGTGGGATCGGTGGTGATATCCCCTTTATCATTTTTTTATTGCATCCATTTGATTCTTCTTTCTTTTCTTCTTTATTAGTCTTGCTAGTTGTCTATCAATTTTGTTGATCTTTTCAAAAAACCAGCTCCTGGATTCACTGATTTTTGAAGGGTTTTTTGTGTCTCTATCTCCTTCAGTTCTGCTCTGATCTTAGTTATTTCTTGCCTTCAGCTGGCTTTTGAATGTTTTTGCTCTTGCTTCTCTAGTTCTTTTAATTGTGATGTTAGGATGTTGATTTTAGATCTTCCCTGCTTTCTCTTGTGGGCATTTAGTGCTATAAATTTCCCTCCACACACTGCTTTAAATGTGTCCCAGAGATTCTGGTACATTGTGTCTTGGTTCTCACTGGTTTCAAAGAACATCTTTATTTCTGCCTTCATTTCATTATGTACTCAGTAGTCATTCAGGAGCAAGTTGTTCAGTTTCCATGTAGTTGTGTGGTTTTGAGTGAGTTTCTTAATCCTGAGTTCTAATTTGATTGCACTGTGGTCTGAGAGACAGTTTGTTGTAATTTCTGTTCTTTTACATTTGCTCTGATGAGTGCTTTACTTACAATTATGGGGTCAATTTTAGAATAAGTGCAATGTGGTGCTGAGAAGAATGTATATTCTATTGATTTGGAGTGGAGAGCTCTGTAGATGTCTATCAGGTCTCCTTGTTGCAGAGCTGAGTTAACCTTCTGTCTCATTGATTTGTCTACTATTGACAGTGGGGTGTTAAAGTCTCCCAATATCATTGTGTGGGAGTCTAAGTCTTTGTGTAGTTCTCTAAGGACTTGCTTTGTGAATCTGGGTGCTCCTGTATTGGGTGCATATATATTTAGGATAGTTAGCTCTTCTTGTTGAATTGATCCCTTTACCATTATGTAATGGCCTTCTTTGCCTCATTTGATCTTTGTTGGTTTAAAGTCTGTTTTATCAGAGACTAGGATTACAACCCCTGCTTCTTTTTGCTTTCCATTTGCTTGGTACATCTTCCTCCATCCCTTTATTTTGAGCCTATGTGCATCTTTGCACATGAGATGGGTCTCCTGAATACAGCACACTGATGGGTCTTGACTCTATCCAATTTGCCAGTCTGTGTCTTTTAACTGGGGCATTTAGCCCATTTACATTTAAAGTTAATATTTTTATTTGTGAATTTGATCCTGTCATTATGATGTTCGCTGGTTATTTTGCCCATTAATTGATGAGGTTTCTTCATAGCATTGATGGTCTTTACAATTTGGCATGGTTTTGCAGTGGCTGGTACTGGTTGTTTCTTTCCATGTTTAGTGCTTCCTTCAGGAGCTCTTGTAAGGCAAGTCTAGTGGTGACAGAATCTCTCAACATTTGCTTGTCTATAAAGGGTTTTATTTCTCCAGCTTAGTTTGGCTGGATATGAAATTCTGGGTTGAAAATTATTTTCTTTAAGAATGTTGAGCCGGGCACGGTGGCTCACGCCTGTAATCCCAACACTTTGGGAGGCTGAGGCAGGCAGATCACAAGGTCAGGAGATCGAGGCCATCCTGGCAAACACAGTGAAACCCCATCTCTACTAAAAAAATACCAAAAAAAAAAAAAAATTAGCTGGGCATGGTGGCAGGTGCCTGTAGTCCCAGCTACTTGGGAGGCTGAGGCAGGAGAATGGTGTGAACCCAGGAGGCAGAACTTGCAGCGAGCAGAGATCTCGCCACCACACTCCAGCCTGGGCAACAGAGCGAGATTCTGTCTCAAAAAAAAAAAATGTTGAATATTGACACCCACTCTCTTCTGGCTGGTAGGGTTTCTCCTGAGAGATCTGCTGTTAGTCTGATGGGCTTCCCTTTGTGGGTAACTCAACTCGACCTTTCTCTCTGGCTGCCCTTGACACTTTTTCCTTCATTTCAACCTTGGTGAATCTGACAATTATGTGTCTTGGGGTTGCTCTTCTTGAGGAGTATCTTTGTGGTGATCTCTGTATTTCCTGAATTTGAATGCTGGCCTGCCTTGCTAGGTTGGGGAAGTTCTCCTGGATAATATCCTGAGGAGTGTTTTCCAACTTGGTTCCATTCTCCCCATCAATTTCAGGTACACCAATTAAACATAGATTTGGTCTTTTCACATAGTCCCATATTTCTTGGAGGCTTTGTTCATTTCTTTTTACTCTTTTTTCTCTAACCTTGTCTTTTTGCTTTATTTTATTAATTTGATCTTCAATCACTGATATCCTTTCTTCCACCTCATCCAATCAGCTATTGTGCTTGTGTCACGAAATTCTCGTGCCATGGTTTTCAGCTCCATCAGATCATTTAAGGTCTTCTCTACACTGTTTATTCTAGTTAGACATTCATCTAATCTTTCTTCAAGGTCTTTAGCTTCCTTGTGATGGGTTCAAACATCCTCCCTTAGCTCAGAGAAGTTTGTAATTACCGACCTTCTGAAGCCTACTTCTGTCAACTTGTCAAAGTCATTCTCCATCCAGCTTTGTTCCGTTGCTGGCGAGGAGCTGTAATCCTTTGGAGGAGAAGAGGCGCTCTGATTTTTAGAATTTTCAGCTTTTCTGCTCTGTTTCTCCCCATCTTTGTGATTTTATCTACCTTTGGTCTTTGATGTTGATAACCTACAGATGGGTTTTTGGTGTAGATGACCTTTTTGTTGATGTTGATGCTGTTCCTTTCTGTTTGTTAGTTTTCCTTCTAACAGTCAGGTCCCTCAGCTGCAGGTCTGTTGGAGTTTGCTCAAGTTCCACTCCAGACCCTGTTTGCCTGGACCAGCAGAGGCTGCAGAACAGCAAATATTGCAGAACAGCAAATATTGCTGCCTGATCCTTCCTCTGGAAGCTTCGTCCCAGAGGGGCAGCCGCCTATGTGAGGTATCTGTCAGCCCTTACTGGGAAGTGTCTCCCAGTTAGGCTACACAGGGGTCAGGGACCCACTTGAGGCAGTCCGTCCATTCCCAGAGCTCAAACGCCATGCTGGGAGAACCACTGCTCTCTTCAGAGCTGTCAGACAGGGATGTTTAAGTCTGCAGAAGTTGTCTGCTGCCTTTTGTTCAGCTATACTTTGACCACAGAGGTGGAGTCTAGAGGCAGTAGGCCTTGTTGAGCTGTGGTGGACTCTGACCAGTTCGAGGTTCCTGGCCACTTTGTTTACCTACTCAAGCCTCAGCAATGGCAGACGCCCCTCCCCTAACCAGGCTGCTGCCTCGCAGATTGATCTCAGACTGCTGTGCTAGCGGTGAGCAAGGCTCTGTGGGCGTGGGACCCACCAAGTCAGACATGGGAGAGAATTGCCTTGTCTGCTGGTTGCTAAGACCTTGGGAAAAGTGCAGTATTTGGGTGCAGAGTGTCTCGTTTTCCCAGGTAGTCAGTCACGGCTTCCCTTGGCTAAGGAAATGGAAATCCCCCAACCTCTTGCACTTCCCCAGTGAGGCGATGCCCCACCCTGCTTCAGCTTGCCCTCCATGGGCTGCACCCACTGTCCAACAAGTCCCAATGAGATGAACCAGGTACCTCAGTTGGAAATGCAGAAATCACCTGTCTTCTGCATCAATAACGTGGGAGCTGCACACCAGAGCTGTTCCTATTAGTCCATCTTGAAACACCCCCCAGGTTCAGGTATTCTTAGGCAATATATATAGAAACAAAGGCAGGCTATCCACAGAGACAGGGTCAGTGGATACATTAATCAGGGCCCTGCCTATATTCCTATTAATTTATTTTTTCACTAGACTAAAACATTTTACACCTCCTCAAACTTAATGCAGATTTCTTATATGTTTAAACACTCAAAGCACAAATTCCATACTTGTCCCCAAGTGAGGTCTAAGTTTGTTAATATTCTTGTGTGTGCTAACAAATAAGCAGAGCTTTCTGCATAACCTAACTTTTACAAACATAAACTTCTTCTAATATGCCCTATTTCCTATTTTCTTAGAAAATCCAATCAACATCTCTAGGATTTCAGATACTACAAGCTCTTATTTCTGTCACATCAAATGAACAATTTTATTCTTTAGCTGCTTAAAATAAATTCAATAAGCCTTTGCTCATTGCTAGCTTTTCTATCTCTCTTCCAATCTCTTTGATCAGGATCAAGATCAAGATTCTGTCCACTCCGGAATAATAATCCAGGGGTAATTAGAACTTCTTACCTTCTTTAGCCCAAAAGAAACCAATTTATCACAAACTGTCAGGGATTCCATCTTTAAATTACCAAGAGACCAATTACTGACAGAAACCAGGAATCTTCCTTCCAATTAAAATGACTGATTTCTTTGCAGACTCGGTAGCATTTCACTTTTTAATTATACTCATTCCCCTCAAATGTGAAAAAATTCTTCCTCATTTTATTTTCCTTCCAAAGAACGTGATACAACAAACATTAATCATGGAAGGCAAGGCCAGACCTGGTAATGCCTTTGGCAGAATTGGACAACATCTAACGTTTTATGCATCTTCAGCTTGTAGAGCCCCTTCAGCTCTAAAAGGAGGGAGGAGGGACTACTTCTTTGTTACCTCACCTAATTCACTTAAGTGCATGCCAAACCTGCCAGCTTCAGGTAAGTTATGATGAGACAGCATTAGGCATTTCAATCAACAGGCTCTAGCAGGGGATTCAGGCCATAGGGACAGAACACGATTTTGTTTCTGGTGCAAAGAACAGAACTGCAGTATTGGAGACAAAGCAGTGGATAGAGGTAAACACAAGGAACACAAGAAAAAAAATGGTTTTTTCTTGGTTGTATGGCATTAGAATGATTACAAGTTGCAAATCATTTTATTTATTTATTTATTTATTTATTTATTTATTTATTTATTGAGATAGAGTTTCGCTCTTGTTGCCCAGGCTAGAGTGCAATGGCACAATCTTGGCTCACTGCAACCGCTGCCTCCCAAGTTCAAGCAATTCTCCTGTCTCAGCTTCCTGACTAGCTGGGATTATAGGCATGTGCCACCACGCCCAGCTAATTTTGTATTTTTAGTAGAGATGGGGTTTCACATGTTGGTGAGGCTGGTCTCGAACTCCCGACCTCAGGTGATCCACCCACCTCAGCCTCCCAAAGTGCTGGGATTACAGGCGTGGGCCACTGCACCCAGCCTTAACTAATTTTAAAAGAAAAAAAAAGTTCCAAGTTCCATTTGGGGAAGCAGTATACTTTAGAGGCTCCAAAGGAACACAAGGCAGCCCCTCTCCCAGCCTCTGCAAGGCTGCAAAGACACCTGTCAATCTACCTTGCTTTCCATTTTAATCTTCAAGGAAAGACCAACCAGTTCTGGCTCCTGCAGCTTGCTGACCCAGAAGCCTTTATCTTTATCTCCCCTTTTCATCCCTCTCTGCATGGTCAGCAGGTTGGCATCAGTTCATTCCCTCGAGACATACAAAGGTCAAGTTTTTTGCTCTGATGAATATTTTCCAGCAATATCTATTCCAGAACCTCCCTGTTTGGCCAGACACCAGAGATTACCCCTTGTCCGTATGTGGTAGTTAACCATTTTCCAAAAGCTTTCAGATTTATAAAGATGGTTCTGGGGGAACTCACAAGATACTAAATTTCCTCATTCAACCACAGAATCATATTTGACTGCTTTAGCAGAAAATGAAATTGGATACTAAGCTCTTGAAAAAATATATATATTAAAAGTCCATGTATGTGGTGATGGCTCATGCCTGTAATCACAGCACTTTGGGAGGACAAGGCAGGTGGATCACTTGAGGTCAGGAGTTTGAGACCAACCTGGCCAACATGGTAAAACCCTATCTCTACCAGAAACATAAAAGTTAGCCAGGCGTGGTGGCAAGTGCCTGTAGTCCTAGCTACTTCGGAGGCTGAGGCAGGAGAATCACTTGAGCCCAGGAAGCAGAGGTTGCAGTGAGCCAAGATCACACCACTACACTGTAGCCTGGGCAACACAGCCAGACTCCATGTCTGTGTTATGTGAAAGATCATACCTCTCTGCCTGTACTCCAAGCTCTGTTTACAATACTCAGGAAGACCAACGTGACCTACATTAAGATTTTTCATTCAGCCAGACGCAGTGGCTCTTGCCTGTAATCCCAGCACTTTGGGAGGCCAAGACTAAACGATCACTTGCAGCCAGGAATTCAAGACCAGTCTGGGCAACATAGCAAGACCCTGTCCTACAAAAAATTTAAAAAGTTAGCCGGGCATAGTGACATAAACCTGTAGTCCTAGCTACTGGGGAGGCTGAGGCAGAAGGATCACTTGAGCCTGGGAGGTCGAAGCTGCAGTGAGCTAGTATCATGCCACTGCACTCCAGCCTAGGTGACAAAGCAAGACCCTGTCTCTAAAAAAAAAAAACAGACTTCACTGGGTAAGTAAGCTTTACTGAGCACCTTGAAGGGCAAGGCAGGACACTAGGTGCCAGAGGTAGAGAACCATGGTTCTTTCCATGCTGCTCTATGGGGGAAGGCACATATGCAGCCACCTCGGCACAGTAAAGAACAAAATAGAAATGGTACGATGAGAGAAAAGGATCCCCCTGGTGAGAACAAAGGAAAAGAACATAGTCCCAATGGAAAGGACACAAATGAGTTTAGGAAGAGGTTGGCGATTGTCATCTGGTCTTCCCGAGTGGGCACAGAAACTCCAGGCTTATGTCATAGTGTGGGCAATGCATGCCACTTTCCAACAATCACAAACACAGGAGAGGTGCAAGAGGCCAGGTCCCATGATACAAAGTCCTGACTGACTGCCAGGCTAGGTGAACTGGACTTTGTACGCATCAACAAGGAGCACAAGGGGAAGTCACAGTCCAACTGGCTTTGGTGGGACGGGAATATGGGGGCGGAGAAGAGGCTGCTGAATGATCCACTGAGGGCTGACACAGCAGAGCTAATGTGGCAATGGAACGAAAATAAGCAGATATTTAAGAAGCACAGGTCTGGTACAGATGACAGGGATGTGCAACCACATATGAAAGGGTGAGGAAGAAGGGGAAGCTGACTCTGAGCGTGACTTTTGTGTGTGAACACTTAGTTGCAATCCATGGACTGCCTGGTTTTTCATTGTGGTTATTATTCACATCTTGCATCGAGCCCTTGTTTTAAACTTTTAAACATCCTTCAGGTAAGTGGGGGAGTTATTTCAACTCTCCTTTTACAGATAACAGAACCAAGCCTTGGAGGCTGTGACCTGAACAGGGGAGCCAACAGAGATGGGACAGGACACTGGCGGAGTCCTCATCATACAATCAAATGAAACAGGAAGATAGCTCAAAACAGTCCTAGTGGCATGTTTCTGGGGCAAATGGGACAGAGCTCATAGAACTCTACACCTTCAGCTGCAATGGAAGGTGGTTCGCTGATAACGCCCATTCCAAAAGCAAATGGAAAGCTCCCACACTGTTGAATTTTTTTAAATGGATGCGCAAGAGTTAAATCTTAGATCTTTGGTTGAACTAAATTACCCTTAGCAGGTGCTATTTTCAGACCTCAAGCTTTCCCATCATAAAGTTTAAAAAAGAACGATTTGTCCAAAAAGCAGGTAGAGAAATTCATTGACAAGGGCTTAGATGTTTTAGGACTTTAATGTTCTTTACATATTCAACATAAAACACTGACAATAGATAAACAATAGGGGAAAGACTTTTCAGCAAAGTATCACTCTCGTCGTCAAACATTACAAAGAAAACAGTCAAGAGAACAAAGGATAGGGTAATTTAACAGAAATGTTTAGTTTAATGGCATAATTGAAAAACAACCAACCAATCAACTTTCTCTTCTACCTCTGGAAAGAACAGTAAAAATGAATCAAGAACTTCTAGATCTTTTTCATAAAACAGCTTAAAAAGAGGAAGGGGAGGGCTGAGGAGGGGGTGCAACTGTTGCTAATGGAATAATGCACAAAGTCAAGGATTTAATAAATTCTAAAAGTGTCTACATGTATCAGTGATAACCATATAATTAGAAATATAAATGTATAGAGACATAAAGTATATGGTATTAAAAACAGACCTTGCTAATATAAACATATATAAAGTATGTCACTTCTTTTGTGATAACAGTATAAAGATCGATCTACAGTTTGCCCTTTGCCTGGTACTCTTAAACCACTCCTTCAATGGTCAATGTTGACCTTGAATCAACAGCCGCTGAACCCAGGAGACCCCACAGATGTCTAGATTCAGCACCTAGAAGGCCCCACCTACCCTCTATGCTGTGTGTTCCCATGACTCCAGAAATAATTAATTGCAACTTGCATTATTAAGTCCACAGGCAAGTTTGAAATCTAACTAGAAAAAGTAGCAGCAAAGGCAAAATAAGCAGGAATTTGTTAGAAAAGCAACAAGAAGGTTTCTTAAAATGCTTCCAGTTCAAGTCAGAATTAAGGTGAACATTAGGTCCCACCAGCTTTACAGAGCCGTAGATGTTTTGCTGTTCTTTCAAAAAAGAAGAACCTACAATAAACATGTTCATTTAAGAAAAATACTGTGTTTGTTAACTTTTTGTAGCCATCGCAAGTTACTTTAAACTTTGTATGTTGTTCAGGAACAGAGTATATCCTGGTTAGGATGTGTTCATAGCTGATGCATCTCCAAAAAATTTTTCATGAAGGCGGCCAGCTTCTGAACATCTTCAATTGTGACAGCGTTATACAGAGAGGCCCGGATGCCTCCCACAGACCTAGAATGACCAAAGATCCAGGCATTGAGAACAAAAACGTCTAATTTAGCACCAAAATGACTTTTTCTAGCCACTGTCTCCTGAAAGTTGCAGCACCTGAGACCATCGTTTCCAGTCTCCGACCTAAAAACTCCCGACACCTGGCACAGAGCTTCACGCGTCTCAGTCATCAGAAAATTCTCCCTTAAGCTGTGAAGGTTCACCATGCTCACATTTAACTGAGAGCCATTCAAACTCTTCACTCTTAGCAAAGAAAGAAAACAAGATGGGAGGAAGAGAAGATAAGCTGGGAGAAGATAAGCTGGAAGAAGGTGGCGATTCTGTTCACCATTCATGAGCCTGCCGTGACAGCGCCAGCAAGATGGGGGCCAGGCATCTCCCTGCTGCTCTTCTCATGTGAGGACATTTTTTTTCATAGAGCATGCAAGACTAGCTACTAATTTGATGTTCAGTTGGAATAATAATGATGCTCTACCTTCGGAACAGAGTGGTGCTGGCCTCATCAGAGATGGAATGGCAACTTCTGTGCTATATGAGCAGTGTAAGAGATTTTTCAAAGGTAATTTTGCCAAAACCCCCATGGAAGATGGAGCACCATTATACTCTCAGCTGGGGAATTACACAAAGGGTTCCATAAACAACAGGAAGAAGGCACATCCTTATAAGAGCTGGGTTGGCCCAACAAAGTACATAACTGCTACTCCATGCTAAGGAGGTTCCTATAGATTTGTTTTATTCTGCATTTGAAAAACTAAGCTAATTCTTTACCAAGCTTGTGGATTGCAGATGTACTCACCTATGCCCTTTCAAGGACAACATATTGAGTTCAAGAGCTTTATCAAGAAATCTTTTTTCTAAAGCATCATCTCCTTTGGCATTGCCAATGCGGAATGGAATATTCATCTTGCTTCTATTTTGGGGCTCCACTGGACATCTGAAAAACATGTTCATTATTCCAGCTACTTTTCTGAAATGTATGGGTTGTCATAAACAAATCAACAGATTTTTAAAAACACTTCCTAGATGCAAGCAGAAGATTTTTTAAAAAACAAAAAACAAAAAATCTGCCCCAGTACATTTATTGTTTACTTAAGGAAACCAAACTCTTGCATATGGAACAGTGGGTTATCATCCCATTGTATGACTTATACTTAATTTCCATCAGCCTCAGTTTCCTCACCTGAAAACTGGGAATAATAATATCTCCATTTCAGACTAGTTGTGACAGTTTAGTGGCACTACATATATGAAGATTCCAACACATGGCAGCCGCATGGCAAATGTGACTGACCTCTTTCTCTGTAAGGCTGCAGAGAAATGATAAGTTGGTCCTATAGTGGCTGTAAGGCAAAAGTAATGAGCAGCAACTTTAAAAGACTTACCATGGTATTGCCCCAAGCTGTGTGACCTTGAGCAAGTTACTTAACCTCTCTACTATGCCTCACTTTCCTCATCTGAACAGTCATAATAATAGAGGAACCTATCTCAACCACCTCAAGTTGTCATAAGCATTAACTAAGTCAGTCTTTATAGAGAATTTTTGTGGCCCATTTAAAAATAAGAAGAGGTGGAATCTAATTTTCCATCTTTTGAATCTGAGCTGGCCTTTTGACTGGCTTTGGCCAAGAGATTACAACAGACTCTTTGCAACTTCCAAGCTTAGGCCTCAAGAGACCTTACAGCCTCTCTTCCTACTCTCTTAAAATATCACTGTCATGGTGGCTCACACCTGTAATCCCAGCACTTTGGGAGGCCGAGGCGGGTGGATCATGAGGTCAGGAGTCTGAGACCAGCCTGACCAACATGGTGAAACCCCTGTCTCTACTAAAAAAATAAAAAAATAAAAAAAATTACCTGGGCATGGTGGCGCATGCCTGTAATCCCAGCTACTCAGGAGGCTGAGGCAGGAGAATTGCTTGAACTCGGGAGGCAGAGATTGCAGTGAGCCAAGATTGCGCCAGAGTACTCCAGCCTGGGTGACAGAGCAAGACTCTGTCTCAAAAATATACATATATATATATGTATTGCTGTATTGCTGTCACTTAAGCATGTCTGAGCTAGCGTGCTGGAAATAAGTGTCCCAGCCAACAGCCAGCACCAACTGCCAGATTATGTGAAACCAGTATAGACCATCTGGCTCCAAATGAATAACTAAATGATGACTTCAGTAGAATGAGACATCCCAAGACCAGCAGAAGACCCCCCTAGCTGAGCTCAGCCCAACCTGCTGACCCAAAAAACTACAAACAAGAGAATGGTGGTTGTTTTCAGTCACTTAAGTTTTTAAGGTGTTCTATGATGCAGAAATAAATAACTGACACAATTTAAAACTGTGTCTGCAACACATTAAATGCTATATAAGTACCTGTTAATACATTTATCTTTTAAAATTTTTTTATTTTTAATTTTTCTGGGTACATAGTAGGTGTATGTCTTTATGGGAATAAATTCATATTTTTATTCCCAGCACCTTGCATAAGGTACATATCGACTCTCAAAAATGATTATGAGTGAATTTTTGTCTAGGAAAGGTTCGTGTTTGACTTCAGTTTCTGCTTTGGAAAATAAGCAGCCAAAATTATTTTTCACTGGCAACCAAAGGAGACAAATGGAAGAATAGCTGACATTACTCTGCAATTAAAAAAAAAAAAAAAAAAAAAAGGTACAATGTGTAATAACCCTCTCTTTCCCTTTGCTCAAGTATATCCTATTTTATTCTTACACTTCTATGGGTAGAATTCATTAAAATTACAGCAAATAAAGGCAGTGTGAGAGGCCCCCTAAGGGCACATCCGTAATTCTTATTAAAGTTAATGAGAGTCTAGAACACACCTTCGAGCAAAAGAGAGGCCAAAGGGGAAACCAAATATGTGGAAAAGACTTTCAGCCTGAATTCCAGGCCCCACTATTCGAAGTGGTAGGTTTCATGGCTGACATTGAAATTAAACATTCAGCGTCTACCCTCTTTTGATATTCCACTGCCTCAGGCTCCCAATGTGAGGCTCCAATCAGAGAGGTGGAGCAACAAAAAGCACATTTAACTTAAGAGAAAAAAAACTGAAAGCAGGAAGAATTAAGCATCTGTATTTACAGTTCCTCTCCCTCCAATTTACCCATCCTATCATGAAAGTAGAAGATATCACAAAGCAATAATGTCATAAAAGCGAGAAATTAAAGACTCAATTGTCATGCAACAAATATTTATGCACTACCCGTGGGAGAATGCCTCTAGTATGGGGCTGGGGGTAGAAAAAAAGATGAAAGGAAATTAACTGCTCCCAATCTACAGAGAGATAGCTCCGGAGGGAATCACAATTATATGTAAGAAGTGCTGTAACAGCCAAGGGCTGCAAAGGCAGAGATGCCAGATAAGGAATTATGCAGAGGCAAGGTTGACAGCTTTCAGGGGAGGGGACACAGCGTGGTTACAACAGATGAGAAGGAAGGGCATCTGGCAGACAGCTGCATCTGCAAAGGCACAAAGGCTTCCAGCAAGTCCGCTGACTTAACTGAAGCACTGGCTTCCTGGCTGGGGTGGCTGGGAAGACCCACAGGGCCCGGGCTGTGGAGTGCCCTGCTGGGAACTGGACTGGATTCTTGAGCAATGAGGAGTAATCCAGTTTGTATAACAAAATGTGCTCTGTGTTATAGAAAAACAATTATAGCACACAGAGGAGAGACTGGGGAGTGAAGAAACTGGGAACCCACAGAGCTGCTGGAAAGCTTTTATGAAGAACTTTCTAGGGTTCCAGTATCTAATATGGCCACAGTAGTCTAAAATGACCAAAGTCATTTTTTTCCACCTTTAGGAAGCTACATGGGAACAACCAGATCACACAGCCCTGATGCTACTGTGCATGTGAATGAACCTGTTTTCTGCTTCATTCCTGAAGGCTGCACGTCTATTTTGGATTGTATATTGTGTTTGTGTATTTACGCTTTGATTCATAGTAATGTCTCATGTTATGGGTTTGCACTGAATGCAAACTGTAAACTAAAAAAAAGAAATGGCTGGGAAAAAAAAAAAAAAAAAAAACTTTCTAGGTCAAAAGAGCTAGGGCCTGTACCAAGGTGCTGGCACTGAGGAGCTTCAAGCATGGGCGGCAAACTCAAAGCCAGCAGGTCCCCGCACTACTCACATAAATGGGTAGGACGGGCCGGTGTGGAAGGTGCAAACAAGCTCTCACATTTTAAACGTGGAGGACTAGTCTGAAAAAGAGGTTCTCCCTTTTTTTTTCCTGAAACATATGGCTGTCTCTGTCAAAGTTTCTTTTTCCCAATTTCAGAGGCACATGGATTATGGAATAAGAAACCAGATCTCTAAGTATCTTCCAAGAGCCCAATGTTGGCTCAAATTGTGTTTTTAAACACGGGTGACCCCTGTCAAGCACCACTGTGGGCTGGATCTGGCTCCTGCTCCCCAGTGAGCAGTCCCTGGAGTTAACACCAAATATCAGAGGTGACCAAGTCTGTTGTTTGAATGGGTTGAGGGGTGAGGTAGGAGAAGGGGCCAAGGTAGACTGAGAGGCTATGTGGGCTATGGATGGGCATGGAACCAGCTGGTAATCCCAGGGCTGCAAAGATTTAAGGAGAAAGTCCAAGTGGGAGCCAGGGAAAGAGCCACGCTTCCCAACGTCTGGGTGGAGCACAGAGAAGATGTCAACAGGCGTTCTGGGAAAGCGGTTTCATGGCCAGAGAAACTTAGGAAAGCTGCATTCACAGAGCTAGGCAGGCCTCCTCATTCCTGACTTCCTGAAGCCTCTCAAGGGCTCAGCGACCACATAAATGAGGAACCCCCAGGAGGTCAGACAAGAATGCAGTGATCCCCCATGACTGAAAAACACTTCCTATTGCGGGGATGAGAGTTCCAGACAGTCCCCAAGGAGACACGCTGCTCACAGACACACCGAGACTTCCCAAAGTACTGGAGGAGGGGAACATGGCGGAGGTACACCTTCTTCAGCCAGGGACACCCATCCCACAAAGGTGGCAAGGCTCAGAAGGGAAGGCAAGAAAGTCACAGGAGATGAGAAGGCGAAGAAGAAACATCACTCCCCCATCAAGCCCCTCTGAAAGGATGTGTCAGCTACACAGGCAATGAGAAAGAAGAGTACGTGAAGAGAAGCCCACCAAATGTAACCCTATACAGGCCTCTCCTTACTGCCTGGTTTTGTCAACAAAAAATTAATTTTAAATATGTACACGATTATGAAAATTTAGAATAAAAATATGAAGATCTGCCACCCCTCTTCCCACAGAGGTGGCTACCCTAACGGTCTGCTGTGCATTCCTCAGGATCGTTTTAGATACACACATGTACATCTGTGTGTATATGCGAGTATACATGTATGTGTGTCTATGTGTATATACGGATTTATATATAACTGTTGTAGGTTTTTTGTTTTTGTTTGAGACAGGGTCTCACCCTGTCACCCAGGTGGGAGTGTGGTGGTCCAATCTCAGCCTCCTGCAGCCTCGACCTCCTGGGATCAAGCGATTCTCCCGCCTCAGCTTCCCAAGTAGCTGGGACTATAGGCACGCACCACCACACCCGGCTAATTTTTTTTATTATTGTTATTTGTAGAGATGAGATCTCACTATGTTGCCCAGGCTGGTCTCAAACTCCTTGGAAGTCAAACAATTTTCCCACCTTGGACTCCCAAAGTGCTAGGATTACAAGCATCAGCCACTGCACCTGGCCTTGTTGTAGTTTTTAAGGACTCATAGATTTGTCTTTTTCTATATTTGCTCTTGCCCCTTTTGGTCTGATGACATATCTTCCCATGTCTGTTAAGTCATCTTCCCATGTCTGTTAGGAGACTCGCTTCATCCTTCTCAATGCAGTTATTCCATATTACCCACAGATCCTAATTTATTTCATCAGACCCCTACTGATAGGCACGCCTCCATATTTTCACCATTACATCCTACACTGGACTTGCTGGTCCCTAATTTTGTGCACACCTCTGTACCCAGGCAGAGTGCCTGGGAAAAAAATTAAGGGCATCAGGAACAAAATAAGAAAGCATAGAAGGAATTCTGCCAGAAGGGTAAATGTGTAGACATAAAAATCCTTGGTCAAAGCGCATGTAAGTTTTGAATTATAATGAGTGCTGCAATCTCCTTATAATTCAAATTTGTCCAGATTTATACTCCAAATTTGTCCAGATTTATACTCTCAGCAAAAGTGCATCCCCTCACTAGCACCAGATGTTATCAATCCTTTTAATGTCTGCAGATCAAAGGCAAAACATATCTCACGGTTTTAATCTGCATGTCCTAAGGAACTAATGAAGGTGGCATCTTTCCATTTGTCTATGAGGCAGCTTGCATTTCTTCTGAGTTGTTTCCTCATACTGTTAGCAACCACCACGCCCCCACTTTTATTTCCTTAGCCTTTTTCATTCATCTGTGGGTTCTTGCCTATATTAAGGATAGTAACCTTTATGTGTTATATACTACAAAATCTTTCTCATTCTGTCATTTTTAATTCTGTTTATGATGTCTTAAGCCACATAAAATTTTAAAATGTTCATGTCATTAAATATGTCATTCTTTTACTTTATGGCTTCAGTTGTATGGCCTCTTTAAGGCCTTCTGCACTCCTGGACTTAGATAGCAGCAGAGGTTCTGGAACGAGCCTTCCAGCCCCAGGTTCATAGCCTGGCTGCTCCCACTTCCCAGCTGCATCCTTGTCCTATCTGTGCTTCTGCTGCATAGGCTCAGTGTGTACTTCACAGGGTTGTGATGACAACAAAAGGCATTCACATGTGTAAGGTGCCCAGGACTCTGCCTGCTTCATTTTATTTTAGGGTCTTCACTAGACCCACCGCGTGCCTCCTTCTCTTTCCTAAGGCCTGGTAGCCACATAAGGTGATAAAGGTGACCTCAGATCCAGACATGGAATCTGTCACTTGCACATCCTTATATAATAAAATGAATATCTATTATATAGTTATATAATTAATTATATTACAAAAGCTTGTATTATATAAGCACTGTGTGTCAGGAATACCATAATTGCTTTACATAACAATAACCACAAATAATGCTATTAAGAGCTAACATGCAAGGAATGCTTCCTATGTGCCAAGCACTGTTTCTAGCACTTTACACAAATCAACCAGCACAAGAGTCCTCAATCCTTAGTGTAAAAATGCTCTCAATCCTTACATTATGTACTCTTGATTCAGAAGCATTTCCTTTTAATTCTCTTGACAATTTTAAGAAGTACGTATCATTACCTGCATGGTACAGAGGAGAAAACTGTGGCTTAGAGCAGTTAGGTCACTTCACGAGGTCACATGCACCACCGTGGCAAAGTGAGGCTTCTAAGCCCAAGATGCTAAACAGCCCACGTGGGCTCAATATGGGGTCAGTCAGCACAGCGTGGGTGACTGGGCTATGGAATCAACTCGGAGCCTTCGAAGGTTGTCTTATCTAGTCCCAGAATTCCCTGCCAAGGTCACCGGCAGGGCTGGTGAAACCCCCAGCAAACAACCTGGAACCATGTGAAGTAAAGGAGCTGGCTTACGAGTCAGGGGGCATGGAAGTGGGGAGGGATGCATCTTCTCAGAGACAAAAATGAGGAGCAAAGGTGGTGGTAAATTGCAAATTCTAATTCTAGGTATTCCTCTTTAAAAGTGCACGCCTCCCATGGGGCCATGTTGCTCCACTATTTCCATAGTTCCAAAGAAAAGAAGACTTTCCTGAAAACCTAAGTGAGTTCAGGCACAGCCTGGGAGTCTCCAGCTGTAAACAGAGGAGAGACAGAGGAGAGCCTCCTTTCTACTCCAGTAACAAGCTTCCACAGGACACCAAGCGCCTGGGATGGCGCTTTCCAGGCAGGCAGCCGAGGGGGTGGTGGGAGTTCCCAGAAAGAGGTTTATTCTGAAAAACGACCAGAAGTCCTGGGTCAAGGCAGTTCATAAATGAGTGAAGAGCTCTGGGTGTGAAGGGTGACCAGATTCCCCAGGAGATGACCCGCCTGCAACATCAGTTCGGCAGGCTGCCTTCTGGGAGAGGCCCAGGTTGAGTGCTTGGAGTTAAAGGACCTAGGGGCGGCAGGGAGGATTCAGGAGATTCCCAGAATTCCTTCTATGCTTTTTTATTTTGTTCCTGATGCCCTTAATTTTTTTCCCAGCGGTATCACCGTTCTTTCTGTCCTCTAATATCATGTCTACACATCTCCTGAGAAATATGTAGAGCTAAAAGCTAATAGAAAAATTGGTCTCCCATCCACTATAACCACCAAGTGCTTTTACTCACATTCAGGTTCTCAGCACTTTTTAGGGAGCCAGGGAAGATGATTTATTCTTCTCGATCTTTCAGGAGCCTAGAACAAGACTAGTCTACAGAGTGGGTGCTCAGGAGTCATTTTATGGATGGATGGATGGATGGATGGATGGATGGATGGATGGACAAGTGGGTAGACGGGTGAATAGGTAAAAGGGTGAATGGACAGATGAATGGGTGGGTAGATGGGTGGATGAATGAGTAGATGGATGGATGGATGGATGGATAGATAGACGGGTAGATAGGTGGAAGGGTGGATGGATAGATGGAAGGGTGGATGGGTAGGTAGATGGATGGATAGGTGGGTGGGTGGATGGGCAGCTGAATGGATGGATGGGTGAGCAGATGGAGGGATGGATGGATGGATGGATGGATGATTGATGGATGAGTGAATGGGTAGATGAGTGGATGGATGAATGAATGGATGGATGAATGGGTGGACAGATGGATGAATGGATGAGTGGATGGGTTAATGAATGGGCAGGTGGATAGATGGGTGGATGGGTGAATGGGTAGATGGGTGAATAGGTAGGTGGAAGGATGGGTGGGTAATGGATGGTAGATGGATGAGTGAGTGGGTGGATGGATGGATAGGTAGGTGGGTGGTGGATGAATAGATGGATAGGTGGGTCAGTGGTAGATGGATGAGTGGATGACAGGATGAATGTATAGGTGAATGAGTGGACAGATGGATGAATGAATGAATGAATGAGTGAATGAATGGATGGATAGATGGGTAGGTGGGTGGATGGGTGGGTGAGTAGACGAATGAATGAATACATAGGTGGACTAAACACATCCTCACATGCTTCCACAGACCTTCCTTCCAATCCCAGCATAAGCCATCCCCTTCAAGCAGCCCATGCTCTGCTCCCCAAACACACTGTACACTCTTCCCTCAGTGCCTTTGCAGGGATGATTCTAACCTTTCTAAAGGTTAGAACTCTAAACCTTTCTGCCCTCTTCTCTGCCTAAGTGACCAGGGCTCATAATAAGCTGATGCAAAAGCCCTCTCTTCACCTCCAACCAAACAGTATCCCCTTTTCCAGGCTCATGCCATATTCTTTAGCCCTTGGCTATGAAATCCTTGGATACCTACTGCTAATTGTGCATGTTAAATGGCTTCAGTGAGCACAGGCAGGGTATCCTGGCCTCCCGACTCACACATCAAGGTCTAGGGTGGAAGTTTCCCCAGCACAGAGCCCCCAGCCTGCACTTGCTTCTCTGTTGCACAGAACCAGAGAACAGGCAGTAATGCAGAGTGTGTATCCCTTCCCCAAGATGGTACCTGGGAAAGGAGCCCAAAGGCCAAGGCATCCTGCCAAGCCTAACTCCCCCTGGGCTTGCAGCTGGAGGAGGACCACTGCATGCCAAGAGCTCACAAAAGCAGGCAACAAGCATTGCAAGAACAAAGGTGGCAGCAGCATGCCATCCAAAAATAACACCAGCACTGCCCACCCATGGGTGGTTATGGAGATGTGTTAGTTAAATCTTGGCTAAAAAGTACAATTCTAAGTTAGGATTGAGGCATCATTTTGTCTGTCCCATGTGGCCACTGAATTATCTGAGAGAGGACAAATTTCCAACTTACCATCAAGCAGATATTTTTGTTACAATAGACTGAACCCCAAAGAGCAATGACCACTAAGAAGGGGGTTCTCAGTTTGGTGGGTTTAAGCATTTATGTATATGTGTAGGTGCACATACATGCACACAGCGGAAAGTCTGGTCTTTGTATACCTGTACCCACCCTTAAGGGAAAGGGAAAAGCAAATGAAGATACCACCTGTTATACTTCTCTGCCTCCAAGGCACTGCACCAGGTGCTTCCCATCTGGCATTTTGGTGAAGGGCCTAATGCTGTGGATTGAATGGTGACCCTGAAAAGGTATGCCTATGTCCGAACCCCCAGAATCTATCTGTGAATATGACCTATTTGGAAAAAATGGCCTTTGCAGACGTCATTATGTGAAGGATCTCGACATGAGATGATCCTGGATTATCTGGATAGGCCCTAAATCCAAAGACCTCTCTTTTTAAGAGACAGAAGGGAAGACACGGCAGAAAGGAGAAGGCCATGTGAAGACAGATGTGGAGGCTGGAGTGATGCAGCCACAAATCAAGGACCACCTGGAGCCACTAGACGCTGAAGGAGGCAAGGCATAGCTCTCTGGAGGGAACAAAACTCTGTGACACTTTGATTTTGAACTTCTGGCCCCAGAAGAGTGAGAATAAGTCTTCTGATGTTTTGAGCCACTAAGTCTGTAGCACTTTATTACACCAGCCCCAGAACACTAATACAAGACCCACACATTTTCTGCGGAATTCTCAGGTGCAGGGCTAGTGGGTAAGACATACTCATTAATCATTTGGTCATGGAAATATTTAAACCGGAGTCAACCCCATGCCAAAGCCAATTCCATTCACAGACTCTGGGATAACAGCATCTGTCTTATAATAAGGAAAGGAGTGAACTTTCTTAAAAAGGGAAATAACACAGAAGAGGAGGCCAGGAGTGAGTATTTATCCCAAAGATCTCTAACGGAAGTCCTTCAATTGACACATTCCAGAAAGTACATGTGTTTTTTCCCAGAAAATGTACAAAGCAAGCAGGGAGTAGACAGGACCTACCCCAGGGGGTGAACTGAGATTCTTCCCCAGGGTGATGTCTTTGGTGTGAGAAACATCACTAACCACTGGAATACAGGTCCCAAAGCCTGAGAGCCCCGGGATGGGGTACAGGAGGGAAGAACTCACCACCCATTCCCTTGCTCATGGAGCCCAGGACCACCCACACTCACCAGCATTTTAATGTCTCAGAGAAAGGTGAATATGTCCACTTTTCAAAGGCACACAGTATATATATGGTTTTAAATTCACAAGAGGTAAAATAGTAGATAAAATACATTGACTTACACATAGAATCCTTGAGAATTATCAATGATCTCATAAATCATTTGAGATTTGATGGAGCTAAGCTTCTCCATGGCCGTGGCACCTCCATTGTTTTTAATCCACTCCAGGACCAAGCCCATGACGTAGATGCTAAAATGAAGATTTTTTAAAAATCCGTTTAGCTCATCTTTGCAAAAGTAGAAGTATATTCAAGCAAACTGCTGTTTAAGTTCCATTAACACAGACTTAAAAGCATTATTTGAAACAGACAAGACAGTCAGGTGCAGTGGCTCACGCCCATAATCCCAGCACTTTGGAAGACTGAGGCCGAAGGATCGCTTGAAGCCAGGAGTTGGAAACCAGCCTAGGCAACATAGCAAGACCCATCTCCGTAAAAAATGAAAACTTATTTGGGCGTGATAGCATGTGCCTATAGTCCCAGCTACTTGAGAGGCAGAGCAGGGAGGAATGCTTGAGCCCAGGGGTTTGAGGTTGCAGTGAGCTATGATCACACCAATGCACTCTAGCCTGGGTGACAGAGTGAGACCTTGTCTCCAAAAAAAAAAAAAGAAAGAAAATACACAAGACAAAAGCAGGGCTTGTGTGAACAAGAGCATGTCATCAAGCAAGGACTAGAGTCAATCCAATTCTAGACCCCTGAGGGCCATTCAGAAAAAGGTTTAATGAGATTTTTCACTAAACGTCGTATCAGTCCCTCCTTGTCCAGCTCAAGCCCTAATGTAAACTCTTCTTGACAGCCAGAAGGCATCAGCAGACCCCAATCCTGCCCCTACCCAGAGCAAGCTCTTTACTTCCTGAACTCCCAGAGCATCTTGCCCATATTTCCTGCATTGTTTTTTTTCCACTTGCTCCTTTATTTTAAGTTTCTGTGTGCCTGTGGTTTGGCCTCTGTGGTCTTGGAAGGCTAGAAGCCCACACTGTTCATCTTTTCTACCCACAGCCTTAGCACAGTGCCTTCCAGCCAGCAGAGAGCACTGTGGCAGAGTGGTTAAAAGGATGGGTTCCCCGTCCCAGTCCTGACTCCCGTCGCAGGGCAGCCACTCACTAGCAGACTACCCAGGATTAGTCACCTCAGCTTTCCCATCTGGAACCAGGAGATTCACCTACCTGTGGTGGACACGTGGCATTTTATCCAACCTGCTCTTCCCAACTCCACTCTCCAGTCAGTATGCAGGTCCAGCAAGGCCCCTGACTCCCTGGTCTCAGAGTTGGGCGTGGGACCTAACTGGGCCAATCAGGGCCTTCCCTGAGATTTTCTCAATTGGGAGTGGGGAGAAAGAGTGGGGAGAGCAGAGAAAGAGGCAGAATATTAGTGCAACTGCGAGACAGGATATGAGAGCCCTAGGGAATCATGTTTCTAGGAAACATCTGAAGAAGACCCATCTGAAAATGAAGCTAACATTCCCGCTGAGAGAAACCAGGATCAGAAGTGGAGAGCAGATAGAGGAGGATTCGTGTTCCTGGTTCCAGGAAGTCCAGCTGCACCTCAGCCCTTCCCGCGGCTCAGGACCGTCCCTTTCTGAACCAAGTGTTTCAAATTTTTCCTGCCAGACCAGCGCTTAGCACAGGGCCTGGCACGTGGCAGGTGGGCCACACAAATGGTAGTCAGTAGTCCCTTCAAACTTAAGCTGAAAATATGAAACACTGAGGAGCAGCGCGTGGTTTTCCCCAGTCTGAAAGCCCCTCTCCTTGAGAAGGTGCTAAAGGCTCCACGTGTGCTCAGTAAAAGCCGAGGGCACAGGAGCAGAGGTTGCCCAGGGAAGACACCATCTCCCTTGAGCAGAGAGTCTGGAGGTCAGCGGCCAACCATGCCCTCTCCAGAGGTGTGAAGCAAAGGTCCTCTATGGGAATTGTGCAAAAATGTATTGGGAGTCGATGCTCAGCTAAGATCTGGGGTGGGGATACCCAGCTGCTCCCTCCTTTATTAACAGGAGGGGAGATGACGGGGTCTGGAAAATGCTCTAACAGCCAGCAGCTTGTCACAGGGAAGCCCCCTATACCAACTGGCTCATTCACTGTCTCAAGTGGGACCCAAGGCCTGGGTGCGGTGGCTCATGCCAGCTCATGTTGGCAAAAGCCAACGCCGGGCTGCCCAGCGGGGCCTTAGGCAGGGAGCAGACAGCATCCACAAACATCCAACAACCTCTCCGGAAGCCTCCCCAGCCCACCTCCCCACAGCCCTGGGAAGAAAGAGCAGGAGTGGCTGCGGGCAGAAAGGGAAGGCAGAGAGGAAGAGAAAACAGCCCCTGAGAAATCCACAGCCTCAGCACTAGCTCTCTGGCTAACGTCCAAGAAGTCAGAGGGACAAAAGAGAAAGAAGAGAGAAAAGAAGAGAAGGGAATGAGTACTTCCTGAAGTCTACTGTGGCCTCAGCCTATTTTCATTGATCACAATAATCCTCCGGTTAGAGACACCATCATCCCATTTTCCAGATGAGGAAACTGAGGCTCAGAGAGCTTAACTTGCCTCAAGTCATCTGGCGAGCAGCTTAAAGCCAGGACTCCAACTCCAGCCTGTCTGACTCCAAGAGTTCAGCTCTTCCCACAAGTATCCAGGCCCTCTGCTTTGCCAGGGGCTGCAGGGCCCCAGCCGCTAGCTCCCCTGCAAGTGGGACTGCAGGGCCATCATCACACACCAGTCACAGTGGCCAAGTCCAGCACACAGCACACATGCATGTGGGTGTGCATTCCCGACACGAGGCTGCCCAGCCCTCTGTTCAGCAGATGCTCTACAATCCCCACTTCACTTCCAACTGCTCCTCTCCCACACCTGCAGCCTGCTCACCCCCTACCTCCACCCAGAACCACAGAAACACACCCTGCCATGTGACTGAATCCAAGCAGCGTCACCCTGTGCCAGGTCACCAACAATACTTCCAGGTGACCAAGCTTCGCTTTTGCTTGCAGCTCTGTGTTATCCCAGGGTTTCAGAGCTGACCTGGGCCCTTGCTGCACTGTGGATTTGGTTTCTCTAAATCCAAAGTGCAGCAAGGGCCCATGTCAGGTTCACCGTCCTAGCCAGACCTCAGTACCGACGCCTGAACCCCTAGCTGGCTGCTGCGCTCACACTCGCCCATGCTCTCTGGCTTTCTTAATGAATCTGAGCAGGCCAGTCTAGCAGAAAGCTCACCCACTTTTAGGGGCTGCCTGGAGCCAGTACCCGGAACCTGGCTCTATGAAGCCTCAACAAGAGGCAGACAAATCAGAAGCAAGCAGGCCATCCTGAAGACTGAAGACATCCCTGGGGTAGGAGGTCCTGCCCTCTTCTCCCACCCAGTTGTCTGCATGGCACTGATGTCTAGCGCCTGTGACTCTACTTAACACAAGACCCTCGTGGCTTCCAGTTCTTTATTAACCCATGTTCAACTCCCACACAATCTAAAATCTTGAAAACACAGGGGCACTAAAATGCGTATGCAGCTTACAGCGTGGTCTCAATCTTCCCACTACCAGTGTGACATGTTTAACAGATTGATGCCTTCATTTCTAAAATGCCACCTGCAAACACACAGGATAGGGTTCCTAACTCTGCCTATTAAATGATTAAATAAATCGAGGTATGTCCATTCTACAGGACACCATATAGATTTTAAAACAAAAAAGGGCCAGGTGTGGTGGCTCACGCCTGTAATCCCAACACTTTGGGAGGTCAGTGTGGGAGAATAGCTTGAGGCCAGGAGTTTGAGACCAGCCTGGACAACATATTGAGACCCCGTCACCATAAGTTTTTTTTTTAATGTAGCCAGGCATGGTGGCACTTGCCTGTAGTCCTAGCTACTCAGGAGGCTGAGGTGGGAGGATCACTTGAGCCCAGGAGTTTGCGGTTACTGAGAGCTATCACACTGCTGCACTCCAGCCTGGGCACCAGAGCAAGGCCCTGTCTCTAACAAAAATAAAATTTTAAAGTAAAAACTAAAAATAGGCATTTCAGCTGACATAGCAGAATGCCAATGTCTATTGTGGAGTGGAAAAATAGAATTCACAGAACAATTTGTATGGTAAAGTTCAAGTTCCATTTGCATGATTAAATATATAACTGCATATTTGCATATGCCCAGTTAAGGGTCTGATAGGATGCAAAGCAAGCAGTGAATAGTGGCTACCCTGGTGACTCTGCCCACTTGCAATTCTTTGCTGAGAGTATGTTACTGTTTGTTTGTTTGTTTTTTGAGGCGGAGTTTTGTTGTCACCCAGGCCGGAGTGCAGTGACACGATCTCGGCTCACGCAACCTCTGCCTACCAGGTTCAAGCGATTCTCCTGCCTCAGCCTCCAGAATAGCTAGGACTACAGGTGCACACCACCACCCTTGGCTAATTGTTGTCTTTTTAGTAGAGACAGGGTTTCACCATGTTGGCCAGGCTGGTCTCAAACTCCTGACCTCAGGTGATCTGCCCACCTCAGCCTCCTAAAGTGCTGGGATTACAGGCGTGAGCCACCGCACCCAGCCTAAGAGTATGTTGTTACTGTTATAAATTTTTTTAAGCAATACGAAATAGTCCCTGTGCACCAGGACTTAGAAAAGGACACCAGAAAGTCCCCCGGAAAACTCTCCCTGGCTGTTCTAAGACTCCAGCTCTGCAGATGAGCTTCTGAAGTTGATGTTATGGCACAGTTTTCTCAGGAATCGGTGAATGTAACCACTGAGTTGAGCACTTTTCCCAGAGGAAAACTCCCAAAGCTGTCTCCACTACACACCCCACTGTGGATTCCAGGATTCCAGGCGTCTCCATCCCACTGGGAGAAGGTAGTCTGGGACCAGTGAAGTCCTCCAAACAGGCTCACAGACTTAATTTGCTGCTCCCATTCTTTTATTTATTTATTATTATTATTTTTGAGATGGAGTTTTGCTCTTGTTGCCCAGGCTGGAGTGGGATGGCACAATCTCAGCTCACCGCGACTTCTGCCTCCTGGATTCAAGCTATTCTCCTGCCTCAGCATCCTGAGTAGCTTGGATTACAGGCATGTGCCACTATGCCTGGCTAATTTTTGTATTTTTAGTAGAGACGGGGTTTGTCCATGTTGGTCAGGGTGGTCTTGAACTCCCGATCTCAGGTGATCCACCTGCCTCGGCTTCCCAAAGTGCTGGGATTACAGATGTGACCCACCGTGCCCGGCCCGTTCCATTCTTTTAAGAGGTGGCCTAAAATTAATGGTCTATTTGTTTTGTATTTTTATTAGTTACTTCACCTCATATTGCAGCTAAAACAAATGTACGCTTGTGTATTCAGTTAGTCATGGTAAGTAAAAAGTATTTTGTGTGGTCAGAAGGGAAGTTTAGGGACCTTTTCTTCTATCCACTAATTGGGGTTAGTGTGTTCTACTGAAGGGTTAAAGAGAACAGCAGCATGTCCTTTATTCCACTCCAGTTCATCGCTCAGGGCTACAGAGCAACGATTTGAAGGCAGTTTTATCCAGCACAATTAAATCAAAGTTCCCAGGGCCTATGGTCATTAGACTCAAGGGGGGAAAAAAAATACATGGCTTCTTTTCAAAAGTAAGGCCGTTTCAAGAACTCTACTATGTGATACAAAGTTCTGAAGGGTTTCAGGTACCCCATCAGCCTCACATCACGGACTGAGGAGGGCTTTTTGCACACATCTTGATGTCTCCATTTGTAGCTTGTTCTCGTTGGGTGGGCTAGGATTTTCTAACTTGCATGTTTTTTTGTTTGTTTGTTTTGTTGTTGTTTTGAGACGGAGTCTCGCTCTGTCACCCAGGCTGGAGGGCAGTGGCATGATCTCGGCTCACTGCAACCTCTGCCTCCCGGGTTCAAGGGATTCTCCTGCCTCAGCCTCCCGAGTAGCTGGGACTACAGGTGCCTGTCACCATGCCCAGCTAATTTTTGTATTTTTGGTAGAGACGGGGTTTCACCATGTTGGTCCAGCTGGTCTCGAACTCCTGACCTCATGACCCACCCACCTCAGCCTCCCAAAGTGCTGGGATTACAGGCATGCGCCATCGTGCCCGGCCTAACCTTGCATTTTTAAGTACTGCAAATGAACTCCATTTAAAGTCATGGATTTATGGTTAATCTTCAAACATACAGAATTAGACAGAACATTTTTTTTTTCTTATGGGGTAAAAAGAAAGCAAAGCAACTTCCAGGGAGTATCTTGGAGTCAGAATCCATTACTTAAGTATCTTTTATCTTCTCTATTTACAAATTCTCATCATATTATTAACAATCCTGACTGGCCCTGAGATGGTCTCAATGAACACTGTTCTGATCTGTCTAGGGGTGAAACTTGGCCCCTTTTCTGCCCTTGTTTCTGCCTCTGTCCTTCCTCCGGCAGGAAAGCTCTGGAAGGGGAGTTCCTGCCCTCCCCCTACCCCACATCCCCACCCACAGTGGGCCAGAGGAGCCCAACCACTGGTCAAGCACAGGGGGCGGTAGGGGAGTCACCATATGAGAAACTCTCTTCCAGGACAACTTTCTGTGTCTCCAGGTCTGACTCCAGCCATCTTCATCTCCCATTAGAAAGACTGGCCTGCTTTCCCACTGTTCCCACGAATGGTTTCTCCCCCTAATATTAACAAACAGCATGTGCTAATGTGTTCATTCCTTTCTTTTTTTTTTTTTTGAGACGGAGTCTCACTCTGTCGCCCAGGCTGGAGTGCAGTGGCGCGATCTCAGCTCACTGCAAGCTCCGCCTCCCAGGTTCATGCCATTCTCCTGCCTCAGCCTCCCGAGTAGCTGGGACTACAGGTGCCCACCACCACAGCTGGCTTTTTGTATCTTTTAGTGGAGATGGGGTTTCACCACGTTAGCCAGAATGGTCTGGATCTCCTGACCTCGTGATCCACCAGCCTCGGCCTCCCAAAGTGCTGGGATTACAGGCGTGAGCCACCGTGCCCAGCCGTGTTCATTCCTTTTTTAAAAAATGCTCTTCGAGGTAACCCTTGGAGAAGGTACCACGGGGTGACTGTCTGCCCTGCCCCAAGCTGTACCCTGATCACAACTTGCTGGCCTACAGGCTGTGGGACAGTTCAGGGACAGCACTCTTTCCCTGCCCCCTCCCACCTTCTCACTTCTGAAACGGGTAATGGTCTTGGGCTCCTTTGAAAGCCTCCTCTAGCTGCAAGGCAGGCCCTGGCCCCATCTCCAAACAGGTAATGGACGGCCTCCTCTCCCTCCACCTGCCATGTGCAGCCTGGCACCTCGGCCCCTTCTCCAGGAGGCCAGCACTTGAGGTTCCCAACTGCACCCTCACCACTCAGCCCGCCCAGTTCTTGTGTCCCAGTTGGCCATATATATGTATATATATACACACACACATGCATATAAATAAATGCATGTATATATATAAATAAAATATATGTATATCCCAACTCATTTAATCTTCATAGCAACCCAATGAAAGGGGTACTATTATTACTTCTAGAACCTACTACACAGACATGTTAAGTGACTTGCCTAAGGTCACACAGCTAGTAAATACTAGACTCTCTTAGGCAACTGTAAATCTTAAGAGTCATGAAGATATTCTCAAAATACCCAAGTTTGGGAGTTACAGGATCCTGAGGCAGGGCAACCTTACTCTCCCTGAAGTGCTGCAACGCAGCCCCCACTCAGCGAATGAGAGCCAGGCTAAGAGGACCCCTCCAGATTAGGCTGAAAAACAGAAAGATGTTGGCTGGGCGCGGTGGCGCATGCCCATAATCCCAGTGGTTTAGGAGGTTGAAGCCAGCGGATCACCTGAGGTCAGGAGTTCAAGAGCAGCCTGGCCAACATGGTGAAACCCCGTCTCTACTAAAAGTACAAAAATTAGCTGGGCGTGGTGGCATGCACCTGTAATCCCAGCTACTCGGGAGGCTGAGGCAGGAGAATCGCTTGAACCTGGGAGGCAGAGCTTGCAGTGAGCCGAGATCATGCCACTGCACTCAAGCCTGGCGACAGAGCGAGACTCCATCTCAAAAAAAAACAAAAGCAAAAATCCCTGAAAGGTATTTAAGCCAGTATGTTCTCTGTCAGGCAGCCAGCTTCCCACAGGCCCAGCAGAGAAAGAAATGAAAGTAGGGGAGGCACAGCCTTTGAAAGTTCTTCTCCAAAGCTGCACTTGCTGTTTGAGATGCAGGCCACAGCACCTCATGTATAGAGAGCTTTTGGGTTAATGGTGAACCACCAGGTCCTGGATTACCAAGACCAAACAAAAACCAACATCCCCAAAAAAGAGCAAGAGGAAAAGCTGATCAAACAGTAAAGAGGGGGTACAGAGGGAGAGGTGAGCTGGGCAGAGAATCTGATAAGATACCTCGGGCATTTGGTCACCGGCTCCTGGAAACATGCTTTACTTTATTTTACTTATTTATTTAGAGATGGAGTCTCCCTCTGTCACCCAGGCTGGAATGCAATGGTGCCATGTCGGCTCACTGCAACCTGTGCCTCCCCAGCTCAAGTGATTCTCCTGCCTTAGCCTCCTGAGTAGCTGGGATTATAGGCGTGTGCTACCACGCCTGGATAATTTTGTATTTTTGGTAGAAACAGGGTTTCACCATGTTGGTCAGGCTGGTCTCTAGCTCCTGACCTCAAGTGGTCCACCCGCCTCGACCTCCCAAATTGTTAGGATTACAGGCGTGATCCACCCCACCCAGCCTTACATGCTTTACTTTAAAATACAACCTCTGCTTTGATGAAAAATAGTGAGACCCTCCCTGGGTCCACAAGACTGACTCCCAGAGTTACCTGAAACATGGAGGCGTGTTGTACAAGGAGCTGTTTCCAGCCTGCACCTTGTATTCCAGGACCGAAGGGCACTCTCGGAGGGCAAACCCCAGCAGGTCATCACGGACAATCACCACGGTGACCCCAGCAGAGCCAACATTCTTCTGGGCACCAGCAAAAATCACACCAAACTTAAAAAGAGAAAGACATGCTGTTTAAGAAGGATTTGGCCATTTTTCATACATGTATGCAAACTTCCCAACTCTTCCCAAAGCACAATTTCTTTAAGGAAATGACTGTATCCTATGTAGGGAGGAGTTGATGCTCTAAAGCAATCTCCATCTGGATGGCAAACCCATACTCAGAGTTCCAAAGCCTGAGGATGATCTGTCGGTCTGGTCCTCCCCTGGGTGGGGCTAACCCAAGCCCACCACTGCAAGGTCCTGGCACATACTCACATTTGCTCTGCATACCTCCTTTCTACCCCCAAATCAGTCTTTAAAGTGGGGCCTCTAACTCTCCCTAGTAACTAAGAGAAGAAACAGACTTTTTTTTTTTTTTTTTTTGTCCGAGACAGAGTCTTGCTCTGGCACCCAGGCTGGAGTGCAGTGGCACGATCTCGGCTCACTGCAACCTCCACCTCCCAGGTTCAAGTGATTCTCCTGCCTCAGCCTGCCAAGTAGCTGGGATTACAGCGTGCGCCACCATGCCAAGGGAATTTTTGTATTTTTAGTAGAGACGGTGTTTCACCACGTTGGTCAGGATGGTCTTGAACTCCTGATCTCGTGATCCACCCTCCTCGGTCTCCCAAAGTGTTGGGATTACAGGCGTGAGCCACCGCGCCTGGCCGAAACAGATTTTTTAATCTATTTACATCTGTATAAAAGGACAGTCAGAAGGTGCTGAGAAAGGGACAAGGGACTGCTATGACAAAGAGAAGGGATGGGACAAGCTGCCTGAGGGAGAAGAAATTATAGAAAACAGATGTTTAAAGGTACTTTAGCTAATTCTGTTGTGCAAGATACAAAACCCACTCCCATGATTCTCTCCATGAAACCCTTAGGAAAACCAAGCGTCGGCAGGAAGTTGGGGGTGGGGGAAAGTAATTTATAGTTATTTAAAATTGCCAGTGCCTGGCGATAATGAAAAGCAGACCATAAACCAAATACAGTATATCTAAACAATTATTATTCAGCCTTAAAAAAGAAAGGAAGTTCTGACACACACTACAGCATGGATGAACCTTGAAGACATTCTGCTAAGTGCAATAAGCCAGACACGAAAGGACAAATAGTACATGATTCACTTCTAGGAGGTACCTAGAGTAGTCAAATTCTCAGAGACAGAAACTAGAATGGAGGCTGCCAGGGGCTGGAGGGCAGGGAGAGAGGGAGTTACTGTTTAACGTACAGACTTTCATTTGGTAAGATGTGAAAGTTCTGGAAACGGATGGTGGTGATGTCTGCACAACAATGTGAATGCTCTTACTGTCACTGAACAGTACACTTCAAAATGGTTAAGATGGTACATTTTATATTAAATGGTAAAATTTATTATAAGTATATATTTTCCCAAGTAAAAAGGCAGAATACCACTCAGTCAGTTCAACGGTTGTTCTTAGATTCTTTACCCGCATCGCCCCCTGGGGCATGTACCTAGAGCACGGGTCCCACTGCCCTGCCTTGGCGAGCCACTCAGAAAACGGTATCCTGTTGACGCTTCTGGAGGTGGGTACCAGGCAAGGGGAAGCTCCCTCACACAGGTCCCCCGGGCTCAGGATAATCTGCATCTGCTCTTGAAGACAAGTCACTCCCCATCTGTTGACCAAACAAGTTTCCAAGAACCACTCTCAAAAGCAGGTAGTTCCCCGAGGACTCAAGTGGGATCCTGTGAGACAATCATCATCACGAGGCTGGGAACAGCAGGACTCAGGCACTGCAACAGCTGGGGATTCACACCTGGCAGCCTGCTCACTGGCAGCTGCCCTGGCTCAGGGGTTCTGCAGGCCCCAAACACCCATGGTTCTTCCCGCTCTTGTATATATTAAAATGTCCCTGCAGAAACCGAGTCAGTGCGTTCCCCCGACCCTGCCTTTTATACTCTACCTTGGAAACATCCACTGGCTTGGACAGGAAGTTTGAGGACATGTCACAAACCAGTACTGCTCCCTTGACATCGGGTATAAAGTCAAACTCCACACCATGCACTGTCTCATTTGCGCAATAATACACATAGGAGGCATCCGGGTTGAGGTTCCAGGTGCTTGGATCTGGAATTTCTATCATAGAAGACAAGTTTGAGACTTTGCACTTTTCACTCTCCTCTTTTCTTACATAGATGGCAGTCAACCCGGAGACTGACAGGCCTCCCCTAGCAGGGAAAGACCAACTGACTTCAAAGCACTGCACAAGTGAAAGCACCCTCCCAGCCTCATCTTTTGTTACCATCGTTACCAACATCCTGAGAGGACGAGCAATTCAACCTTTTGACTTTTACTGGGAACAAATCATCTTCAAAAATGGCATGGGAGGGCGGGCATGGTAGTATATGCCTATAGTCCCGGCTACTTAGGAGGCTAAGGCAGGAGGATCACTTGAGCCTAGGAGCTGCAGGCTACAGTGTGCTATGATCATGCCTGTGAAGAGCCACTATACTCCAACATGGGCAGCATACAAAGACTGTGTCTCAGCAAAATAAAATAAAGTAAATTTTTTCAAAAGGCACGGGAGATATCTGAGTTTTTACTTGTCACCCAGTATCCATCTACCCTACATCCATTGATGGACTAGTAGCTTCTTCTTGGGACCTCAGCCCTCACCCACTCTCAGCCCATGTAGTTCCAGGGGAGCCAGTGAAGCCCACAGCCCAGAGGTAGAATGCAACTCAGGCACGGCCACAGGGACTGATTCAGAATGGGGCACAGGAGACATGAGACTGTTACTGGCAATGCTCCGCAAAGGCATTGAAACTTGGGAGAATATAAGGTCAGGAGCAGCTGCAGCCACCTTTCAAGAAAGGGACAGCTTTTTCTGCCTATGGAGCCACCAGGTCCTGGAGACATTGTTGGGGCCCCTGATCAGGCCACATCTAAAGCCAAACCAGCCCCTGGACTTTTTCAGCTAATTAGCTGAAAAGCTACTACTAACTACTCACTGGCTTCTGCAATAAGAGTATGCATAGGCCAGGCGCAGTGGCTCACGCCTGTAATCCCAGCACTTTGGGAGGCTGAGGCAGGCGGATCACCGGAGGTCAGGAGTTCAAGAGCAGCCTGGCCAACATGGTTAAACTCCGTCTATACTAAAAATACAAAAATTAGCCAGGCATGGTGGCAGGCACCTGTAATCCCAGGTACTCAGGAGGCTGAGGCAGGAGAACTGCCTGAACCTGGGAGGCAGAGTTGCAGTGAGCTGAGATTATGCCACTGCACTCTAGCCTGGGTGACAGAGCAAAACTCTGTCTAGAAAAAAAAATAAAATAAGAGTATGCATAGGCTCTAGTTTTAGCTAGTACAGCCACCCAATCTAAATGGGAATGAACTAACAACTGACAAGGGCAGAAAAGAACTGAAAACTACAGAT
The DNA here is from genome assembly GCF_047675955.1 of Chlorocebus sabaeus. Lineage (NCBI taxonomy): Eukaryota > Metazoa > Chordata > Mammalia > Primates > Cercopithecidae > Chlorocebus > Chlorocebus sabaeus. Next base: position 19,379,669 of record NC_132915.1, read on the forward strand.
TGCCCTGGGTTGGGGTAACCCACCAGTCAGCATTTCACCACCCAGCTCAGCTCCCAGAACTTACTTGTATAACTCCCAAGTTTAGGGTGAACGATATTTATAGTCCCAAACTTCTTGGCTTCTTCTGCGGCCTTAGCCGACCAAGCTCCTGTCACCACATAGTCCGCACATCTTCCTGCTTTCAAGCCAATCAGGTTTAAGGGGACAGCACCAAACTGGCCAGACCCACCTCCTTGCAAAAAAATCACCTTATAGTTGTCTGGAACGGCTCTGGGCAGAAGCACAGGTAACAGTAAATACATAAACTCATGTGGTCAAAGATTAAGAACAAGTGATGCTCTACCAAGTGCTTCACCTTGGGTGGATTTACTACAAGAAATACGGTAATGTTCCAATACTACTTTGTCTTCCCTAATTCACTCATTTATTTATGCAATCCTTGAACAACTATTTACTGGAGACTGTGTTGAAAGCCTAGGGTGACTGTTGGACCTGCAGGTCTTCCTCCTCTTCCTAGTGACAACAGCCTGATGTTCCTTTAAGAAATTGCCCCTCTGCCACTCTCAGTCCACATGGTTCAACTGTGGTCAACCCCAG